>NC_138210.1:65554978-65907478 GCF_964194415.1 Vipera berus
GCAGCTTTCTGGCAAAGTCAAAGGAGATGCTAGATTCACTTAAGAACCGTCTTACTAACTTAACAACTGCAGTGATTCACTTAACCACTGTGGCAAGAAAGGTCATAAAATGGGGCAAAACTCAATTTACTGTCTCACTTAGCAACAGAAATTTGGGGCTCAATTGTGGTTGTAAGTCAAGGACTAACTGTATTTTTCAAGCAGGCCAATAAGCAACTTTGAAACGCCCCCAAGGCAGAAAGTTTTAGTACCCATAGTATGAAAATCTCTTAAAAGATTAAGGAATGCCATTGTCGTAGGTCAGGTTCTCCTGCGTGAGAGGGGGCTGGATTAGAAGACCTCCAAGGTTCTGTTCTGTTCTATTCTATTCTATTCTATTCTATTCTATTCTATTCTATTCTATTCTATTCTATTCTATTCTATTCTATTCTATTCTATTCTATTCTATTCTATTCTATTCTATTCTACTCTACTCTACTCTACTCTACTCTACTCTCAAACTTGGCAACTTTAAGTCATACGGACTTCAACTCCCCGAATTCCACACATTTTATTTTCATTTAGTTAATTCACATTATTATTCAGCTTTCTAAAACTGCCCAATTTCTGAACAACTCTGGGATGCTTACAAATTGAAACTCAGAGTGATAGAAAGACATCAAACAGTAGACAAGGATGATGTTTATACTGAGGGAATAGATATAAGAGCCTATCTCAAAGGGAGCACCCCAACTAATCCAAGCCTAGAAAAAGATCCAGGTCTTCAAAACTGTAGTACTGTGGCAGAGAAGACATACTTCTTAAATCCCATCAGTTGACATATAACCGTTGGGCTGCATTCTGGATCAGCTGAACCTTTCAGTAAAGTTTTGTGCAGTGGTTCTTTCTAGCACGGAAATTTCTGGTTCCCACATTCCTTTATCTCAGCATTTTCACCTAGCTTTGATGCTCCCAACCCTGGTCTCCATTCAAGACAAGGCTAACTCTTTTCATCAAACGTAGACACGCAAATCTTAAGAGTTTGCACACAACATAATGAGACCTCCGTGGAGACTCCAGTGAAACAAGCAGTAGGATTTCTGCATCCCATTTCTCCTTACTGGCCAAGTTTTCTTCTGTTCCCTTGGACCGAAGTTAGAAGTAGATTTGCCCTAATTCTGATCTGAGTTAATCACGTTCCTTTGAATTCATGTAATTTTAGTGCATTTTCAAGGTACGATATCAAATCATGCTTTATGCAGAGCATTGTGGTTAATCTGGGTAGCTGAGGAGTAAAGTGTTGTCAGTGCTAATGAGACGAGGTCAATTCACTTGCCAAAAAAAAAAAAAAAAGAAAATTGGAAGGAATGTGCACACCAGATTATATACTTGTTATATATGTTATATTATACCCTATAGCTTGAGACTTGGTATGTCTCTTAGATTGAAGATTAAATAGCACCAATAATAATCTAATCACCATCCACAGTCTAATTCAATCCTATCCTATCCTATCCTATCCTATCCCCTCCCCTCCCCTCCCCTGTCTCCTCTCCCCTCTCCCCTCCTCTTTTTAAACCTCCCTTAAATTATATGGGTAATTTGAGAAAAGGATAACAGGCATAGACTTATTCCAACTTTGTGGGCCATTCTTTAATATACAGTATAAAAAGATAAAGGTTCCCCCGCACATGCGTGCTAGTCGTTTCCGACTCTAGGGGCCGGTGCTCATCTCCGTTTCAAAGCCGAAGAGCCAGCGCTTGTCCGAGGACGTCTCTGTGGTCATGTGGCCGGCATGACTGGACGCCAAAGGCGCACAGAACGCTGTTACCTTCCCACCATAGTGGTCCCTATTTTTCTACTTGCATTTTTACGTGCTTTCGAACTGCTAGGTTGGCAGAAGCTGGGACGAGTAACAGGCGCTCACTCTGTTACACAGCAGTCGGGATTCGACCCGCCAAACTGCCAACCTTCTGGTCGACAAGCTCAGCGTCCTAACCCACTGAGCCACCGCGTCCCTGAGATAGATAGATAGATAGATAGATAGATAGATAGATAGATAGATAGATAGATAGATAGATAGATAGATAGATAGATAACCTTTATTGTCAAAGGGAGCACCCCAACCAATCCAAGCCTAGAGAAGCAGGGACGAGTAACAGGCGCTCACTCTGTCACGCGGCACTCGGGATTCGACCCACCAAACTGCCGACCATCTGATCGACAAGCTCAGCGGCCTACTTTTTTCACGGAGTCCTTCCTATTCCCATTGTCTCTTCCCTCCCCTGCGCCATCATTCGGAGGGTGTCCCACAGAGTGACTCAACTGAGTCTTTCATGTTCCTGATCTTTGATTTTCATAGACCTAAGTGCCACCTTTTCTCTTCTCAGGCATGGTCTGAACCAGTTCTTCTCCTGCCGAGGAATCGCCCTAGCCGTGCAATATTTCTGGGACCGAGGCCACCGCGAAGTGAACGTCTTAGTGCCTGCTTATCGAATGGAAGAAGATTCTAATGTGAGAGGTGGGAAATTCTTGCTTTTTTTTCCCTAAAGCAAACACCTGAGCCACCACCTTTTGGCTGATTCACTGCAGGAATTTTAATCAGTAAAGATATTTGAAAATGGATAAAAATGTGAATGCTGGTTTTTAAATGATGTATGGAGGACTTCCACCAGCCTCATCTAAACAGAGGCATTCGTACTGCTCTGATAATTGCGGGAAAGGGAAGCTAGATGTTCCTACCCTGGCTTTTCTAGTAAATGTTAATATTAAAAATAGTTACTCACTGATTTGTTGCAATGGGGAATATTTCTTCCAGTTTATTTCTTTTTATTTCAAGCATGTTTATACCTGGAATGAGCTCCTCTCTCCCGTGCCCTTTTCTATTTTCTTGTGAGTTTGAGGAGCCAATCAGATGCCTAGATTGAGGATAGAATTCATCTGCATAGATTGAGGGTGGAACTCATCAGCCAATCAGATGCATGGATTGAGGGTGGAACTCATTGCATAGCTTGAGGATGGAACTCATCAGCCAATCAGATGCATAGATTGAGGGTGGAACTCATCTGCATAGATTGAGAATGGAACTCATCAGCCAATCAGATGCATAGATTGAGGGTGTAACTCATCAGCCAATCAGATGCATAGACTGAGGGTGTAACTCATCTGCATAGATTGAGGGTGGAACTCAACAGCCAGTCAGATGCATGGATCGAGGGTGGAACTCATCTGCATAGATTGAGAATGGAACTCATCAGCCAATCAGATGCATAGATTGAGGGTGGAGCTCATCTGCATAGATTGAGAATGGAACTCATCAGCCAATCAGATGCATAGATTGAGGGTGGAACTCATCAGCCAATCAGATGCATAGACTGAGGGTGTAACTCATCTGCATAGATTTATGGTGTAACTCATCAGCCAGTCAGATTCACAGACTGAGGGTGGATAAAGATTTCAGTGTGAGTTTCCCTAATTCTTCAACAATTTTGGTGGCTACCGCTGCAATCCTTTGTGGATTAATTTAAGGAAGACATCTCATTGACATTTAATGGAACTTCATTTGTGTTGAGCTGCAACCAATGAGCAAATCTACCACAGTGTATTTTGACCACTAATTTTTTTTTGCCTGCTTCCCTAATCACAGAGAGGCACTTTTTGACTGAGCTGCACAATCTAAGCATCCTGTCCCTTACACCATCACGAAAAATCGATGGGAGAGGCATTGTCCCATATGATGACAGGTGAGCTCAATTGTTGGATTAGTTACTAAAAGCTGTCAGTGTTTTGTGGAGTTCTTGGTTGTTTGCTTGCAGACGTTTCATTACCCAACGAGGTAATGTCATCAGTGCTAGTAAGTGCAGAGAATGTTCCCTGTTTACGTCCATTAGCTTGCCATGCCAGTGTTGGTGGGAATGTGCTTTCTTCCTTGGTAGTTTCTTGACTGGAGAATTGTTTTCTGCATGTTTGTCTGGTGTTAATCTCTGCTTCTTTGGGTTTTGGTTGCTGGAAAGGATGTGTTCTGGGTTTTTTATTCCCTTCTTAGCTTTTTATTTTCTCTTTGGAATGGTATGTAAATATGGCTTATCACTATGTGTCTATTGATGGATGATTTGTCTGAACACCAAGCTTCCAGGAATTCCCTAGCATTTTTGCATTTAGCTTGGTCTAGGATGCTCATATTTCCAGTTGGAACTATGTTTGAGTGCGTCATGTTGTGAGATTCTCTTCTATTAGAGTAAATGTTTTCTGTGCCTGCAGAGGTTGGATGTTGCTTGTTTAATTCAAGGGGTAGAGCCACCAAAGGAACATAGAAATCAATGCACCTCAGAGTGGATATGGAGCAATTCTGTTTGGAATGGAAACAACACCCTCAAATGTTGTCCCACGGTGCATAGCGCTGTTCAAAATCATTGTCATAGTTTTTTTTATTGTTGGATAGCTTTCAAAATCTGCTTCTTCTTCTTCTTCTAGAGGAGGTGCCCAAGATAACGTAGGCTTGAGAATCCCTCTTGGGACCATTACTGAAATTGTGGTAGAAATGAACACTCACAATATCAGACCCTTGTTTTTTTTGAAAAGGCTCAAGAGATAGGAATGTTTCCCAGATTATCATTGTTTTTCAGTTGTTAATATGTGCCTGACTGTGACTCCATGGACCATAGCATGCCAGGACCCCTGTCCTCCACTGTCTCCTGGACAGGTACCAATAAAGAAAAATACTTGTAGCTCAGGGTTGAGTGACATGGTGGCCTAGTGGTGAAGATGTTTGCCTGCCACTTGAAAGGTTGAGAGTTCAATCCTAGGTGGTGGCTGATGTTTCTTTCCTAGGGTGCAAAGCAAAAAAATATTTGCTGTGAACTTTGTGTGGTGTCAGGAAGGGCATCTGTCCAGGAAATCTCAGCTCCATCCAGTTACCCGGCTCTACCCCAAATTAAGGAATTACAGGGTTGTAAAAAGGGAGTAATTTATTTGTAGCTCAGGGTTGAAATGAGGGGTCCTTGGTGCTCTATGAACTTGGTTGGGGTTTTTTGTAGATGTTTCATTACCCAAATTAGGTAACATCATCAGTGCTTGGAAGGAAGGAAGCACTAGAACTTATGATGTCATCTAGTTTGGGTAATGAAACATCTGCAAGAAAACAAGCTCCGAGAGCCCCAGGGACCTAAACTATTTGTGCCATTTTAGAATACTTCAAATTATTTCTTTAGGCAAAATTTGGCCAAATTTGAGGTTAACATAGTGAGAGCATTTTTTGGTCCTTTTTTGAGAATCACCCAGTTATTTCAACATATGCTGAGCAGACTAGTGGAGGACAATGAAGTCATCCTTTTACAGGGACTTGTAATGGGCTTTTCCCCCAGGGTTTAACAGTTTCAAGGGAGTGAATGACTTCATTTTCTTTTAGGTTACATGAGCCTGAGACACAGAACAGAAGCAGGAAATGATTCTGCCAACCAGTAATTAGACATACAATGCAAATTTAATTTTGAAGTCAAATTCCCTATCGTACTAAGGAACAAAAACCTATTAAGGCCATTAAAACAGACAGCAGAATTTACTGCAGCTAAAAATTAAGTTTACATAGTGGTACCTCGGTACTCAACTGCTTTAAAAGTCATCAAATTTGGTACTCAGTGCATTTTGATACAAAATTTTTGTCCTGGTACTCATTGTTTGTTTGGTACTCAATGCACAAGTTAGAACTTGTCAGTGTTGGCTGCCTTGTGACTCACTATATTATTCCTTATGGGAAAACAAATTGGTACTTATCATTTTTGGTACTCATTGCACCTCCCAGAACCAATTAACGATGAGTACCAAGGTACCACTGTATTTACAATGATTTATAGGCCCTCTTGCCTCACAAATAATCCTATAAATAGAGGCATAGAATCAAAATCACATGAAGTGTTAGTAGCGCTTTATAAAGCCTTAGTAAGAACACATCCGGATTCAATTTTGGTTACCACATTACAAAAAAGGTGTTGAGACTTCAGAAAAAGTGCAAAGAAGAGCAACTAAGATGATTAAAGGTCTGAAGACGAAAACATATGAAGAACTATTGCAGGAACTGGGCATGGCCAGTCTAGAGAAAAAAAGGAGTAGGGGGGGATATGATAGCAGTATTCCAGTATATGAGGGGCAAAGAAGAGGGGGTCAACTTATTTTCCAAAGCACCCCAAGGCAAGACAAGAAACAACGGATGGAAACTAATCAAGGAGAGAAGCATCCTGGAATTAAGGAGAAACTTCCTAACAGGACAATTAACCAGTGGAGCAGCTTGTCTTCAGATGTTGTAGGAGCTTCATCGCTGGAGGTTTTTAAGAAACACTAGACAGTCACCTATCTGAAATGGTATAGGGCAGGGGTCGGCAACCTCGGCTCTTTTATGACTCGTGGACTTCAACTCCCAGAATTCCTGAGCCAGCATGGCTCAGCTTGGAAACCTCTCCCTTTTCCCTCAGCATGGCTGGCTCAGGAATTCTGGGAGTTGAAGTCCACGAGTCATAAAAGAGCCGAGGTTGCCGACCCCTGGTATAGGGTTTCCTGCTTGAGCATGGGGTTGGACTAGAAGACCTCCAAGGTATCTTCCAGCCCTATTCTGATAGAAATAGAAATTTGGAATCTTGTGCAGAGTTTGAATTCATTGGCTTTGATGGCCCCTTCTTAACTCTAAAGGTCTTTGCAAAGAAGTAGGAAGATAACTTGTATCTACCTATGGTTGTGCCCCATCTCGCTAAGCTCTAATGTGATTTAGGCTAGAGCTAGTTGAACTAGTTGAAAGAACCATAGCTTAATGGAAGTATAAACCATCTTGGATACTCCAGCAGGTGTTGAATGACAACTCTTATCCTATTGGACACTGGAAGTTGTGATTCAACAATATTTGTTGTTCTACTCCCAGCTGCAATGTGTAAATTCAACAGTTGAGATCAGTCAAAGATCTGTAGGCTTTACTGCTAAGCTTGTAAGCCGCCCTGAGTCTTCGGAGAAGGACGGGATATAAATGGAATTAAAATAAAAAAAAAATAAAAAAATTAAGTAAGGCTGTGTTTCTCAACCTGAGCCGTTTTAAGAACATGAACTTCAACTCCCAGAATTCCCCAGCAAGCCATTCTAACTGGGGGATTCTAGGAGTTGAAGTCCGCCATCTTAAGGTAGCTCAGGTTGAGAAACACTGAAGTAAGGATTTGATCCTTAGTCTCTTCCGAACTCCTGATCAGCCTGGTATAGAAAGAACAGCAAATGGTGTAGCTGTCCCACTGGTTTTTCAGCTGAAACTCAAGAGAAATCTTAGGTTGCTTCTTTATTTTCATTCTCATTCTCCACTGATCAGTTATGTCCAACTCTTGGTGACTTCATAGGCAAGTGCTCTTCATGCTACCCTGTCAAGCAAAGCTTCTTTCAGTTGCTGGATGTTCGTCTTTGTATCACCATCTTTGATGTTATCAAACCAGCTTGTTCTTTGCTTGCCCCTTCTTGTTCCACTAACCATTCCTAGCATCACTGACTTCTCCAATGAATTGGCATGCATGACATGCTCAAATTAATCAGACCTACTCTCTCTATCTTTATTTGTGTGGTGGCACAGTGGTTAAAATGCAGGATTGCAGTCGGACTTTGCCCACTGCCCATTTCTTGGAAATCTTGGAAAGTTTTGTGCACTACGTTATTGAAAGATAACAGTATATCCATATATGTGTCTGTGTGCCTGTAAGTATCTTTCTGTGTATACACGCAAAGGTATTCAGGATGCAAATGTGTATGTGATATATTTGCCTATTAAAATGACAGTTCTTGAGAAAAGTGTGAAATTTCAGCTAGAAAAATAGGCATTTCATTATCTGTTTTGGAGAAGCAACGTTTTTGCTGGCAGGACATTACAACATTTTTCTAGATGTTTTATTTTTTTGTATTACTTTTCACTAACATCTCTCCTATTATCTGATTGATTTGATCTCATGATGGCCTCTTATGAAGTCCTTGACTTTTATCAGCTGGCAATATCCCAAATTTTGGTTAACCATTCAGACATTATTTAAAAAAATGGTTTCCAGTCTGGCAATGAGGATATTTGCTCTAGCTAGGAAAGCATTGTGGCAGAAAGTGTGTGTGGTGTGTGTGTGTGTGTGTGTGTGTGTGTAGGGGTGTGTTTCTCTGTCCGTCCATCCATCCATCCATCCATCCATCCATCCATCCATCCATCCATATCCTGTCTTTATTATGTTTACAAACAACTCAAGGTGGCAGATATATCTATCTTACTTTCCTCCTCCTACTTTCCCCACAACAATTCTAAGAGGTGAGTTGAGCTGGGAGAGAGGGCCTGGTCCAAAGTCACCCAGTTGGCTTTTCATGGCTAAGGCAGGACTTGAACTCACAATCTCTTGCTTTCTAGCCTGTTGTCTTTGTGGTTGCAAAACACAGTGGCTATCTCAGTAACTCATGGATCAATCATGGTAGACTGGTTCTCTGAAAAGAGATTGTCCTCTGTTGTTGGTATGGTTGTAAAGGAGAGACAATTGTGCTACCTAGGCAAGACTTTTGCCCTGCTAGATCTTTGGCGATGTGGCAAATATCCATGAGGGATGCAAATCTTTCCTAAAGGGAAATTTGAGGACCTTGAAACAGAGGAGGTAAAATTATCCTAATTAATTTCTCTGTTGGCTCTTCTTTTACATGTCTTTCATTGGACTGCAGAATGATGCTGAAACTGGCAGAACAGACTAACGGGGTGATTGTCACCAACGACCAGTTCCGGGATCTTGCCAAAGAATCAAAGAGATGGATCAAGCTAATCAAGGAGAGGTGAAGATGGATTCTTGAATTTTGGGGTGCAGTGGGGGTGGAGCAAGAGGCAATCCTTTTTGAAGGAACCTTCTAGATCAGAAGTGGGAAACGATAGCCCCTTTATGACTTGTGAATTCCTGACCCAGCCGGTCCACAAGTCATAAAGGGGCCATCATTCCTCACCTCTCTTCTTAGATGGTGCTGGGTTTTTCTTTCTTGAATGAGGTGGGGAGAAGTAGAGTGAGGCCTGGACTTCTTCCTGTCAGGGATTTTGATTGCCGGTTGATATGGTTGATATACAAAAGCTTGAGGGAATCAAGGAAGCTGAAGATTTGTCCTAGAGAGTCAGATCTCAAGTACAGGCAACCCAGAATGAGACATTTGATATGGTCCCCTGGGACTGTACCATCTGGTGCGCTCTGAGGGAAATTACACATTTCAATGCCTTTCCACACATCACACTAATTAGCATGCCACTCATTGAAAGCTAAGCAGTCAACAAGGACAATTCCAGGTGTCCTTTATTTCAAAACTTGAAATTTCTAAGCTTGTGAGGGGGAGTTCTTTTGAGAAGTGGTACAGACCAGAAACAAGACATTTTTGATCTTCCCCGTCTTTCTCCTGGGAGGCTTTAATTAAGAAAATTACTTATTTCCTACTTTACCACTTATTATGAAGCCTATGCTCTAGCTTAATTAACATAATTAATTACGGAATAGCTTGCCTCCTGGAGTTGTGAGTGCTTCATCATCCTGGAGGTTTTCAAAAATAGACAGGACAATTATTTGACTGGGGTGGTATAAGGTCTCCTGCCTTGAACAGGAGGTTGGACTAGAAGACCTCTGGGGTCCCTTCCACCCTATGGATTCTATATACAGGTAGTCCTCGACTTATGACCACAATTGAGCCCAAAATTTCTGTTGCTGTGCAAGATAGTTGCTATGCGAGCTTTTCCCCATTTTACAGCCACAGCCGTTAAGTGAATTACTGCAGTTGTTACGTTAGTGACATGGCTGTTAAGTGAATCTGGTTTCCCCATTGACTTTGCTTGTTAGAAAGTCACAAAAGGTGATCACCTGACTCCGGGACACCGCAGTTCTCATAAATATGAGTCAGTTGCCAAGCATCTGAATTTTCATCACGTGACCGTGGAGATGCTGCAGCAGTCAGAAGTGTGTGTGTGGGGGGGGGGGGGAAAGCAGTCCTAAGACACTTTTTTCAATGCCGTTGTAACTTCGAACACTCACTAAATGAGTAGTTGTAACTGAAGGACTCCTTGTATTTTGTTCTGTTTTACCCAATGCCTAGACGGACATCTGCGTCTACACTTCTGGATATATCTTATTCCTAAGCAGTCTACTCTCTTCTTCGTTGCTTGGGCTTACGCCAAAATCTTTAGCCAACATTTAGCTACCTTCAAGTTGGTTTTATTTATTTATTTTATTTATTTTTGGGACTTATATGCCGCCCTATCTCCCGAAGGACTCAGGGCGGCTAACAACAATAAAAAACAACAATACAGTACAAAAATTAAAAAAAAGAATTAAATAACAGCCCCAAAATAAATTAACTACACAGTTAAAAATTAAAACATATTTAAAAACCCATCATCAATCCAGGTCAGCCTGATGGAAGAAAAAAGTTTTGAGGTCGCGGCGAAAGGACCGGAGGTCCGGGGCCATCCGAAGCTCAAAGGGCTGGTGCTCCCACAGAGAAGGCCCTCCCCCTGGGGGTCGCCAGCCGACATTGTCTGGCCGACGGCACCCTGAGGAGGCCCTCTCTGTGTGAGCGCACTGGGCGATGGGAAGTCGTCCCCGGTAGCAGACGGTCCTGTTGCTGTCAACTGGAGTTCTAGACTGCTGCTGAATTGCTGGTTTCTCAGTTTGTGCTGCCGTAGGAGAAGGAAGGTGTGTCACAGCTGCTGGGTGGCTGTAGCTCCTCAGTGTGAAACTGCAGGGAGCTACTTCCCCTTTTGCCTTGTCTGCCTTGGTTTGGTGGAGTCCAAACCTCCTCCCCGCTAAGCTGACAGCTGCTTCACTCCTTCGCTTGTACACTTCTCCTTTCCGCTTTCCCACACAATGCAGATCTTTTCTCCAAACACACCTAGGCGCCCATCCTCTGGTGCCCTCTACATTTTTCTCTTCTACTTTGAAAACAAGGGTGGGAAAATGGTCTTCAGGCAGTCCTAGGAGAGAAAACAGAGGGAAGGAAATAAACTCAGGCTGCGCATCGGAAGGCATTTTTTTCCACACAGTTTTGGGAGATTATTTCTAGAGGATGTTGTTCAAATACGGAGCTTCTGCTGTTGAAGTCCTCTCTGAAATGGTGCGACGGAAGAAGAGCTGGTTTATTTATTAGCAGCTACATGAGCAGTGTTTTTCCCACAGCAATTATTGGGAAAATTCCTTCCTTCTTCCCTTCCTCTCTCTCTCTCTCTCTCTCCTTTTTTCTTTCTCTCTTCCCTCCTTCCTCCAAACAATAAAGGAAAAGAAGGACAAGGGCTGACCCCATAGCAGTGTTCCAATATCTCAGGGGTTGCCCCAAAGAGTCAAGCTATTCCCCAAAGCACCCGAAGGCAGGACAAGAAGCAGCGGATGGAAACTCATCAAGGAGAGAAGCAACCTAGGTCCTAGAACCAAGGAAAAATTACAGTTAGAACAATTAACCAGCAGAAGAGTTTGCCACCAGAAGTTGTGAATGCTCCAACACTGGAAGTTTTTAAGAAGAGACCGGATGCCCATTTGTCTGAAATAGCATAGGGGTTTCCTGCCTGAGCAGGGGGTTGGGCTAGATGACCTCCAAGGTCCCTTCCAATTCTGTTATTCTGTTAATCTCAGTTTCTGTGTCTGTAAACCTTGCCTACAGATAGGAAATGTTTCTCACTTATATCAGCTGTGATTGAGGGCTCAGGTGGCTTTCTATTTGGGGACATGATGATGCCATTGGAAGTTCCTGACCGCATTTTGGACTGGAACATTTGCCATTAAGTGGTGTGATTGTTAAGCGAGGCAACGTATGGCTGCACCCAGTTTTACAGCCTTCTTTTGCCATGGTCCTTAAGCGAACCACCGCGGTCACCATCCCAGGACTGCAGTGCTGTTGGGATGGCCAGAATATCCGGGACCGGTTGTGAGTGCCATTCATTTAGGGCTGTTGTATGGCCTCTGAATGAGTTGTGGTTCACCTGTATTCAGTCCATATTCATTCACCACCCAGTAATTCTTGATTTTCTTGTTTTGTCCCTCACACTTGCCTCATTCAACTTGTATGTTTCTCCTGACATGCTCATCATTTTCTTCCCCAAAATAAGCCCTCTGGGGTGTGGGTGTTTTTCAGTGGTTGGTGGGTGTTAAGGATAGGGATGAGAGTAGTTAGTCGATTTCAAGGAGAAAAAGAGGCCAAACCAACTCCAAATGTTACAGTTAGTCCTTGACTTACAACAGTTCATTCAGTGACCGATCGAAGCTACAACAGCACTGAAAAAAGTGAATTATGACTATTTTTCACACTTAATTTAGCAGCATCTCTTTGGCCGAGTGATCAGAAATCAGATGCTTGGCAACTGATTCATATTTACGATGGTTCCAGTGTCCTGGGATCACATGATCACCTTTCGCGACCTTCTGACCAACCAAGTCAATGGGGAAGTCAGATTCACTTAACAACTGTGTTACTAAATGTAACAATTGCAGTGATTCACAATAACTGTGGCAAGAAATGTCATAAAATGGGGCAGAATTCACATATAAACTGTCTCGCTAACCAATAGAAATTTTGGGCTCAGTTGAGGACTACCTGTACAGCTTTTTTGAGGATAGGAAGAGAGCCATAGCTGCTCTCAGTGCCCCTCTTAAGTTGGAGTATAAAGCAGACAAATTGTGCTGCTGAAATTCAGTGACTGAATTTTAGGGGTTAATCTTGAGGCCTAGTTGAGGACTACCTGTACAGCTTTTTTGAGGATGGGAACGGACCCATAACTGATCTCAGTGCCCCTCTTAAGTTGGAGTATAAAGCTAACAAATTGTGCTGCTGAAATTCAGTGACTGGATTTTAGGGGTTAATCTTGGGGTGCTGTGGAGTCTGTGAAAATTGAGGCGCTGTGGAGTCTGTGAAAATTGGTTATCCCTGAATGTGTATTGAGTATTCTCATTGCTCCTAAAATGGCTGCATTCAGGAGATGGCTGAAAGTGCTAGGCTGATACCTCAGCTGAATCCATGAAAGAAACAGTCCGGTGGGTGATTTTTCTTAACCCTCTGGTTGGATTTGCAAATTGCAGGACGTCCGAGCTGGTTTACGTCGTTGTGGCTTAGTGCGTCGAGTGGCTTGCAAGCCGTCATTTGTGGCTTGGCACAATCAGTGGATCTGACCCATTTGAATTTGCCAAATAGACTCTAGCTTTGCAGGATGTTTGAACCCCTTCTCCGGTTTTCTGTTGTGCAGCTTGTTGCAGTACACCTTTGTGGGGAATATATTTATGGTCCCGGATGACCCCTTAGGACGAAATGGCCCTACCTTGGCAGACTTCCTGAAGAAAAAACCCAAGTGAGTATTTCTGATGAACTTCTAACAGATATATCCTTTAAACTACTCTAGCCAGATTAGGTTTAGAATTGAAAACCAACGTCTTGTAGATTGATGGGTAGAGTAGAGTAGAGTAGAAGCTGGAAGGGACCTTTAAGGTCTTGTAGTCCAGGTCCCTGCTCAAGCAGGAAAACCTATACCAGTAGCCTCATTCTGGGTCAAGCAGTAGCAATAGCACTTAGACTTATATACCCCTTCATAGTGCTTTACATCACTCTCTAAGCGGTTTACAGAGTCGGCATATTTTCCCCAACTATCTGAGTCCTCATTTGGATGGAAGGCTTGAATCAACCTTAAGCAGGTCAGGATCGAACTGGCAGTGAGCTGAATTAGCCTGCAATACTGCATTTTCACCACTGTGCCACCACAGCTCCTCAAGGTTAACTCTTGGGGGCTTTATGGGAATGCATGTTTCTTTCAAATTATAATTCAAAGTAAATGTTAACCCATTAGTCCATACATTCTCCCATTTAACTAGCATTATACCCAATTTTTTTTGGTCCATTTTACCATACAGCCTTTTACATATTCATCTGCCAGGTTCATCTTGAGTAATATTGTATATACTTTAGCAAGCAAGTGGTCATCTCTAGAACCTAAATCGATATTGAATTCAGATTTAACTCCTGTTGAAAAAAAAACAACCTGTCATGGTTCTGATAGATGAGACCAACTAAAGCAGAACTCAAAGGCTTGAGTTTTCCTCTAAGAACATGTTTATTGGTTACAAAGTATTGGCACTGTCAAAAATGAAAAAAAGACTAAAGTTCTCTCTAAAAGTAACTGTGTTACAAAGTTAAACTTCCCACCCCACTGTCCATGCAATCAACTATGTTTCCCAATAAAATAGTTTGGTGGGCTTTCTAACGTTTGGTTCAATGCCCACAGCCAAAGGAACAGAAATGACCTTGGTTCCCATGGGACAGAGAATTGTTTAGGCTAGCATAAAACTTCCCATTCCTCCCCCGAATCGTGTGGCAACCGAAAACAAGCAAGATG
The DNA here is from genome assembly GCF_964194415.1 of Vipera berus. NCBI lineage: Eukaryota > Metazoa > Chordata > Lepidosauria > Squamata > Viperidae > Vipera > Vipera berus. The sequence goes on from NC_138210.1 coordinate 65,569,332, forward strand.
GGTTCAGCCAGGTTTGTTGCAGAGTTGACAAAACTTTTTTTTCCTCAAGTTTAAATCTTTCAAAAATTCTATAAGGGAATGCATACGTCTTGACGACAATGCATTAAGTAGCTTCTGTCCAACTTCATAGTCTAGCCTTCAGCCCTGGGGCTTCTTGCTGGTCCTCCACGCAAGGGTTAAGTCTGCCATTACCTGGGGCTAAAGGTAAACATTTTGTTTGAGTTGACTCTTGGTAACCTCATGGTGAGGTTTCTATAGTTTCTCCGACAACCCCGAGGAAGCGGTTTGCTCATGATAAATTTCAACTTCCTGATCTAGCTTGCAACCTTGGAGTGGCCGGTGAAGTGGCCTTCAGTGGGCCATGAGTCAGCAATTCCTCTTCAGCAGGACATCCAATCCAAGCATTAACCAGGCTTAGCTCTGCTTAGCAACGGAGAGTCATAGGATCAGCCATAGGCTGCTCTTGGTTGCTACCACGAAGGATGTATCTTAACTCTCAAGACTACATCCTGGTGGTGAGAAGCGGATCTGGAGTGACAGGCTGACAAGACATGAGGGGAAACTGCCAGATATTTTCCCCATTGTCGCCTTTCTCCCTTTTTCTAGTTCTACTGCAGTGCGCTCCCACAGAGTGGGCCTCCTCAGGGTGCCTCCGATCAGAGAATGTCGACTGGTGGCCCCCAGGGGGAGGGCGTTCTCTGTGGGCGCGCCAGACCTATGGAACCGCTTGCCGGTTGAGCTCCGGATGGCCCCCGACCTTCGCTCCTTCCGACGCGATCTAAAAACCTATCTATTTGAACAATCCGGCCTGGTCTGATGGGTTTGGGGTTTGGATTTGATTTTAACACAGTTTTAATTGTTGTATTATATTGGGCATAATTATTTAATCTTTTTTAACTTTTGTGTTTGTATTTCGATATTTATTGCCCTGTACACCGCCCTGAGTCCTTTGGGAGAAGGGCGGTATAAAAATTAAATAAATAAATAAATAAATAAATAAATAAATAAATAAATAAATAAATAAATAAATAAATAAATAAATAGTTCTTAAGAGTTCCAGGTTTGCAACCAAAGTGAAGGACTCCTGCCCACAGTTATTGTCTGGGATGTTACACATCCACTTCACGACCTGTTTTCCTTGTTATTTTCTGGGAGGAAGCTTTGTGGTATCCATAGCAGAACATCTAGATTCAGTCAGTTTTGTTCCATATAGCATCAACCTTCTGAACTCTCAATTTTCCTCTTTCTGCTATATATTCAAAATGGACAGTGATTAATATATGTGTATATATGTGTGTGTGTGTGTAGGTATATATGTATGTATGTATGTGGGCTTTTTTCCTCATAGAACTCCCAGAACGGAGTTCCGGCACCTTTTTTGGATGGAACCTTGTAGGGTAGGCAAGGCGGGTTGTATGGTGTGTGTGTTCCGGGACCTTTTTTATTATTTTTACAAAAAAAGCACTCTATGTATGTATTATGCATGTGTAGGGGTAGATATATATTTTCTTTTGAGAGCAGGCAACATAATTTCATTTTTAATGTGTGCCAGTGTGCTCGCAGTAAAAAATGACAATAAAAGTCGTCTTGTTAAAAGTTGCCGAACCTGTTGGGATAGTGGCAGAGCTCCATCTTGTGGCCAGAAGTGGGAAGTGCATGGCTTTTTAGTTATCACAATCAGTAGCTCCTCCTTCCTATCTATCTCACCTTCCGGTTCCATTACAGGGGAATGCCTTATTTATTATTTCTAAAAATTACTAATTTAAGATGAGCTTTATGAAAACGTTCTCCTTCATTGCTGCGAAGAAGGATCTGTAAACGTATACTGGGCTGGATCCCAGGAACTGCTTCGCTGAGAACTAGCAGCTCAAAAAAAAAAAAAAAGAAGTTAGCAGCTTGAAAAATGAGCTGCTATTCTTGGCAGTCTCGGCTAAATGAGGCGAAGGGGCGGGTGAGTGGTGTTGTCGGACAGGAAGTACATCTGGAGAGACCACCGCATGCTTTTGACCCGGTTGAGTTCAAGCCTTCAACCTTGTAGATCAGGGGTGTCAAACTCAAACTCAATTTCATTGAGGGCATCAGCATTGCAGTTGCCCTCAGGTGGCCAGGTGCGTATGGCCAGGGTGGGCATGGCCTACTGGGTGGGCGTGGCTAGAGTGCCTATGGCCTACTGAGTGAGCATGGCTAGCTCTACATCGTTCGCATGAAGGGTGCCTATGGGGGCCTGGGCAGGAGTGGGACAGATCTGAGGGTCTCTGGCAGAAGGAGGGTCTCTGGGCCAGGGCCAAGGCAGTGGGGGCTGTTCCCTCACTGTTTCCAGGATGGCTTCGTGGGCCACATGAAACCACTTAGCGGGCCGGATCTGGCCCCCGGGCCTTGTGTTTGACATGTCTGTTGTAGACGTTGTAGCTGGGTAGAAACATGGAGCCAGTACTCAGAATAGCAATAGCACCACGGGGAGCATCAGAAAAGGCTTATCTCGCCGCGAGGCTACTGTGTAGGCAGCTTACAATAACAAAATGGGAAAATAGATATGAAAAGATGGGTAAACAGAAGTGAAATAGTAGAACAATAAAGAATGACAAAGGAACACGATGAGAACAAATACATTAATACGATAACCCAAAAAAAGACGGATGGGTGGAGAGCACAGAGGAAGTGGGGGGGGGGAGGAGCAAATGGAGTCTGCCATCAATCTAACTGCCACCAATTAAAATAATTGGTTTAAAAACAAGCTAATTGATACTTCTGATAAGAGAAACTGATGGGGGAAAAAAAAGTCACCCATCCTGTTTCTTGCAAAACCAGGGCGGGGTTTGAATTTTTCTTCTTTTTTCCCCTCCCCGTTGCAGAACCAAGTATCCTGAGTGTCACTCTTTCAGCGGCCAGCCCGCCCCTCAGTTCACACCGTCACATCCTATATCCCAAACAGAGGTCCTTCACCTCCGGGACAGGAGGCCTCCTGCTGGTTCAGTAGGGGACTACAGGAGAGGTCGGCACGACAGCCCTGTTGAGGAGACACTTCGCTCTACAGAAGAGACAGAGTGGCTGAGGAGCAAGCTTTTGGAGATTTTTGAGGGACAAGACAGAAAAGTAGACTTTGTGCTCATGAGAGAACCTTGTTGCCAAGACCTGAACAAGCTTTCGGAGGCTATTCTGAGTTTTACTTTCTGAGCCAGCCTCTTCTGTTCTGTCCCCAAAGGGAGTTGATCTAACACAGTTGCCTTCAGAGATTAAACTTCAAATGATTGACGTGATCTTTGTGCACCAGTGGCCACTGATAATGGAGAAAATGCTTGGGGAATGAAGACGAAAAGATTGGACCCTGAAAAAGGCTTCGGTCCTAAAGCCTGCACTGTTGTGTTTTTCCTCTTTCCTTAATATCAGATGGCCTGGAGGAACATTGTCCATAGGGTCGCGATGGGTCAGACACGATTTCGCAACTAACAACAACAATATCAGATGAATCTCATCTTTGAATCAGATGGTTTTCTTTTCAATAATTGGACCTCTCTGCATTCCAGAAATGTGAAGTTGCTTGCAGGAACTTAAACTCCCTACATGCAATATGGCGGACCTAGGCTATGAGAGAGTTAAAGGCCTTGAGATGGAATTACTATAAATTGGTCCTCTGCTACGAAATTCCTGCAGGATTTCTCACTCTAAGACTTCAATTCCCAGCATCCATCTCGACTGTATTAACCAATCAAAGATTTCTGAGATAAAAGTCATGACTTGTGTAGGTTTTCACAGATGTTTCATTACCCAACTTAGGTAACATCATCCCTGATGCTAACGCTGAAGGTATTATTTAGTTGGGTAATAAAACGTCTGCAAGAAAACAAACAAGCTCAGAGAGCACCAAGGACCCTTCATTTTCAACCCGGAGCTACAAATGTTCTCCTTTATTGGTAGAGATGCTTAATTAACCTCCATTTTAGGCTTGGTGAGGGGACCACATCATGTACTCAGCATGTTCCAATTTGATTGGATTCCAGTTTAATATTAAGACGCACTGCAGATTAGGTGTCTGGCTTGATAAAAAGCTGCTTTAAACTCTTACAATAGCTTTCCCTGAGGTGGCAACCTGCAAATGTATTCACTGTCTTCAGATGCAGTTACTGATCTTAACTATTCAAAACGGGATGGGAATTGTTTTGCACATGTAGGTCAACCTGTTTGAAGAAAATCTGAGCCTCCAATACCAATTGTATAAATCCTATTTTTATATCTTGAAATATGGTGCCGACATCAATTTTAGGCAGAGATTTTAAATTTCCTTCAAGAAATTCAAGTACCTTTGGGGCACTCAGTTCTTATAAATAATACAGTCTCTTATAAATAATAGGTGATTTTTATAGAAAAAAAAACTTTTTTAAATTATACTTTTGTAGGACAGAGAAAAATATTGCACTGTTCCTCCCAACTATTTTTTGAAAGCTAAAAATAAATCTTGGCATTTTCTGAAAACAGTATTGTGTGCTTCTAGTGCCCGTAAAGTGTCTTAGGATTGGTATGCTGTTGTTGCTAATGGGCACCAGGTTGGGGAAAGCCAAAGTCATTTAATGCAAGTAATCCTCGACTTATGACCACAATATGGAGGGAGAGGTGTTGCCTCCCGTTGATAGGGTGCGCAACTTAGGCGTCCTCCTGGATGCACGACTCAATTTAGAACATCATATAGGAGTTGTGGCCAGGGGGGGCATTTGCCCAGGTTTGCCTGGTGCGCCAGTTGCGCCCCTATCTGGACCGAGATGCCTTACGTACGGTCACTCATGCACTTGTCACCTCCCGTATAGATTACTGCAACACTCTCTACATGGGGCTGCCCTTGAAGACCACCCGGAGGCTTCAGCTGGTGCAGAATGCAGCCGTGCGGGTTGTGATGGGAGCATCCCGATACTCCCATATTACACCCCTCCTGTGTGGGCTGCATTGGTTGCCGGTTGCCCTTCGGGTGAGGTTCAAGGTGCTGGTTCTTACCTATAAAGCCCTACATGGCTTAGGCCTGGGATATTTACAGGACTGTCTGCTGCCAGGAACGACTTCCCATCGCTCTGTGCGCTCACAGAGCGGGTCTCCTCAGGGTGCCGTTGGCCAGACAATGTCAGCTGGCGACCCCCAGGGGGAGGGCCTTCTCTGTTGGGGCGCCTGCCCTCTGGAATCAGCCCCCCCGAGAACTTCGGATGGTCCCAGATCTCCGGTCCTTTCGTCACGACCTAAAGACATACCTTTTCCAACTGGCCGACCTGGATTGAAGACGGGGGTTTTAATTTTGTTTTAACTTTTATTGGTTTTTAGTGGGGCTTTGTAAATTTAATCTCTTTTAATATTTGTATTTATTGTTTTATTGTTGTTAGCCGCCCTGAGTCTTTCGGGAGATAGGGCGGCATATAAGTCCCATAATTAAATTAAATTAAATTAAATTTCTGTTGCTAAGCGAGACATTTGTTAAGTGCCCCATTTTACGACTTTTTCTTGCCACAGCTGTTAAGTGAATCATTGCAGTTGTTAAGTTACTACCATGTTGGTTAAGTGAATCTGGCTCCCCCATTGACTTTGCTTGTCGCAAAGATGGTCACATGACCCTGGGACATTGCAACTGTCATAAATATGGGTCAGTTGCCAAGCATCCTAATTTTGATCATGTGACCATGGGGATGCTGCAATGGTGTGAAAAGCTGTCAGTCACTTTTTTTCAATGCCGTTGTAACTTTGAACAGTCACTAAATGATTAGTTGTAAGTCGAGGACTATCCGTAGCAGAGAAACATAGATGAAGAGAGTTATGTTGCTATTAGCATTGATCATTTTCCAGATTCTTCTATTTCCTAACATGTTTTGATGACAACTCCTTGAAAAAATTTTTTTGTAGCACTCTGAATTACCTTTTTTACCTCATGTTGTGTGAAGCACACCCAGATAGGTTCTTCTTGTGTTTGTCAAATTGGAAATGTGGAAGATCACAAAACCCCTCATGACCACCCAAGCGTTTTTCGTGTCCACAATTCGTAAGCCAGCTGATCACAGGATTCTGCGCTTTTTAGATTCTATGAAGAAGGGTTTAGGACTTGCCGCGGCCGACTTGCTGCGTAGGACAACTCACTGCGGCAGAAAGGTTACACTAATACTGAACAAATGGTGGAAGAGAATCATTAAAGAAAGGATGCAAAATGAAATGTGAATGACAACAACTGAAACAATTTTTAAAATTATTTTAAATAATCAAATTGTTGGAATTGTCCCGCAGTGAACTGTCCCACAGCAAGTTGGCTGTGGCGAGTTGGCCGCGTGGAGTTGTCCCATTCTGTAGGAACAAACCCAAATAGCTATCGGCAAACATCTAAGATTGTTTCTCTCGATATAAAGTGATTGGGGTTTTCCCCCCCCCCCAAGCTGGAGTGTTCTCCCATTCAGATGGTTCCACCACGAGACAGCTGTCTCCTGTCCTACTTTTGATGTAATGACCGTTTCATGGCAGGAGGGCACAAAAGGTGATCAGATGACCACGAGACACTGCAACTGCCTTGAGTCAGTTGCCAAGTGTATGGATTTTGATCGCGTGACCATGGGGATGCTACAACGGTCGTAAGTGCTGTTGTGACTTTGAATGGTCACTAAATGAACTGCTGTAAATTGAGAATCATTCTGTGTGTGACCTCAGGGATGCTGCGATGGCTGCAACCACACAAGGACCTGTTGCAAATCCCCCTTGTTCAGCACCTTCACAACTTCAGTCACCAAACAAGTGGTCACTCAGTGAAGATTTACCTGCAACTTGCCATTGAAAGACACAAGAGGAAGTACATAAATATATGCATTTATTTACTTCTTCCTAGCCTTCTTAAAAGCATCCGTCCTGAAGTCGTGACTTCAAACCTCAGCCGGTGGCAAAGGTACGTTTGTAGGGGGTGAAGGATTGCGGGTGATTTTCAGTGACCGGCAATACAAGATGGGTGTCTTACCCAACCCCAGACAGTAATGCCACCAGTAAAGCTTTTGCCTGGGCTGCAGGATCACCCGGAGTGGTTCTTCTTCCTCCGCTGCTTCTTCCCATTCTTCTTGCTCAGTCTGAAGTCCCAGCCCTCCGTAAACTGAAGGGAGGGCAAACTGGTGCTGGAGAAGGGAGACTGTCAGGGCCTCTGGACTCACCGATTTGTCGACGTGAGCTTTTAGCCCAAGTTCCAACTGAGAATAGCCAACCTTGCGGGATATTGCATAGCTGCTGGGCATGGGCAGGTCGCTTGCGTTGGAGAGGAGTTTGAGGCACTGCCACTGACCGAAGGCAGCTCCGTAGATGAGGGACAGTCCACCTGGGAGGAATGAGACCACGTCTGGGTGGATCGCAAAGGACTCCTTGTGTCCTTTTGTGGTGGTGGCAAAACGGGTGCCGCAAAGCCGTTGCTCCTCGTCCATCCTGAAGCAAGCCAGGTGTTCAGCATCCGCGCCGTAATAGTATAGCCCCTTGAGGAGGGTGGCTTCCAAGTGGATCTCCTTAATCAAGGCCCCAGTGGCCAGATCAGCCACACAGAGGACCACCCCACGTGACAGGAAGAAGATGAAAAAATATCCCTCGCAGAATGCATACTGGTCTGCTCCACGGCAGCTGGGGTGCAACGGGAAGACATCCGAGGGCGGCTCAGAGTTCAGATCTGCCACTTGGCAGAAGGAATCCCGGTGGAGGAGATAGATGGTCGAACTGCTGGGGTCTCCCACATAGTGGTCCTTTCCACGGCAGGCAGGGTGGAGGGGCTGTATTTTGAGATCTTGTCCTGAGCAGAAGTCAAGCGTTTGAAGGAAATATCCCAAATCTGAGCGGACCACGAAAGCGCCGTGGCGAGTGACAAAGACCTCTGAGCCTGGAGAAGCTGTCTGGGGAACGATGGAAGCCATGGAGGAGACTGTGGATTAGCAATGATAGTTTAATGAAAAACCCTGTTTTAAGACATTTGTACGGTATGCCTGATACTGTTACACTCTAACTCCTTGCAGCCCTCACAACAGGCCATGCTAGTTGAGGCTCAGACAGACATGACTGAGTACAACTGGAGAGGCACACACAGAAACCATAATTAATTGACTAAGCCATAGCTCCCTGGGCCCAAACACTAAAGCACAAAACCTTGTTTGGAAATCAAAGTGCTGACTGCCAGGTGAATTCTGGGAGTTGAAGACCATACATATAAAAAATGCCACAATTATACATTTTTCTCAATTTGATCAGTAATCAATAAACTAAATATTTAATTATCAGTGTTTTATTTGGTATATGAACGTTCTGCACATACATACACACATATGGAAGTTTATGTGTATTTGTTTATGTGTCTGTATTTGTATCTAGTTGTGTATCTGTAGATGTTTGTATACACACAGTATATATACACACAGTATGTCTGTCTGTCTGTCTGTCTATCTATCATCATATATCTATTTCTAAAGGAGGCTTGTAATCCAGACTACAACTGACAGGAAGCTACTTAAAAGCTACTTTAATTAATTCTCACAAAGGTTTATTACATTTTTTTCTTTCCAAATAAAAAGAAGCACAAGTTCTCCGCATGGGCCCATTCCAAACTCAGGGCTCTCCTCCATTCCCTTTTCAGGCAGGGAATTAATTTTGTTTGTTCTCTCCCTTCCTCCCCACACCGAATTAGGGCAATGCTCTTCCTAGGCCAAGGGTAGGCAACCTCGGCTCTTTTATGACTCATGGACTTCAACTTCCAGAATTCCTGAGTCAGCATATGCTGACAGGAATTCTGGGAGTTGAAGTGCATGAGTCATAAAAGAGCCGAGGTTGCCTACCCCCCTGTCCTAGGCCAACTCCTGGTCACAAAATCATGTGAGAACCCAAGAGCATTTGGGGGAGGACTTGAGAGAGGCCTATCCAATAGGGCAGGGGTCTCCAATTCTTGGCCACTTTTGAGACTTGTGGACTTTCAACTCCCAGATCTCCCCACGCTGGCTGGGGAATTCTGGGAGTCGAAGTCCAGAAACCTTAAAAAGTAATAATGCCGCTTGGGGGTGTGTGTGAAAGCCCTAATAAGCAGGCATATACATAGAATGAAGGCTACTGCTAAGCTTGTAAGCCGCCCTGAGTCTTCGGAGAAGGGCGGGATATAAATGGAATTAAAATAAAAAATAAATAAAAGTGGCCAAGATGGGAGACCCCCTTGCGATACGGGAAGCTCGCCCAGGGAAGCCAAATTGCCATTTTGTTGTTGTTAAATTGCTAAGCACATTGGTTGTTGCTTAAAATTTTAAGCCACCCTGAGTCTTCGGAGAAGGGCGGGATATAAATGGAATTAAAATAAAAAATAAATAAAAGTGGCCAAGATGGGAGACCCCCTTGCGATACGGGAAGCTCGCCCACGGAAGCCAAATTGCCATTTTGTTGTTGTTAAATTGCTAAGCACATTGGTTGGTGCTTAAAATTGTAAGCCGCCCTGAGTCTTCGGAGAAGGGCGGGATATAAATGGAATTAAAATAAAAAATAAATAAAAGTGGCCAAGATGGGAGACCCCCTTGCGATACGGGAAGCTCGCCCAGGGAAGCCAAATTGCCATTGTGTTGTTGTTAAATTGCTAAGCACATTGGTTGGTGCTTAAAATGGTAAGCCACCCTGAGTCTTCGGAGAAGGGCGGGATATAAATGGAATTAAAATAAAAAATAAATAAAAGTGGCCAAGATGGGAGACCCCCTTGCGATACGGGAAGCTCGCCCACGGAAGCCAAATTGCCATTTTGTTGTTGTTAAATTGCTAAGCACATTGGTTGGTGCTTAAAATTGTAAGCCGCCCTGAGTCTTCGGAGAAGGGCGGGATATAAATGGAATTAAAATAAAAAATAAATAAAAGTGGCCAAGATGGGAGACCCCCTTGCGATACGGGAAGCTCGCCCAGGGAAGCCAAATTGCCATTGTGTTGTTGTTAAATTGCTAAGCACATTGGTTGGTGCTTAAAATGGTAAGCCGCCCTGAGTCTTCGGAGAAGGGCGGGATATAAATGGAATTAAAATAAAAAATAAATAAAAGTGGCCAAGATGGGAAGACCCCCTTGCGATACGGGAAGCTCGCCCAGGGAAGCCAAATTGCCATTGTGTTGTTGTTAAATTGCGAAGCACATCGGTCGGCGCTTAAAATGGCAAGCCGCCCTGAGTCTTCGGAGAAGGGCGGGATATAAATGGGATTAAAAATAAAAATAAATAAATAAAAAATAAATGCAAAAAAACAACAACAACAAACAACCAACCAGCCCGCTAATCCGCAACGGTTTCCCTGTTCCGGAGAAGCCCTAATTCAGCCCCAGGCTGGCGGGAAGGGGGAGCGGCGGGGCAGAAACGCAAGCCCGGGAGGCTGCGGATCGAACGGGGTTAGGGGTGGGGAGAGAAAGCGGCGGAGGCTACCCGTCCCACCCTCACCTGCTCGGCCGGCGCAAAGTCGGAGAGGCACAGCAAGCGGGAAAGGGGGACCGTGGCGGCTTCCGGGGTCAGGCGGGCGGGCGTGCGCGCCACCCGCGCTCGGCTCCTCCTTTCCCAGCCGAAGGAAGAAGAAGAAGAGCGGGCGGGAGCGCGCGGGGAGAGTGGAGGAGTGGGGTGCAATGGTGGGGCTGAAGGTGAAAGCGTGGCCGGCCAGTGCTGCAGCCTTAAAACCTACCTGCGGATTCCCGGGAGGGTGGGTGGAGGTGGGAGTGGGTGGGACGGGAAAGCCCGTTCGGCCCTGGAGGCGCGCGCGGTGTCCGACCTCGGATCGAGCGGGGTAGGGAGGTGGCTTACGGAGGGAGGTAGCTTAGGGAGGGAGGTCGGGTAGCGAGGTAAACAGATTAAGGTAGGAAGGTAAGGTTAGGTAGGTAGACAAGGCTAGGTAGGTTAGGGAAGTAAGGTGGGTTAGGTAGGTAAATAGATTAGGGTAGGAAGGTAACATATTTATTTATCTATCTATCTATCTATCTATCTATCTATCTATCTATCTATCTATCTATCTATCTATCTATCTATCTATCTATCTATCTATCTATCTATCTATCTATCTATCTATCATTTATTTATTTATTTATTGGATTTATATCCCGCCCTATCTCCCGAAGGACTCAGGGCGGCTAACAACAATAACATATAATAAGTACAGACATGAAGATAAACATGAAATTTTAAAATCACCGGTGCAATAAATAATTAAAATTAAAAACTAAAAGTAAATTAAAAATTGTAAATATAATTCAAATGCCTGTCAGTCCAGGTCAGCCTGGTGGAATAGGAGTGTTTTGAGGCCGCGGCGAAAGGATTGGAGATTTTGGGCCATCCGAAGCTCAGGGGGGAGCTAGGTAGGTTCGGTAAGTAAGGTGGGTTAGGTAGGTAAATAGATTAGGGTAGGAAGGTAACATTTATTTATTTATTTATTTATTTATTTATTTATTTATTTATTTATTTATTTATTTATTTATTTATTTATTTATTTATTTATTTATTTATTTATTTATTTATTTATTTATTTATTTATTTATTTATTTATGGGATTTATATCCCGCCCTATCTCCCGAAGGACTCAGGGCGGCTAACAACAATAACATATAATAAGTACAGACATGAAGATAAACATGAAATTTTAAAATCACCGGTGCAATAAATAATTAAAATTAAAAACTAAAAGTAAATTAAAAATTGTAAATATAATTAAAATGCCTGTCAGTCCAGGTCAGCCTGGTGGAATAGGAGTGTTTTGAGGCCGCGGCGAAAGGATTGGAGATTTTGGGCCATCCGAAGCTCAGGGGGGAGCTAGGTAGGTTCGGTAAGTAAGGTGGGTTAGGTAGGTAAATAGATTAGGGTAGGAAGGTAACATTTATTTATTTATTAGGTAAGGTCAGTGCTTTTTTTGTAAAAGAAAAAGGTGCCGGAACTCACACGTGTCATACAACCCGCCTTGCCTACCCTACAAGGTTCCATCCAAAAAAAGGTGCCGGAACTCCGTTCTGAGCGTTCTCTAAGGAAAAAAAAGCCCTGGGTAAGGTTAAGTAGGTTAGGCAAGTAAGGTAAGTTAGGGTAGGCAGGTAAATAGAGTAGGGTAGATAGGTAAGTAAGGTAAGTAAGTAAGGTAGGTAGATAAATTTACTGCCCCCCAAAATAAAGGGAACACTTTAAACAACACAATGTACTGTATTTAATAGTAGGGTGTCTTAGTTTTGAATTTGAATTTAAATTTGTGTTTAAATTTGTATTTTCTGTTCCTTTTAATTTTTTTGAGCAGTATGGGTTAGGTAGGTAGGTAGACGCAGGAGGGGACTGTGGCAATTGGCCTCGGTGAGTGGGGCCGGCCCCTCTCCACTCCTTTTGGCTTTTGGCTGGACTGCGGGGGAGGGGGAAGGAAGTTTGTGGGTGGCGCACTGGGAAGATTGCGCCCAGGTTGGGATTTGGGTTGGGCGACCGGAAATGCCGCACCCTGGTCAGCGTAGTTCTTTGCGGAAATATTTGGAAGCCTTCTTGGTTTGCAAGGAAGGATGGAGAGACCCCCTCCCCCGACACACGTGGATCTGCCTAACTTTTTATATGAATATTTTGAAGCATCTCTCTCTCTCTCTCTCTCTCTCTCTCTCTCACACACACACACACACACGTTCGCCAGTTGATCTGCGTAGCTATTTCACAAAACAAAAGATTTTGAAGCCTTGCGTGCATGTACCCATGTACTTGCGAACCGATCCCTGTAAATGCATGAAGGTACTGATTTTGTGGCCTTACACACGCGCATGCACACTTGTGTGCAGGTCTGCAGAGTTATTTGCACTAAGTTTCCCCCCCCTTCCCATTTCCAAATCTTTTTTGGCTTCTTCTGGATCCTCCACCTTTTTTTTTTCCCCCTCCCGGAAACTTGGGACAAGAATTGGATAAAACTGCCTTGTGTATTTCTTGACGAATTATTCCGGAGAAGGAATTGGACGCTGAAATCCAATATTTTGGAACTGCGCTGCAGTGCATTGCCTCTTTGACCTGAATGCGGGATCATTGCATTTCTTCCTTTCTCCCTGCTTGCATTAACCCTGCAAAAATCACCAACGCTTCCGATGCAATGATTGTGTTATACAACGCTTTCTTTTTCCTCTCTCAGCAAAACTAATTGTCAATAGAAATCCAGGAAATGAAGAAAAGGTTAGAGCTTATACCATTTGCAAGTGGCTAGTCTAGTGAAGAGAAGGACCATGGGAGACCTGATAGCAGTGTTCCAATATTTGAGGGGATGTCACAGAGAGGATGGGGTCAGCCTATTTTCCAAAGTACCTGAAGGCGAGACAAGGAATAACGGATGGAAGCTGATCAAGGAGAGATTCAACCTAGAAATAAGGAGAATTTTTCTGACAGAGAACAAGCAACCCATGGAACAGACTGCCTTCAGATGTTGTGGGTGCTTCATCACTGGAGGCTGGACTGCCACCTATCAGAAATAGTTTAGGGACTCCTCTTGGGCAGGGACGTGGTGGCTCAGTGGGTTAGGATGCTGAGTTTGTCGATCAGAAGGTCGGCAGTTTGGCGGGTCGAATCCCGAGTGCCGCGTAACAGAGTGAGCGCCTGTTACTCATCCCAGCTTCTGCCAACCTAGCAGTTCAAAAGCATGTAAAAATGCAAGTAGAAAAATAGGAACCACTACGATGGGAAGGTAACAGTGCTCCGTGTGACTTTGGCGTCTAGTCATGCCGGCCACATGACCACGGAGATGTCCTCGGACAAGCGCTGGCTCTTGGGCTTTGAAACGGAGAGTAACCCTAATTGCCCTAAAAAACTAAGTAATATCTTAGTCATACTTCTGGGGAAGATGGAGTTTGTAGTCAAACTCACCTAGTTTTTTTTTAAAGCTGAACAAAAGCATAGACTGATCAACTACCAATGCATTTGGATTCATCTTTTATGTAGCAGTCATTGATAAGTGCACAAATTCAGGCAAAATCATGTTCAGGGTTCCTTATAAATCTAAATGATGACACTGCAATTGCCACAACACTAAAATGCTAATCAGTAGGATATCCAACCTTAAATCAGTTGAAGTGTCTCTTAACCCTTTACAGAATCACAAGCATGATCTTGGGCATGACCTTTAACATGATCAATCTATCCAATTCCATATTTCATTACAATCTAAAAGTGATCCCCATTTGCTTTCCCCACTAACTGATCTTGTCGAAGAGGTGGCAATAGATCCTTAATAGATCAGCCTGCCCAATTCTATATTTCATTACAATCTAAAAGAGATCACCGTTCGCTTCTTCCACTAATGAATCTTGCTGAGGAGGTGGCAGGATTTTTTCATCCTTTGGCTCAAAGCTCTTCAGGCTGATCCCAAATTTATCAAAGAGGACGGTTGGGATATCAGAGTTCTGCAAGAATGTTTCTGTACGTTCCTTTCCCCTGGTGAAAATTAGGCGCTGGCCCATGTAGGTCAGACGTCCACCACCTGCCTTGTGTAGGGAACAAAAGGATTTGCAGGTGAAGATAGAACAAGGTGACGTCTGTTGGTAAAGACACATGTCAGAAAAATCTTCCAGTTTCTTCTCCTCTAGGGTGAATTTATAGAGGGATCTCTTCTCTCCAGAAATTTCCCGACGTTCCAGTACCCAGGTATTTCCTTCCAGGCTCAACCAAAATACGCCTGCTTCTTGAACTTGTTCCACCTCAGGCTTCATCTCTAATGGTTCCAGGAAACCTTCTCCAAAACCAACATCGCACAGAAACTGCTGCCCATCCAAGTCTACCAAAATTATCAAGTGGTCCAACGGAGGACCGTAGCACTGTGTGAAGCGGTTCCGAACATGTGCAGCTATAATTTTGGTGTGAAATCCTAACGCTTGCAGCAACCACTGGAAAAGTCCGTTCAGCTCATAACAAAAGCCACCCTGGTGGTTTTGAACAATCTTCTCGTACAGACGAGGTAGTTCCAGGCTGATGGGCTCTTGACAATGTATGCTGAGGCTCTCGAAGGGTACTGAGAAGAGGTGGGAACGGTGGAGGCACTTGAGGGTCTCCAAAGAAGGGCAGGTAGAGACACCTTGGAATCCAATCCGTTTCAGGTAACATCCAACATCCATGTCTGACTGGATGGAAGATGTTGAATAGGGACGTTTCAAAATTCCTGCTTTACCTCTTTCCAAGATCTTGCTCCTTTGATTACTTTCAGTAACGAAGCTCTAAACAGGTTGAGACACCCAAGACACTCCTGTTCCCAAGTCTCTTCTCCTTTCTTGCCTGATTTCCTTCCCCTCTTCCCGAAAACTTTTCCCTTGGGATTTCTGCTGTGAGTTTTGCTGTCTGCACAGCAGCTGGTAGTTTCATTATGCCAGGGAACGGAAAGAGGAAGTGAAAAAAGTCAGAACCTCCCACTTGCGTTATTCTGTAATTTATGTTTATTAACCCTTTTTCACCTCAGATGACTTTAGGGCATTGGATTTCTCAGGGAATACAATAGAGTAGAATAGAGCTGGAAGGGAGCTTGGAGATCTTCTAGTCCAGCCCCCTGCTCAAGCAGGAGAACCTATATCATCTCAGACAAGTGACTATCTAGCCTCTTCTTAAAAATCTTCAGTGATGGGAGTGCCCACGAGTTCCGGAGGCAAGCTGTTCCAATGTTAGGGAATGTTCTGCTTTTCAGGTTTCTTTCGCAGAGATATTTCAGGGACGGAGATTTAACTGATGTTGCTTAACACATGAATATTTGCAGAGGAGGTCTCCTCTACTGTCGCACATATACAATTTTTGTTTTTTCTACCTTCCTTCAGTCATTCAGTCACCACAGAATTTGCAGATAAATTTTACCTCATTCAAGGAACGTACTTCGTCGAATGTGGAAATGTTCCACACACGTATGTTTGGATTTCACAAAAACAAAAAAACAACATTTGCCAAAATAACACACAAACCCATAAAGCAGGCGTGTCAAACTCAATTTCATTGAGGGCCGCATCAGCATTGCGGTTGCCCTCAGGGGGCCGGGTGGGTATGGCCTGGGTGGGCATGGCCTACTGGGTGGGCGTGGCTAGAGTGCATATGGCCTACTGGGTGGGCGTGGCCAGCTCTACATCGTTCGCATCAAGGGTGCCTATGGGGGGGCCTGGGCAGGAGTGGGACAGATCTGAGGGTCTCTGGCAGAAGGAGGGTCTTTGGGCCAGGGCCAAGGCAGTGGGGGCCGTTCCCTCACTATTTCCAGGATGGCTTTGCGGGCCGCATGAAACCACTTTACGGGCTGGATCTGGCCGCCGGGCCTTGTGTTTGACATGTCTGCCATAAAGTGTGTGCTGAGTAGAATAAAGGATTGAGCTCCCTCCCTTGTTCTACATCTTACAATGGCCTCTGAAAAAGTGACTTATGACCGGTTTTCCACTTAGGACCATCACCACATTCCTACAGACACATGATCAAAATTCGGGTGCTTGGTATCTGGCATGTAATTATGACAGTTGCACTCTCCTGGGACCACTTGATCACCATTTGTAACTTTCCTCCCACAAGCAAGCCAGATTCACTTAATTTTAATCCCATTTATATCCCGCCCTTCTCCGAAGTCTCAGGGCGGCTTACAAGCTTAGCAGTAGCCTTCATTCTATGTATATGCCTGCTTATTAGGGCTTTCACACACCCCCAAGTAAAATGACCACATGATTCACTTAACAATTGTGGCAAAAGGTCTTAAAATGGGACAAAGCTCACCGAATAACTGAATTGCTTAGCAATAAATATTTTGGCTTCAGTTGTCCTATAGTCTAAGTCAATTGTCAAAAATAGATAATTAACCAAAGCTATTTTAAGTATTGCTGTTTTATCCCCTTTGTTTCTTTGCCAGGACTGTAGTAAATGAAAAAAATGATACCATAAGGTTAATTATTTACTATGATAAAAGTACGTTCTATCAATTGAGAATAAAAAAATAAAATAGCTACAGATTAAAAAGAAAAAAGCCTACTTATCTTCAAATGTTGATTTTTCCTGGAATAATTTAATTACTGTGATGGGATAAATGGCTGTTGGTTGTCTTGTTTTGTTTCCCCTGTATTTACATATTTAAAGATGGGACCACCCACAGAAAAATGCAGCTTCTCCTCTTTGGGGTGATTCTTATCATCTACTGTGGTCTATGTCTTTAATTTCAAGATCATATGTCTTTAAACTCAGGATCACATGGACCTAAATGCAAGAAGATCAGATGTCTGTTCTTATTGAAAATCATTTCTATAGCAAATTCTCTTGCATCACATTGTAATAAAACTTAATAGGAAACAAACAAGCTGGTACTTACCTTTAAAGCCCTACATGGCTTAGGCCCGGGATACTTGCAGGACCATCTGCTGCCGGGAACAAATTCCCATTGCCCAGTACGCTCACACAGAGAAGGCCTCCTCAGGGTACCGTCAGCTAGGCAATGTCGACTGGCGACCCCCAGGGGGAGGGCCTTCTCTGTGGGAGCACCAGCCCTATGGAATCAGCTCCCCCCTGAGCTTCGGATGGCCCTAAATTTCCAATCCTTTCGCCGCGGCCTCAAAACACTCCTTTTCCACCAGGCTGACCTAGACTGACAGGCATTTTAATTAATTATATTTACAATTTTTAATTTATTTTTAGTTTTTAATTTTAATTTATTGCATAGATGATTTTAAATTTTTTTTTATCTTAATCTCTGTACTTATTATATGTTTTGTTGTTAGCCGCCCTGAGTCCTTCGGGAGATAGGGCGGGATATAAATCCCATCAATCAATCAATAAATAAATAATAAATAAACAAAACATGTACAAGGAAATCCCTGTGTCTTCTAATAAATACATTTTTGTTTCATGGAATAAACCCTATATTCCTCTCTTAAGGGTTATGAAAGTTTTCACAAACAATTTCTTGACTGATCTGAGGAAGAAGAGCAGCTTTCGATGACCTTGAAGATATTTTCTGTTATTTAAAAAGAAAAAAATAATATGTCTAATTTGTTGAGAGGTGAGAATATCACTGTTAAGGAATTCATCTTGCTGGAGTTCACTCTCCACTGAAAAATCCAGCTTCTCCTGCTTGGTGTCATTTTCATGACCTACTTACAGTTTTGGGGAACTTACTGATCGTGATATTAGCACAAGTTGACATGCAACTTCACATTTCCACATTGTAGCAAATCCAGAGGCCTGGCTGAAGAAAAGGGGTTGGATTTACGCCAAGATCATTTATTAATTTTATTAAACTTATATGCCACCCATCTCACTGTTGAAGCATCTCGGAAACACAGTTTGGTATAGGGCTCTCTTCTTCTAGCTGGGTGACCTTAAGGCAGTGTCTTGAGGAGGTACAGCTACTACTTTCACTTTCCCAAGCATTTCCCCCTTCATTGCCCCTCCCCACAGTTCATGACAGCGAAGCAGAAGCAAGCATGAGGCAGCTGACAGAACCCATTAATCATAATTCATTCTTTTTTTCACTTTCAGAAAAGGATCAATAATGGATTTCCAGTCATTGGAAACCAAGGGTGCTTTTGTGGTAGAACAGACACCTGAAGTCTGATGCCATTCAGGAATATTAGTACTGGAAGTATTAGAACTTTCAGCCAACATTGAATGTAATTATGGAAGTACAACACAATGTAACTTGAAGAAACCATATTGGTGGACAATTGTGAAGTTAGAGGATGATTCTTTCTTTCTCCTTCCTTCCTTCCTTCCTTCCTTCCTTCCTTCCTTCCTTCCTTCCTTCCTTCCTTCCTTCCTTCCTTCCTTCCTTCCTTTCTTTCTTTCTTTCTTTCTTTCTTTCTTTCTTTCTTTCTTTCTTTCTTTCTTCTCCAAATGAAAGAGAAAATGGGAAAATCCTGACGAAATTGTCATTTTGATCCCTTCATGCATATTAGCTTTAAAATATCTGGGGCATCTTTTATTTTTAGAATTTAAAATGTTGTGTTGGAAGAAGCTTTCTGATATTGACAAGGATAATTCACCAAAAGAAACCACGGTAGAATATTATTTATTTTAATCCTTTTCAACCCCCAATTATTGAGATGCTCAGCATATTCAGTTCAGAGCAATACATTTGATATCAGTAAGATTGAAGCAAAGGAAGTTGAGAAATTTCTACGGTGTTAGTGCAATTAAAACCTTCAGGAGACAAAAGGGCAATATCCTGCCCATGTCCTGATTTGTAAAAATGTTTAGGGTCTTTGAACCTCACCAAGAAAGCTTTAATATAAACCTGACCTTTTGGCCAAAAAACAAATGGAGAATCCTATTAACATTTCTAGAGCCAAAATAGAAAGGCATCTTATTTCTCCATTTTTGTTCTTTTTGTAATCTAATTATGCAAAATATATGGCCAATATATGTTCAAATCAAAGAGGATTTAATGAATAAAGCATACTTTTCAGTGTAGTTAGTTTATTAAAAAAACAAGTAGAAAGTAATTTAGAGATGATGAAATGCTTTAAAGTTGAAATTTCAGTACTAGAATAGAGTGCTTACAAAAGACCAACTGGTGATGAACATGGAGGCACACATATACTTGGACACCCAGATCTCATGAATGGAATTAAAGACTTGGAGACATGCCCAGGTCATATTTCTCAGGAAAGTACAGAAATAGTTTGCCACTGCCTTCTCTTGCAATTTTCCTTTAATATTCATTCTCTCTATACAACCATTATTGCATGTTACTGTGTTTTCCCAAAAGTAAGACCAGGTCTTATATTAATTTTTGCTCCAAAAGACGCATTAGGGCTTATTTTCCAGTTAGGGCATATATTCAGGAAAATACGGTACTAAATGCATCCATCTGGCTGACAATCTTAACTGGGGCTTATTTTGGGGGTGGGGGTTATATTATTAGCATCCTGAAAAATCACACTAGGGCTTATTTTTCGGTTGGGTCTTATTTTCGGGGAAACACAGTAAAGGTTGTGGGAATGTTCATCTTTCTTGTTTTTGACAATAGACGTAGACAGTGGGTATTGGGAATTCATTGCTGTAATATCTGCTGATATATTCAAATAATGTTCTGTCCTTGATTATGTTTTAGAGATCCCCAAGAGATCAACATGAACAAATTACTGGAAATGACCAAGGGGTGTAGAGCAATTTCATCAGAATCATGATCTCATGGCAATTTCCTTTCAAGAGATATTTTGAGGAGAAAGAAAAGCAAACAAAATGTTATAATCCCAGTGGTAGTATGCAGAATCCCTTAGTGATGTGTATACATTCATAAATTATAATAATTCCAAGATATCTTTAAAGAGTGTGTTATTTTCCAAGATAATTTAGATGTCTTTACTGTTAATGAACTGATGAGCTCCTCCCAAAACTATTCTTTATTATTATTATTTTTTTACTAAAGACACTTTCTGTGAAAGTTTTTGAAGATTCTTCCATGATAGACCTGCAAACTCCCAAGTAGGTACACAATATCTGGCTTTCATAGAAAGCAAATGGATCATCTTCCATCTTGCTAAGCAGTTAATAGAAGCTAATAACATGCTGGGTTTTTCTTGATGGATGAGGAACAACTCACCAGCTCAAGATTGACTCAGCTTTCCATCCTTCCAAGGTCAGTAAAATGAGGACCCAGATTGTTGGGGTCAATATGCTGAATCTGTAAACCGCTTAGAGAGGGCTGTAAAGCACTCTAAAGCAGTATATAAGTGCTAAGTGCTACTGCTTTCTTGGAAAAGAAGAATGGTAAAATTCTCTTTTCCCGTTAGAGAAAAACTGCAACTCTGGAAATCTCTAGTCATCTGTGGTCCAAGAACTAAACATACCAAAGTTTGTTCTCCCAGAGAAATAATGTGTATTATTACACCAGTTTAGTTTAATATAGGTGTGTTATAACATGTTCTAACATCTTTATTCAAATTTAGAATAAACAATGTTGATGAATTTTGATTATTTCTAGCAGAGTGAGTGCCTGTTACTCGTCCCAGCTTCTGCTAACCTAGCAGTTCGAAAGCATGTAAAAATGCAAGTAGAAAAATGGGGATCACTACGGTGGGAAGGTAACAGTGTTCCGTGCGCCTTTGGCGTCTAGTCATGCCGGCCACATGACCACGGAGATGTCTTCGGACAAGCGCTGGCTCTTCGGCTTTGAAACGGAGATGAGCACCGTCTTCTAGAGTCGGAAATGACTAGCACGCATGTGCGGGGGAAATTTTACCTTTACCTTTACCTTTGATGGTTGCTTTTGGAAAGATTCTTTCCTGACTTCCCTTGAAAGGAAATCTCTGTATAATAGACAACAAAAGTCACAGAACATAGAATAATAGAGTTGGATGGGACCTTAGAGGTCTTCTAGTCCAAACCCCTGCTTGAGTAGGAAATCCTATACCATTTCAGATAAATGCTTGTTCAGTCTCTTTTTGAAAGCACCCAGTGATGGAGCTTGAATCTGTTGAATTAACCTTTCTTTTTCTTGAAAAATAATGCATGTTACTAGAGCAAAAAAAAAAGTTTAATATGGGCAAGATCTAACTTATTTCATAACTTGTAAATTCAAATAAAGATCGATGATGCAACAGACGTATTTTATTTATTTCCTTTTGGAGAGACTCTAAAAACACTTAAGAAATATTTGTTCTTAACCCATTTCTGAAAACGTAAGGCATATTTGAAATTATTACTCAAGTAATCTTGAAAAAGAAATTTTCAGTAGCAAACCAAGAAAAGAATTGTGTTTTGTATGTTTCTGAGCATGAGAAAATGTTTGCGGTTTCTGAAGTTAGGATAATTTTTGCACCTTTATCTAGTGGTAATAAATTCCTTGGATTTATTTTTTTTTAGTTTGCATTGCTACAGAACAAATCATGGAATAAATTAGTACTGATGACAAAACCTGCAAAAATCTATGTAGTCTAATTTAAGTGAATTGCCCAAAGTAGCAATTAATGTTATTTCAGTTGTAGTTTTGTACCTTTTATTAACCTGCCAGTACTGTGCTAACTGAAAAAAAATTGGCATAAGTTTAAATATTGAGAATGATGATTGGTGTTAAAGTACATTCTGTCAACTAAGAAAAACTCACAGATAAAAGAAAAATGGATATGAAAATAGAAAAACAGGAATATTTTTCTACCTCCCACAAGTAATTTTGTCATTACATGCATCAAAGCATGCATACCTTCAAAGGCTGATAATAACATTTCCTGGATTTTCATTACACTGTTATATAAAAAAGGCTGTTAGTTATCATCCTCCTGTTCTTCTAAATGTATATATTTAAAAATTGTAATTGACCTAAAGGCTTTTCATTCTTTTTCCTTCTCCTCAGACAGGAGACCATGACAGAAGCCGAGAATTTCACCTCTGTCAAGGAATTCATCTTGCTGGGACTCACCAACCACAGAAATATGCAGCTTCTCCTCTTTGGGATTATTCTTATCATCTACTTGCTTACAGTTTTGGGAAACCTGCTGATCATTGTATTGGTGTGGATTGATATAAAACTCCACACACCCATGTATTATTTTCTCTCACACCTTGCATGGGTAGATATGTGTTACGTAACCACCACCATGCCTCTCATGTTGACTCAGCTCCTGACTGGAGAGGGAGCTATTTCTTTAGCATTCTGCATGGTCCAGATATACATTGCAGTGGCCTTAGGTGGTGTTGAGATTCTCCTGTTTGGGGTTATGGCCTATGACCGCTACCTGGCTATCTGCCGTCCCTTGCTTTACCCTGTTCTCATGAACAAGAGCTGCCAATTGCAGTGCAGTTCAACATGCTGGATTACAGCTCCTCTGGTCTCTCTGATTTACATTGTCTGCCTTCTTTGCCAAAACTATTGTGGCCCCAATCAGATCAATAACTTCATATGTGAGATGCCAGTGGTGCTGAAACTTGCATGCGGCAATACCAAAATTGCTGAGGCCATTATTTTTGGTATAGGAGGATTTTTCCTTTTGCTTCCCCTTTCTATTGTATTGGCCTCCTATGTATTTATTCTTCATTCTGTCTTACAAACGAAATCAAGTGGGCGGCGCAAGGCTTTCTCTACCTGTGGCTCCCATCTCCTTGTGATCTCCATGTTTTATGGTCCTTTGCTTTGGGTGTACATAATTCCAAAGACTAATTCAGCTGCTGATCGTGATAAACAAATAGCAATCTTCTACGTTTTGATCACCCCTCTGCTCAACTCTATCGTTTACACCCTGAGAAACAAGGACTTTCATAGGGCAGTAGCCAAGATCTTGTGAAGAAGGTCAAACTTGAAGACAATTATTAGGCATTCTGTCATGGGTAATCAACTTTAAAAAAAAAGCTGATGGTCCTTAAGTGGCTGATTATGACTATTACTCCACAGATATTTGAAAACCTTTGTTTCTTTAACCTTGAAGTCAAGTCATGGATTCTGTGGATGATCTGTCTGAATAATCTTCATCTAGTAATTGTGTTAAGATGTTGAAACCTTAAAGCAAAGTTCTTTGTGGTGTAAAGAACATGAACCCCCACAGTGTTTGAAATATTGTACCAATCTTTCCAAATGCACTGGAAGATGGACAGAACATAGTATATTGCAATTCTCAATCTAGCCTATATTTGGGAAGAATTATTTGTCTGATTGATCAGCCTAGTCTTTTCTAGTTATGTAGTGTATATTGGAGGTGGTGAGCCTTTGAGAGCTGTATGCAATGAAATTTCATTTTAATGTATGCCAATTAGTGTACATTTAAAGTGATAATAGCTATTCTGTTCTATTCTGTTCCGTTCCATTCCATTTCATTCCATTCCATTCCATTCCATTCCATTCCATTCCATTCCATTCCATTCCATTCCATTCCATTCCATTCCATTCCATTCTATTCTATTCTATTCTATTCTATTCTATTCTATTCTATTCTATTCTATTCTATTCTATCTATTCATCTTCCATAATTAACCTTTTCTTTTTAATTGATAGCTTCATGTTGGATGATTGTATTAATTTAGAATGTTTGCTTTCTAGAACCATGATGCCAATCCTATGATTCTGTTGATATTTGCTCAATATAATCTCTTTGTAATGAGATGTTATAACTTCTAAAATCATTTTTTGATTGAAGTAAAACAAACATGGTGACACGTGGTTTCCTAGTTGCGGTTTGAAATGTTGTGGAAAGTTACTATAATACCATACTTAAAGGTGGAGAAAACAGACCATATTTATAGTGAATGTCTGTGTACATATGAAGCTAAGGTATTCAAGTGTGGTTATTCAAATCCACTCCCTAAATTTCAGGAAACAAGATGATGGTATGGCAGGTTGAAGTGCATGGCTGAAGGAAAAGAATCTGTGGCAAGTTCATGGGTTTATAGGGAAGGGAAATGATTCTACACATGACCATAAGTATGTAGGGGGGAAAGATGGAAAATTTATTTATTTATTTATTTATTACATTTTTATACTGCCCTTCTCCCGAAGGACTCAGGGCGGTGTACAGGGCAATAAATATAAAAACCGAATACAAAAGTTAAAAAACGATTAAATATTATGCCCAAATTTAAAACAGTAATTAAAAAACACATTAAAACCCCAACCCTAACCCATCAAACCAGGTCAGATTGCTCGAATAAATAAGTTTTTAGATCACGCCGGAAGGAGCGAAGGTTGGGGGCCATCCGGAGCTCAACCAGCAAGCAGTTCCACAGGTCTGGCGTGCCCACAGAGAACGCCCTCCCCCTGGGGGCCACCAATCGACATTCTCTGATCGGAGGCACCCTGAGGAGGCCCTCTCTGTGGGAGCGCACTGGACGGAGGGAAGTTGATGCTAGAAGGAACTGATATAGTAAGCCATATATAACAGAATAACAGAATCTGAAGGAATCTCAGAAGTCTAGTCCAACTTTCTGTTAAGGCAGGAAAACCTATATGATTTCAGACAAATGGTTGTCCAATCTCTTCTTAAAAACTTCCAGTGTTGGAGCACCCACAACGTCTGGAGGCAAGTTGCTCAACTGATTAATTGTTGTAACTGTCCAGAAAGTTCTCCTTAGTTCTAGGTTGCTTCTCTTCTTGATTAGTTTCCATCCATTGCTTCTTGTCCTGCCTTCAGGTGCGAAAAATAGGTTGTCCCCCTCTGTGTATATATGTTTTGACTATAGGATATAAATATATATTTTGCTTGCAGGATATAAAAAGAGGCAGGAAAAGCTGAGAAACAATGTGTGTTTTATAATAAATGCTTCAGGTTATGTTGCTGGAGGGTTCATCAACTGGGAAAATGAAAGTGAAGCAAAATAGATCCTGTAACTCCCAACCCTGAGGCAAGGAGGAAGCCCAGGAAGAAAATGTGAAAGACCAGGAGAATGGACTATATCATGTTTATGAAAAGGGGAAAACACTGGAAGGAATGGTACAGTATGACACCACCACCATTACCACCATCATTACTAACAACAACATGCCTCTAATGTTGACTTAGCTCCTGGCTAGAGATGGAGCCATTTCTTTAGCATTCTATATGATACGATTCAAATGTATATTGCCTTGACCACAGCTGCAGTTGAGGTTCTCCTGTTGGTGGACATGGCCTATGAGAGCTACTTGACCAACTGCCTTCCCTTTCTTTATCATGTTCTCATGGCAAGCTCTGTCAGTTGCAGTTCACCTCAGCATACTGGATAACAGCTCCTCTACTCTGTGTGATCTGAATTATCTGCCTTGTTTGCCAAAACATTTGTGGCTCCAAAGAAATCAGTAACTTCGTATGTAAGTGGTCAGTAGTATTGAAACTTGCATATGGTGATACAAGGATTGCCAAGGCCATTATTTTGGGTATAGGAGCATTTATTCTACTGGTACCCCTTTCTGTTATGTTGACCTCCTATCAGTTTATTATTCATTCTGTATTACAAATGAGATCAAATGTTGGACAGCACAAGACTTTCTCTACATGTGGCTCATATCTCCTTGTGGTCTCCTTATTTGCTGGGCCTGTTTTCAAAGCCTGATTCAGCTCCTGATCATGATATAACAAATTGCAGTCTTCTATGTTGTGATCAACCCTTTGCTCAACTCTATCATTTATATCCTAAGCAATCAGGGCATTCATAGGGCAGTAGCCAAGATGAATAGAATAGAATAGAATAGAATAGAATAGAATAGAATAGAATAGAATAGAATAGAATAGAATAGAATAGAATAGAATAGAATAGAATAGAATCAGAGTAGAGTAGAGTAGAGTAGAGTAGAGTAGAGTAGAGTAGAGTAGAGTAGAAAATAGCTTTACTCCCTCTTCTCTCAGGGGTTGCCACAAAGATCTTTTGAAGAAGAGTCTTTGAACAGGACCATTAAGATTTGTGTCATGATTAATTGTTTAATTGGAGACATATCCAATTCATATTTCTTAGGAAAAGCTAATAATTCTGCCTATACAATTGTTTTTTAATGTTAGAAGTTCTGGAAATATTAATCTTTCTTGCCAAGAAAGGAGAATATTTGTAGCTCACGGTTGAAATGAGGGGTCCTTGGTCTCTCTGAGTTTGCTTGTTTTCTTGCAGACATTTAATTACCAAAACTAGGTTACATCATTGGAGCTATTAAGCAGTGCAGTTTGCTGTCAGTTTATATTTTAGTGGCTTGCCCTGTCAATGTTGGTAGGGGTGATCTTAAAGATTCTTTGGACTGATTTTTTGGATTGCAACAGCCACTGTGTAGAACAAATAGACAGAAGACTGGCAAAATGCATCCATGAACACCAGCTAGCAGTCAGAAGACAAGATGAAAACTCTTTTATTCCACAACATATAGACAGAACCATAGTTTCAATTGGGAAAATGTGACCATACTAGACCAAGCCAAGTCCAAAAACACCAGGGAATTTCTAGAAGCCTAGTACTCTGACAAATTAGCCATCAGTAGACACATAGACATTAACAACATCCATAGACTATGTGAAAGAGATAATCAACCAGCCAAAAGGAGAACAAAAAGACCCAAGCACTTCCCCACAAGCAATCAGCATCCAAATGGAAAAGTACCTCAATTAAACTTTTTGTAATTTTTGGTATCTAACTCTTTATATAATTAATAATGTATCGGTTGCATGTTCAGTGACAACAGCTAATGAAGAAAACTAAGCAGAAAGAAATTTAGAAATGGTCCCTTGCTTCCACATTGAAACTCCAGTATTATGTAATATAGTTTACAAAAGCTCAGCTTGTGATAAACATGGGGACACACTTGGACACGTGTATCTCATCAGTTGAATTCAAGACCTGGAGACATGTCCATGTTATTTTTCTTAGGAAATGTACAGAACTCTCACTGACTGATAGTTCTTTTAATAATCACTTTATCTATAAATTGTTTTTAAATGTTAGAAGTCTGGAAATATTAATCTTTCTTGTTTTTTTTTAAAAAATGATCAGAGACAGAGTTATGAGTATTCATTATTTTAACCTCTCTTGATATCTTCAAATAATGGCCTGTCCTTGCATACAGTTTTGAGCTCTGCAAGAAGTCAAGATTAAGAGAAACCAAAAATATGTAATCTATTGCAATAGGCTAAGGAGACCTGAGCAATTTCATTCAGATTATGACCTCCTACTAATTTCCTTTCAACAGAGATTTGGAGGAGAAAGTGAAGCAAAGTTTTGTATTCCCAATGATAATATGCAGAATCCCTCTATTCCCTTGGTGATGTTTATGTACTCATAAATTATAAATAATCCCAAGATATCTTCAGATAGCACATTATTCTTCCATCAGAATTTGGATGTTATTCTTAGTGTGAAGTGATAGGTTGCCAAGCTCCTGTGAAGAATATTTTATTTTTTATTAAGACAACTTTTGTGACAATTTGTCAGAATCCATTTATATCACATTTCATAAATGTATAGGTAGAACAATGTGCTTATTCTGGGGATTCTGCCATCTCTCCGAAGGGGGGGGGGAGAGGATAGACTTTAGGCATCTTCAAACAACAGGGAACATTTGAACAAAAAAGGAAGCAATAACCATAAAACCAAGGAGAGTTCCCTTTCCCATGGAAGGGCCTGACATCTGACCAAATGGATGAGGGGAGGGGCTGAAATGGGAATGCTTTATATAGGATTGAAATGTAACTTTGTTAGATTCCGTCTTGTATTGCCACAATCGATTCCATCCTAGTAAACATTTTCCTTTTGGACTAAACTTGCATCCAAGAGTTCTTATTTCCTAAGATGTGGATTGAGGTGGGTCCTGACACAATTCATATATGCATTTCCATGACAGAGATCTATTCTCTGTCCCCAATAGATGTTCAATATCTGGCTTCAATAAAAAACAAATGGATCATCTTCCATCATGTTGGTTACCTTAGTAGAAGCTGATCACATGATTAGCTCTTTCATGAAGGCTGAGGAACATCCTGGAAAAGAAGAAAGGTAATTTTATATTTGATCACTGGGGAAAAAAAGATAATCTGGAAAACGGGAAATCCCCGGTTATCTCTATTCCAAGTATAACCATATCCAACTTTGTTTAGCTTCCAGATCCAAAGAAGATTATCTAGATGCAGAATCTGATGAGATAATCCTTGTTCTCCTAGAAAAATAATCTTTGTTCTAGACCAGAAAAAGCTTAATATGGCCATGTAGTAACTTGTTTTCTAATTTGAATAAATTCAAAATATATTGGTGGAGTAACAGAGGTGGTTCTGTTTTATTTCCTTTTGAAAAGACTCTAGAATAACATTTCTTTTCAAGAAGTATTTTTTCTTAATAAGTTACTATTAAGTTACTAATAAATTACTATTCTAACAATCTTGAAGTAGAATCCTTTAAGAAACTCACCACTATATTTCTTTATTATGGTTCCCAACCCTGAGGAGGAAACCAACAACAGAATTACATTCTGTGTAATTTACATCATGGAAAAATATTTTCTGAAGCTAAAGCCATGTTTGCACAATTATTTGATTGTAAAAAATTCCTTTGATATTTTTTAGTTTGCATTGCTACAGAAGAATAACTAACAGAATAATTTTTTACCAACCATGAAGCCTACCAAAAGTACAATCAATTGTCAAAAGCAGTTAATTAAGGAAATTGTTTCAATTGTTGTTGATTTGCCTCCTTTGCTACTTTGCCAAGACTTCAGTAACAGCCAAAAAAAAAATCTTACCATCAGGTTAAACATTTACAATGATGATTGGTATAAAAAAGCACATTCTATCAATAGAAAAAAAACAAACCACAATAGCTACAGATGGCAAGAAAATAGATTTCACCCAAAATAAGTTATTTAGATTCTGCCTCTTTAAATCTGATCTCTAAAGTAAATTCTCTTCTCTCAAATAAACTGATGGGAAAGACATGAAAAAAGGACTACTTTTTCCCCTCTCGCTTTTAAATTTGATGTTCCCTGCATCAAGCACACTCATCTTCAAATGATGATATTAACATTTCCTGGAATAATTTCAGTAGCCTAATTTCATAAATGACCACCAAGGTCCCTTCCAACTTTATTATTATTATTATTAATCTTTGTTCACCTTGAAAAACCTGTGTTAGTAAGTTTAATATAGCTATATTTTAACTCATTCATTCAAATTCAAAAGTAACATCATTGAAGCAATTTGAGTATTATGATGTTTGCTTTTGAATATATTCTTCCATAATCTTCCCTGAAAGGGAATCCTATAATCGTATAACAAAATTGACAGAACATGTTTTCTGTCCTGTAGTAATTTTGATCTTCTCTGCATCAAAACATGCTCATCTTCAGAGGATGATATTAACATTTCCTGGAATAATTTCACTATCTTGATTTTAAAAATGGCGGTTGGTTGACCCAAGCTTGTTTTTGTTTATTTATATCTTTAGATGAGGTGGTCGATGTAATGGTCTCTCATTCTATTTCCTTCTCTTCAGACAGGTGGCGGTGATAGAAGCTGAGAACTTCACCTCTGTCAAGGAATTCATCTTGTTGGGACTCACCAGTGATAGAAAACTCCAGCTTCTCCTCTTTGTGGTCATTCTCATCTTTTACTTGACTACAGTTTTGGGGAACTTGCTGATCATCATATTGGTGGAGTCTGATATACAACTCAACACTCCGATGTACTATTTTCTTTCTCATCTTGCAGTGATCGAGATATGTTATGTCACCAGCACCATGCCCATAATGTTATCTCACCTCATGGCTGGGAATGGGGCCATCTCCTTCCCACTCTGCATTACCCAGATATTTGTTTCAGGGTCCATGGCTACTACCGAATCTTTGCTACTGGGTGTCATGGCTTATGACCGTTATCTGGCCATCTGTTCTCCCCTAATATATACTGTCATCATGGACCAGCGATGCCAGTTGCAGTTTGCTTTATCCTGCTGGATAATTGCCCCTCTGCTCTGTGCCGTATGTGATGCCTTCCTGGTTTCCCAACCCTACTGTGGTCCCAATCATATCAACCACTTCATGTGTGAAATTCCTGCGGTATTAAAACTTTCATGTGGTGATACACAACTCGTTGAGAACATTGTATCAGGTGCAGGAGCCTTACTCCTTCTGCTTCCCCTTTCTGCCATCCTGACCTCCTATGTATTTATTCTTTATTCTGTATTTCACATGAAGTCTACAGTTGGACAGTGTAAAGCATTTTCTACTTGTGGTTCTCATCTGCTCGTGGTCACTTTCTTTTATGGCCCTTCCATTTTTATATATATAATTCCAAAATCAATCTCAGCTCCTGACCGTGATAAGCACAGTGCAATTTTCTACATTCTGGTCACCCCTTTGCTTAACCCTATCATTTATACTCTAAGAAACAAGGACATCCATAGGTCATTAAGAAAGATACTGCGAAGAAAAGACTTTGACCAGAAAACATGAATGTTTGTGTGATGCAATAAAACATGGATGATGAGAACTGTACTGGCCTGCAATGGTTTTCTGAATTCATCTCTTTTGACTCATACCAATTACTTAAGTCATTATCAATAGTTCACTAATCTTATTTTAATTCATTAAATTAATTTAAAATCTTACTCTGCTATGTTCCTCCAGCCTAATCAATAAGTGATTATTAGGAGAATCATCCTAAATTGTTGTGTTTGAATTAGGTAGATATAATTAGGTGATGTTAAAGAAACTAACTTGATGTTGAACATGACAACAGCAGCACGGTTACTGGTGGGACAATATTGGAAGAAGGATAGTTTGCCCACTATAGAAGAATGGGTGTTTAAAGTTTCGAATCTTGCAGAAATGTCTAAGATTTCTGCTTATTTGAAAGATCATTCACAGGAAAGATATATTTCAGTTTGGAGGAGATGGATAAATTATATTCAGAACAAATATGGGACTAAAAAGTTCCATTTAGCTTATGAGTAGATTTTAGTGGGATATTGTTATTGGTACTTTGTTTGTAGTTATGTTAAAGGGGAGTTGAAGCACATTATGAATTTGGTTAATTGTATATTATGCATAATTTTTATTTAGAATATGATTATTGTAACTATAATCCTGTATTTAGCTCTGGGAAGTGGGGGGGGGAAGTGGGGGTTTGGGGTGGGAGGGATTTGGGAAGGATTTGGGGATATATTGTAAAATTTGGTTTTTGTAAAACTCTAATAATAAAAAAAGAAAGATACTGCGAAGAAAAGACTTTGACCAGAAAACATGAATGTTCATGTCTTGTCAGTCTTTTTTGTTTTTTAAATGGTCATGTCAGATTGATTGATCATGAGCATTAATTTAGAATGCCTTAAATGTTGGTTTGTCTAGCCATAAACTCAACCAATGATTCTCTGAATGACTTCTCAGACTATTATTATCATGGTATCTAGGGGCAATGTAAATACGATTTTTAGAAAAAATGAGGCATCTATAGTGTTGTTTTATCTGCTTCCTGAGCTCTTTACAAAAGTCTCTTTAATAGCATAGTTAAATCTGGAGAAGCATTGACACAATCTAAAGTAAAATTTGGTGTGTGTGAAATCAGATGAAATGATTTGGCTGAGAGGGACAGAGTTTACTGGCCTACATTTCACAAAGTCCTATTAGTCTGGAATATTGTTTATAAATCCATGTTGATCCCAAGTGAGCAATGAAAATTTATTTTCACAGGTTGACCATACAGTAATCTGTTCTAAAGTTGTGCTCAGTATCAATGATAGTTGACTAGTTATAGATTCCTCTTTCTCCCAGGTATTTCTTTTTCTTTTTTTAAATAGCAATGCTGGCTGGGGGATGCTGGGAATTGAAGTCTATACTTCTTAATGTTGCTAAGGTTGAGAAACATTGTACCAGGAAATGTGCTTCTATATTATAAATGACATTTGACTCTGAATACACATATAAAAGATTGTATTGTAAAAGTTACAAAAGAGCATACACTACTAGGTATGCTGGAATATCGGATATTAGGCATTCAGACAAACATCTACAATATTTATCTATTTCATTTATATTTCATATTCCTAAACCATTCATGCACCTCAAAGAAGGGCTGTAATATAATGTACTGTATTATTGTACTATACTACTATACTACTACGCTACCCTATCCTACACTATACTATACTGTATTATATATTATTCTTACTATACTTATATCACATCACATCGTATCTTATTCTACCATATTATATTATAAGATTTGAGGGACATGGGCCGTTTAAAAATATGGAATATACTAAATATAAATCAAATGAATGAATGAATGAATGAATGAATGAATGAATGAATGAATGAATGAATGAATATTGAGTTTGTCAATGGAGATTCTCCGTCATCCAGATCATCCAGGCCAAGAAGCTTCTTCAGTTCTGACTGAATGGTGGAGAATTGAAGGAACTGAAGAAGTTTCTCAGATGAGAAGTGAAATGTCTTCAAGCAAACACAAAGAAAGTCGAATTGCCTCTTGAAAAGAGCACCTGTGAGATTGCAGACAGCTGGTCATTTGCATTCTTTTAGAGAGTTGTTGAGGCCATTTGGAGGTTTATCTGTGTCCTCAGGGTCAGCTGAGTAGTGCAAATGTGTGTGGAGCCTTCTTGGCTGTGGGATGTTTTCTGCCCTGTGTCCCTTCACTGTTTAAGACAGACTGTTGGGGATGAGTCTGTGTTGTCTGCCTCTCAGACTGAATCACAAATGGTTCCTGTAGTCTGCAATGTTTTCTGGAAATCCATTCATACTCCCTCACCATTCAAAGAGTGTTCATCCCAAAGTGCAAACTAAAGGTCTATGGAGATTCTCAGTCATCTAGGCTGTGGTTTTCTCAAAGGTGTTTTTTCGTGAGGCAACTGGACTTTCTTGTTTTTCTCTGAAGATGTTTCACTTCTCATCCAAGAAGCTTCTTCAGCTCTGACTGGATTCCCCACCATCATTCCCCACCATCCAGTCAGAGCTGAAGAAGCTTCTTGCATGAGAAGTGAAACATCTTTCAAAAAAAAAAAGTCCAGTTGCCTCTTGAAAAAGCACCTTTGAGTCAGCTCTGAATGTGTGTCCTTGTTTATTGTAGTGTGAGGCTACCAATGAGTTTGGGTTTCTTTGTCTAACCCAGAGGTCAGCAACCCGAAACAGTGAAAGAGCCACTCGGAACCAGTTCCCTCACAAAAGGAAAAACTGGGAGCCGCAAAAAATGTGTGCGCATGTGCGTACATGCGCGCATGCGCAGAACAGGGTGTGACTGAAGAGTGGAGCCAAGGCGAGATATGCACCTACCCTGCATATTTGAATTGATTGAACTTTTTTAGTCCCACTTTTTTTTTTTTGGACTACACATGGCAGAGGACTGGGAGCCGCAGGAGACGGCTGAAAGAGCCGCATGCGGCTCCGGAGCCGCGGGTTGCAGACCTGTGGTCTAACCACTTACTCATATTCTTGCAGTCTGGTGGTTAGCTTCCTCCCTGTCAGTCCCACATAGTTGCAGAGGCAATCCATGTAGGGAATTTGGTACATTCGAAGTTTCTCCCACCTTCAAACAAGTAGTGGTAGTAACACTTCAGGGGATCTTGATTCTGTCCCTCTGTTAAGGCAGCCTAGAACTGTGTTGGCTTTTCTTTTGGCAGCTAAAGCACACTGTTTTCTCATATTTAAGTGACTGTCCACTAGGATTCCAAGATCCTTCTCACAGTTACTACTATTGAACCAGGTCATTGGGTATTGATTTTTTTTTAACTTTTGTTAAAAATTCCTATTCAAATGTTTTCTTTTCCATTATTAAAGATTAGGAATATCAAGTTCTGAATAAATCTACCAGGAAGAAAATAACTGGAGCAGAGCAATATCCATATAGTCATTAAGTGCTATCAATTTCCTTTCAGTAGAACCTCTGAGAATAAACTAATGCAAAGAAAGTTCCACATTCACATTGTTATAATGCACACTTCTTGGATTCCTTATGGATATGAATATGCATGTTAATTATAATTAATCCCAAAGGTATCTCCAATACTGTGTGTTTATATTGTAGTTCATCTGTAAGAGTTTAGATGCTTTTAAGGTTTATGAACTGATAAGTTGCTGAGAATTTTTTTTATTTTACAAAAACATCTTCAGTGAGAGTTCTACAATGGATCAAACCCTTTCCAGATAAGTATCGCATAGTCTACTGAATTGGATAGAAGCTGAGAGCATGAATGGCTCTTTGTGGTTGCTGAAATATTTTTGGTAAAGAATCAAGGTTAGCTCACATCTTGCTGCTGGATAAAAGATTGATTGATTGATGCTCCATTAAGTTGTTGAATTTTAGAGATCACATAGATAACCTGGACTTTCAAGTCTTCCAATGGCTTCCTCTTGATAGCTATAACAGTTCATTCTTCATCCTACTAACCATCCTCTTCCCTTTCTTTCTACTTTTCTCAGAATTAGAGCCTTCTCCACAGAGTTATGTCTTTGCATAATGTGTCAGATGTAGGCTAATTTGAGCCTGATCATTTTTGCTTCAAGCATTGAAGAGTCATTGATAGAGATGCTAAGAAATGGTTCACAAAATCTATAATACTATAATTGTTCTTGTTTCAGTTTATCTGGAAACCATTCCAGGAAAAAAAAACCCTGAGAAAACCTTAGTTTAGCTCTATGTTACTTGTGCAGGATAAATAGAATTTGTTTATTTATTTAACCAGTTCTTTCTAATTGCTAATTGCTTTCTAATTGCTTTTGTCTAATTTTCCTCTTACGTTTTGCCATATTCGACCCACAGTCTTACCCGTTTTTCTTTTTAATTTTTTTTTTGCTGAAAATAGTTTTTCTCCAAGGCAATATTAGATATATATTTTTTAAAAATATATGGAATATTATATATTTTAAACAAAAAAATGGCCCCTATGAAAACACTAGTAGACTAGTTAGGTGCCTTTGCAGGAAGTGCTGGTGTTTCTGCCCACCTGTCACTACAGGTAAACTTCTGATCACAATTGGGTCCAAAATTTCTGTTGCTAAGTAAGACATTTGTCAAGTGAATTTTGCACCATTTTGCAGACTTTTTTTGCTACAATTGTTAAGTTAGTCACTGCAGTTGTTAAGTGAGTAACATGGTTGTTAAGTGAACCTGGCTTCCCCATTGACTTTCCTTGTCAGAAGATCACAAAAGGTGATCATGTGACCCCAGGACAATGCAACTGTCATAAATACATGCCAGTTGCCAAGCATTTGAATTTTGATTGTGTGACCATGGGGATGCTGCTATGCTCGTAAGTGTGAAAAATGGTCATAAGTCACTTTTTTCAATGCTGTTGTAACCGGTTAGTCACTAAATAAACTTTTTAAAGTAGGTACTTGTATACATGCTCATAAGGAATACCACTTCATGAAAATGGACAGGCAACGATAGAAAATTTTTGACTAAATAATTTCAAGATATTTTCAGAGAATGTATTATTCCTCCATGGTTATTTAGATACTCTTACTTGTTATGAGCTGCTGATATCCTGCCAAAAGAATTATTTAATTTTCTATTAAGACACCTTCTGTAACAGTTTGTGTAGGTTGTTCCCTGAGACTCCCCAATAGGTACACAGTATCTGGCTTTCATAGAAAGCAAATGGATCATCTTCCATCTTGCTAGGCACTGTAAAAGAAGCTGATAATACTTGACTCTTTCTTGACAGATGAGGACCATCTTAGGAAAGAAGAAAGGTAAAGTTCCCTTCTACCATTGGAGAAAATGATAATCAGCAGCTCCAAAATCCCTGATCATCTCTAGTTCAGCTAGTAACCATATCCAACTTTGCTTAGCTTCTTAATCCAAAGTAGGAAATGTCAGTGCTGAATATGTGGAGACCATCAACCATCAACGATTTGGATGAGGGGATAGATGGGGAACTCATCCAATTTGCACATGACACCAAGCTGGCAGAAATAGCCAACACTCCAGAAGATAGGCTTAAAATACAGAAGGATCTTGACAGACATGAACACTGGGCACTATCTAACAAAATGAAATTCAATTGTAAAAAAGTAAGGTTCGACATTTAGGCAAGAAAAACCAAATGCACAGGTATAGTAGGGAGGGAGTCAAGCTATTCTCCAAAGCACCTGAAGGCAGGACAAGAAGCAATGGATGGAAAGTAACCAAAGAGAGAAACAACCTAGAATTAAGGAGAAACTTTCTAACAGTTAGAACAATTAACCAGTGGAACAATGTGCTTCCAGAAGCGTTGAATGCTCCAACACTGGATGTTTTTAAGAAGAGATTGGACAGCTTTTTGTCTGAAATGGTTTAGGGTTTCCTGCCTGAGCTGGGGGGTTGGACTACATGACATCAAGGTCCCTTCCAACTTTATTATTATTATTAATCTTTGCTCACCTTGAAAAAACTGTGTTAGTAAGTTTAATATAGCTATATTTTAACTCATTCATTCAAATTCAAAAGTAACATCATTGAAGCAATTTGAGTATTATGATGTTTGCTTTTGAATATATTCTTCCATAATCTTCCCTGAAAGGGAATCCTATAATCGTATAACAAAATTGACAGAACATGTTTCCTATCCTGTAGTAATTTTGATCTTCTCTGCATCAAAACATGCTCATCTTCAGAGGATGATATTAACATTTCCTGGAATAATTTCACTATCTTGATTTAAAAAATGGCGGTTGGTTGACCCAAGCCTGTTTTTGTTTATTTATATCTTTAGATGAGGTGGTCGATGTAATGGTCTCTCATTCTATTTCCTTCTCTTCAGACAGGTGGCGATGATAAAAGCTGAGAACTTCACCTCTGTCAAGGAATTCATCTTGCTGGGACTCACCAGTGACAGAAAACTCCAGCTTCTCCTCTTTGTGGTCATTCTCATATTTTACTTGACTACAGTTTTGGGGAACTTGCTGATCATCATATTGGTGGAGTCTGATATACAACTCAACACTCCGATGTACTATTTTCTTTCTCATCTTGCAGTGATTGAGATATGTTATGTCACCAGCACCATGCCCACAATGTTATCTCACCTCATGGCTGGGAATGGGGCCATCTCCTTCCCACTCTGCATTACCCAGATATTTGTATTTGGGTCCATGGCTACTACCGAATCTTTGCTACTGGGTGTCATGGCTTATGACCGTTATCTGGCCATCTGTTCTCCCCTAATATATACTGTCGTCATGGACCGGCGATGCCAGTTGCAGTTTGCTTTATCCTGCTGGATAATTGCCCCTCTGCTCTGTGCCGTATGTGATGCCTTCCTGGTTTCCCAACCCTACTGTGGTCCCAATCATATCAACCACTTCATGTGTGAAATTCCTGTGGTATTAAAACTTTCATGTGGTGATACAGAACTCATTGAGAACATTGTATCAGGTGCAGGAGCCTTACTCCTTCTGCTTCCCCTTTCTGCCATCCTGACCTCCTATGTGTTTATTCTTTATTCTGTATTTCACATGAAGTCTACAGTTGGACAGCGTAAAGCATTCTCTACTTGTGGTTCTCATCTGCTCGTGGTCACTTTCTTTTATGGCCCTTCCATTTTTATATATATAATTCCAAAATCAATCTCAGCTCCTGATCGTGATAAGCACAGTGCAATTTTCTACGTTCTGGTCACCCCTTTGCTTAACCCTATCATTTATACTCTAAGGAACAAGGACATCCATAGGTCATTAAGAAAGATACTGCGAAGAAAAGACTTTGACCAGAAAACATGAATGTTTGTGTGATGCAATAAAACATGGATGATGAGAACTGTACTGGCCTGCAATGGTTTTCTGAATTCATCTCTTTTGACTCATACCAATTACTTAAGTCATTATCAATAGTTCACTAATCTTATTTTAATTCATTAAATTAATTTAAAATCTTACTCTGCTATGTTCCTCCAGCCTAAACAATAAGTGATTATCAGGAGAATCATCCTAAATTGTGTTTGAATTAGGTAGATATAATATCAGAAGCCCAACACATGTTCTTATCTGCATTGTTCTCCAATAATTCACTGAAATTCCAAATTCTGCCTCATTCAAAACCAGTTGTAAACCAGCTCACAGCAACCCAAAAATTTAACACAAACTGATTAGTGAAGATTTTTTTTCTTTAAACCTCAAAACACTACAGTAATTATGAGGTTAAAAGAAGGAGCAAAACATTTGTAATGACTTACTGAAGAGGACCAAGGGGAGTGGAGTAATTTCCATTACGTTGGTCTCTAGATGACAAAAGTTCCCCTTATAATAAAGAAGGAAGTTAACATGTTCTCACTTCTCTTCAGATCCTGAATAACTGCTTCATAAAGGTATAGTATGCTTCAAGTTGAATTCAGCTCTTGTAGATTTAACTGACACCATTTTCTTGGCAATTGAAGACAATCTCCTCTCTCTGTCTCTGTCTCTGTCTCTGTCTCTGTCTCTCTCTCTGTCTCTCTCTCTCTCTCTCTCTCTCTCTCTCTTTTTTTTTTCTTTCTCTCTCTCTTGTTCCCCACCTAGTATGTTTCTTTGACTTCCCAGTCCAGCTATGGCCCCATTTCTATTAGGTTACTAGAAGCCAAAAAGGTTCCAAAAAGGAAGACCTGGGGTTGCTGTTCATACAATTGAAAGTGAATGACACCTAAACATAAGGAAATCTTATCATTTCATAACCCATTGAGATATTGTCACTATAATTCATGCATACTAGTAGGGATGATCAAATAGACCATAGCAGTCTATGATCCCTATAGGGTCATAAGATAATCTAAGAAACACATAAATAACAATCTAGTTTGTTTATAATGTAAAGGAATTGTTCAAAAGATTTTGAGAACTTTGAACTGATTAGTATGAGTTAGCAATTTATAGGTTTCTATGTTATTGGTAGCTTTGAATGAAGATGATCCTTATTGCATTCTTTCCCAATGGACAAAGGATTTCTTTACAAAGCTACTTAATGACATATATTCCTTTTGTGGAGGTTTCAGATAAAGAAAGCCAGTGTTCCATATTACTCCTTACTGTCCTACCATCTGATGTTTGTCACTCTTGCTGAAAATGTTCTATAGTCCTGTTACAGATATTAGGCAGAAAATCCAGATTCTATTAATACATTGATTTCTATTTGGAGGATAAATCATATGTGAATCATCTCAACATTCAACTTTCATAATGGCAATCTCAAGATAGGAGTTGATTCATTATCTAGTTAATACAGCACTTTGTGATAATACATTGTTGATACTGTTCTGTACTAATCAAAAGATACAATAGTGTTGTTGAACAATCCAGACAGGTACATTGGAAACCAAGGATTTCTCAGATGACATTGTGTTATAGTGGATATAGAAACTTCTTTCTGTCTCCTCTCTATCAATGTTTTGCTATTAAACTCTTTATCTATCAGTATCTCTGCTCTGTAGGCAGAATGCCAAGATGGATGCTAAGAACTTCACTTCAGAAGCAGCATTCATCCTCTTGGGACTCACCTCTCAACGAAATCAATGCATTGTGCTATTTGTGGTCTTCCTAACAATGTACTTGCTCACAATTTTGGGTAACCTGCTAATCATCATATTGGTGCAGATTGATGCTCAACTGCACACACCTATGTACTTCTTTCTCAGCCATCTTGCTAGCCTGGACATAGCGTATGTCACTACCTCTTTGCCTCTGACTTTAGCCCATCTCTTGGCTGGAAAAGGAGTGCTTTCCTCAATAGGTTGCATCTTACAGGGAGGCAGTGCTCTGAGCTTGGGCAGTACTGAATGTTTGCTGCTGGGTGTCATGGCTTATGATCGCTACTTGGCCATCTGCAACCCCTTGAGATATGCCTCTGCCATGAACAGAAAGCACCAACATCTGCTTGCTATCTCCTGCTGGATTATAGGCTGCGTCATCTCAATGGTCACTATTGTTTGCATCTTTCGTCATTCCTTCTGTGGTCCTAATCACATTAACCACTTCTTCTGTGAGCTGCGTTTTTTGCTACATCTTGCATGTGATGATGTAAACCGCACCAAAGACATACTTAATGGTCTATCAGTATTTGTAGTTCTGGTTCCGTTTCTGGTTATCTTATGTTCCTATAGTTGCATCCTGTATTCGATTTTTCAAATGAAGTCAGTTGCAGGATGTTATAAGGTTTTCTCCACCTGTGGCTCTCACCTTGTTGTGGTCACCTTGTTCTATGGTACCATCATTTCTATATACATAACCCCCCATTCAAGCTCATCTCCTGACAGGAACAAAAACATTGCAGTTATGTATCTTGTGGTCACTCCCCTGCTTAACCCCATCATTTACACTTTGCGGAATAAAGATGTCCACAGGGCTGTGCTCAAGGTATTGAAAAGTAGGAACTTTAAAGAAAAGCCATGAAGATTCTTGTCTTGTTGAATTCCTCTCTTTTGACTTAAACCAATTACTTAAAGTTATTATCAATATTTCACTAATGTTATTTTAATAGATTAAATTAATTTAAAAACCTTACTCTGCTATGTTCCTCCAGCCTAATCAATAAGTGAAATACACTTCTTTGAATATAAATTATTTCTCTAGAGCAGGGGTCTTCAAACCTGGCCCTTTTATGACTTGTGGACTTCAACTCCCAGAATTCCTCAGAATTCAAAGAACTTTGAATTTTGCTGGCTGAGGAATTCTGAGAATTGAAGTCCACAAGTCATAAAAGGACCAGGTTTGAAGACCCCTGCTCTAGACCAATGATGCTGACCTTTTGGATAATTATGTGTGTCATTGCTAAAGTTATATTAAAGTTGTATCTTACTGACAAAGATCCATATAATCAAAGCTGTGGTTTCCTCAGGAGTAATGTATGAGTATGAGAGTTGGACCATAAGGAAAACTGAGCACCAAAGAGCTGATGCTTTTGAATTGTGGTGTTGGAGAAGGCTCTTGAGAGTCCCTTGGACTTCAAGGAGATCAAATCAGTCAATCCTAAAAGAAGTCAACTCTGACTGTTTTTTCAAAGGACACATACTGAAGTTAAAGCTCAAATACTTTGGCCACCTAATGAAAAAGAGGTCTGTTTTAAAAATACACTGATGTGGGAAAGATTAAAGGAAAAAGAGAAGGGGATGGCAGGGGATGAGATGGTTAGATGGTGTCATCAATGCAACAAACATGAGATTTGGCAAACTGTTGCATGTTCTGGTTCAGGGGGTTGCAAAAAGTCAGACATGGCTTAGCAACTTAGAAAAATGTAATATAAATTATACTCTGGTTAAACTATAAACAGAAAAAAGTTTAATTTTGGCCTTTGAAATGTAAAATTTCCACAGACAACTATAAAAAGAGAACATATAATTTGTTCAGGTTGGGTTTACATGTTTTCAAAATGTATCACACTATGTTGAAGTAAATATGCCTAAATATATAGGTGCGATTTCAATCATTATAATTCAGTGGTGAAAACTTATGTTAAGACTCTGGATTAAAATTAATGCATTTTGTATTCCAGGTTCCTTTTTGAGGTTCAGAAGTATTTGCAGTTCTAGGATTCTTAAGAGTGGATGCCCTAGAATCTGAAATCAACAGTTCAGTTTTATAAGGAATTTAAAAAACAGGATTAAAGTTAACTTCAGTAGGTAACTGTGGAAAAAAGAATTAGGCTATCCAATTTGCCTAAATATATAGGTGCAATTTCAATCATTATAATTCAGTGGTGAAAACTTATGTTAAGTCTCTGGGTTAAAATTAATGCATTTTGTATTCCAGGTTCCTTTTTGAGGTTCAGAAGTACTTGCAATTCTAGGATTCTTAAGAGTGGGTGCCCTTGAATCTGAAATTAACAGTTCAGTTTTATAAGGAATTTAAAAACCAGGATTAAAGTTAAATGTCAAGTTTCTGATGTATGGGAAACATCAAATGTTATTGCTTGACATTAACTTCAGTAGGTAACTGTGGAAAAAAGAATTAGGCTATCCAATTTGGAGAAATCAATGGGTCTGAGTTTAAGAAATATAAAAAGTATTTCATATTACTTGAGAAGGAAATTAATTTGGGAGTGGAATATTTTATGTCTATTGCGTCTCTGAAAGGATGTTTTTAGAGGGTTGAACAAAAGATTTTTTTTGCATATGTGTGTATGTGAGTGTATACATTATATGCAATTTGAGGTTTTTTTCAATCATATGATGTGGTTGTGTCCAGCCATTATGTTTTCTTTTAAAATCATGTTAATAAAAATTTGGAAAGAATTATAATAGTCAAAAATTTAAATGCGATTATTAAAGTATATTTCTAAAGTAAAGAATTTGTCATTTTCTGAAGAATGTTGGCTGTACCAAATCTGGGATTCATTACAGAGGTTAATCTTATGTAAATGGTAATAAAATTATTCTCTTGATACCAAGGAATTAATGCAGGATATGGGTCTGTTATGTATTGTTTAAAATACTTAATATTTTGAAAGATGAGGCAATATGTTTCCATATGATCTACTTTATATAATAAACCAGGGGACCAAAATAATTTAAATTAATATTATATGGTTAACATTAGCTTTTTCCATATTTCATTTAACAAGTTTTTCTTTTATTATAGGAAATGATCTCTTTGGAGGATTTAATATCTACAGTATATGTTGCTGTGACATATATTTTCAAACACTTTTTTTTCAGTCAAAGAACGTCAAAAATTTGTGGAATTTTCTTCAGAAGTAAAGAACCATTTACCTTTTTATTTTATTTTTATTGTTCAAAGAGAAAGCCTTTTTCTTCATTTTACCAT
The DNA here is from genome assembly GCF_964194415.1 of Vipera berus. Taxonomy (NCBI): domain Eukaryota; kingdom Metazoa; phylum Chordata; class Lepidosauria; order Squamata; family Viperidae; genus Vipera; species Vipera berus. The sequence goes on from NC_138210.1 coordinate 65,612,372, forward strand.
CTTACCTGCTTTAGGTTCCCAGGAGTTTTAATTAAGGAGCAGTACAACTATAATGATCTTTGGGAATTCTCTAAATGAATAGCTATTAGTTTATGAAACCCACAAATTTATTCCAAGTAGTCAAACAAAGAGGACAATGTAATATGTCTATCCTGCCACACACTACATAGAGTAATTTTACTGGCAATTTCACTAAGTGGGTGACAACATCTCAGTGGACAATATTGGGATGACTGGAGAAGCAGCCACCAAAGTCCTGAGGATCTGGAACTTAGGAGTGATGCAAACATATTGTGTAATTAGCATTTGCAGTATGCTCACTGAAAAGGTCTCATAGAGTAAACAAAGAATAATGTCTTTCTGCCCAATAATGACTCTCCAATCACCTTCTAATCAATATTATGAAGATAAGAAATAGTCAAGTAATTGGCATTCACATAGAGAATAGAACAGAACAGAACTGAAGTAGCCGAAGGACCACTCGGGACGACAGGCTAGTTAATAAAAGGGTTTATTTAGAGCGAAGACAAACATAGAATAACTTGCCGGCTTTTATAGCCGGCAGCTGTCAGTGAGGGCCAATCAGGAGCGTTCATTTTGGCGCCGCGTCAATCCGGACCAATCCGCGTCGTCTTCTCTTGACAGCTCAGGCTTCCGCATGGTCCGGTGTTATGACAGCCGCGAGCTGTCAGTGGTTGCGCCTGCGCTGTGCGGGGAACTTTGACAGCTGTCAAAGTTCCCGCGTGTTCTCCTGTCAGAATGTTTTCCTCAGTTCTAACACCCTGTTAAATGATGTATATTTACTGTTTATATATATAATACATATATAATACACCCCTTACCCCTCCCCTGGAGCGTTCCCACCCCCTTGGTTGCCGGAACCTGCCCATTGGTAGTCCTTTAGGTAGGCGGGGGCTCTTCGGTTTCTGTTAGAATGGCGGGGAAGTGGTGGGTTGTCAGGTTCTGGTAGTTCGTTTTCTTGCTGTTCTTCTTCTTGGTTTGGTAAAGGTAGTATTTCTGGGGGGGGTTGTAGTTCCAGTTCTTTTGGTTGGTGTTCTGCGTTGTGTGGTGGTTGTCTGGGTCTGAGTTGGTCGATATGACGGCGTACGTTGCCATGAGTTTGTGTGGCTATTAGGTATGAAATGGGTCCCGTTTGTTTTAGTACTGTCCCCTGGACCCACTTGTTTTTATCCGTGTATGACCGTGCCCATATCAATTGCCCTGTTTTGAGTGTGCGGTTTGGGTAGGTTTGCTCTTTTTCCTCCAGGTATGTGTCAGGGTGCAGTCTATCGAGCCGCGTTATTAGCCTCCTCCCCCATCTTAGTTCTGCCGGTGATTTGCCCGTTGTTGTGCATGGAGTTGCATGTTGTGACATGAGGAACTGGCTGAGCCGGCGTTGCCAGTTCCCCTTTGCGAATTTTTTCAAAGCTTCTTTTGTAGACCGCACCATAATTTCGGCCATCCGTTCGACGATGGGTGGAACGGCGCAGACGTGACCAGCCTAATACAATTCTTCATAGCGAACATCTGAAATTCACGAGAGGTGAATTGAGGTCCATTGTCTGAAACTATGGTGTCTGGAAGGCCATGTGTGGCGAATATTTTTCTTAAGGCTTGTATCGTGGCTCCTGACGTTGTTTTTCTAAGGGGAGTGACTTCTAGCTATTTGGAATAGCTGTCCACTACAATTAGGAAACTTTGCCCCTGGATAGGTCCTGCAAAATCTAAATGAATACGTGACCATGGGTTCCTCGTAGTCTCCCATTTGTGAATTGGGGCTTGGGGTGGCTCGTTTCGGGTCGCTTGACAGGTATAGCACCCTCCCACATATCTTTCTATTTCTTTATCTATGCCCGGCCACCAGACATAACTTCTAGCCATAGCTTTCATCTTGACTATGCCTGGATGTCCTTCATGTAAAATGTGTAATGTTTGGTTTATGTTTTTCTCTGGTATTATGACCCGATTTCCCCACAGCAGGCATCCTCTATGAGTGGATATTTCATTTTTTCTGCTAAAATAAGGCTGGAATTGGGGTTGTGGGTTTTGTGCTGGCCACCCTGTTGTGGCCCATTTGAGAATTCTGCTAAGTATTTTATCTGTAGCTGAATTTTTGGCTATAATGTTTGCGGACAGGGGACAATCTGGAAGTTGAGAGATTGCTAGAATCTGTCCAGCTGGGGCTGGATCTGAGTCCTTGCTTTGAATGGGCAGTCTGCTGAGGCAGTCTGCGTGTCCTAATTCCTTCCCCGGTTTATGTATTAACTGATAGGAATAGGCTGATAGGAATGTGGACCACCGTAGAATTCTTGGAGAGAGAATCTGTGGTGTAGTTTTATTCCACGTGAATATGCCCAGAAGGGGTTTGTGATCTGTAAATATAGTAAAGGGCCTCCCATAAAGGTAGTCGTGAAATTTTTTAACTCCTGCGACTATTGCTAGGGCTTCTCTGTCTATTTGTGCGTAATTCCTTTCTGCTTTAGACAGAGTACGTGAATAAAAGGCTATGGGTCTTTGTGTACCATCCTTGAATAAATGACTTAACACTGCCCCGATTCCATAGGGAGATGCATCGCAAGCGATGCATATTGGGGTGTCTTCTCTGAAAAGGGTGATCGTTGAGCTGTGGCAAATAATCTTTTTTAATGATTGGAAACTATTCTCATGTATTTTGGTCCAGGACCAAACAGTTCCCTTGTCCAGGAGCCTATGCAGAGGCTCCGCGATAGTGGCTTTATGGGGAAGGAAGGCATGGTAAAAGTTTAATAATCCTAAAAAAGCTTGGAGCTCTTGTTTATTCTTTGGGCTTGGTGCTGTTTGAATAGCCTTTAGTTTTTCTGTGGTGGGGTGGATGCCTTGGCCGTCTATTTTGTACCCTAGGAATTCTGTGGATGTGACTCCAATAGAGCACTTTTCCCGTTTCAGCTTGAGGCCGGCTTCTCCATGATACCCTGAAAAATACCCGGGGCCGCCGATATGCCGAATTGGAGCCTTTTCACTTTAAAGGCACCGCGGTGGGTGACAATTGTCTGGGCTTCCGCCGTGTCATTAGTGACAGGCAGTTGCAAATACGCCTGCGTGAGATCAAGTTTGGCAAAAATGGCGCCAGAGCGGATAGAAGCAAATACGTCCCTTACTGCTGGCACCGGGTAAGCGTGAGGACTGAGGGCTAGGTTGAGGGTCGCTTTATAGTCCGCACATAATCTCACTTCCCCGTTAGGTTTAATAGGGGTGACTATAGGGGTCTCCCAGCTTCCCCCTTCCGTTGGTTCGAGCACCCCAAGACCTATGAGGCGATCGATTTCGTTTTCAATTTTTTCTTTAAGGGCAAAGGGTACTCTCCTAGCTCTTATCTTAATTGGTTGGATTGCTGGGTTTAACTGTAAGGAGATGGGGGGACCGGTGTATTTCCCTAACGTGCCATCGAAGACGTCTGCATACTTGTTGCAAACGGCTTCTAGGCTGGGTGATTGAATTGTATTTACCCCCGTTATGGCGATTCCTAGCGGCTCGAACCAGTTTAACCCTATCAAGTTGGTGCGGTTCCCTGGCGTAACTAGGACATCTAAGGGACCCTTGAACTCTTTGTACTGCACCGTAACCTTAGCCCTCCCTTCCAGAGGAATGGGGGTTTTCTGGAAGTCAGCTAGGTGGACTTGGGTTTGCCTCAGAGGAATTTTTTCCTTTCCCTGTTGACAGATCTCCTGATAAGTTTTAAGCGAAATTAAGGAGACTGCTGACCCTGAATCCACTTCCATGAGGCAGGGCACCCCCTGAATTCTTACCCTGATCTTAACCTTTGAGCTTAGGCTGTTTACCCTGTCAATTGTTTCTACCAGGGGCCCTGGCGGTTTTTCTCTGCTGGCCTGGGTAGCTGGCCTACCTGGGGAGTTTGCCTCCAAATCATTGATGTTGTCACGGCCCTTGCTGCGGCACACCGGTTTGATGTGGCCGGTCTTCCCGCAATTGTGGCACTTAGCGTTCCTAAACCGGCAGCTTCCTCGGGCATGGTTGCCCCCGCAGCTGGCACAGGCGGCCCGTTGCTCGTAACGCGGCGGTGGTGGAGGGGGGTTCCTGGACCTTCGGCGGTCCGAAGTGTCGCCTCTCCTCGGTTGCCTGCGTTCCATTCTGCGTTGCAGGGCTTCTCCGTCGGTGAAATCCACCGACTCTTCGCTGTCGCTGAGGATGGCGCTTTCTTGGAAGACGGTCGCTGGGCTCTCTGGGGTCGTGGTAGTCGGCTTCTTCTTGTGGCTGTGCTCGTAGGCCATGATTTCTCTGGTCAGCTCTGCCAGGCTCATGTCGGGTTTGGATGTCAGCTTCTTCTGCAGCCTCTCATCCCTCAACCCGATCACCACCTGGTCTCTGATGCGGTCCTCCAAGTCGGGAAAACAGCAGTTCCGCGCGGATTGTCTGACCCCAGCGATGAACTCGTTGGCGGGCTCGTCTGGCCGCTGTTTCTTCTGGGCAAATTGGACCCGCCAGTACAGTTCTGAGCGAGCCGGCATATAGTACTTGTTCAGCTGGTCCACCAGGTCCGCGTAGGAGACCTCGGTGATGGGCACCGGGCTGAACAGGCCCACGGCAGCATCATACACTGGAGGTCCGCTGATGTATAGTAGCGCGGCGGCCTTTGCTCTGTCGTCAGTGATTTTACTGACGAGGAGGAATCCCTCGACCTGGCCTAGGTGTGATTGCCATCTCTCGGGATGGCGGGTATCGAATTCCCTCACACGCCCGAAGTTTGCCATGTCGTCCGGTCCTGGGTCGCTCCTATGGAAGTTAAAACTTCCAGTGACAGCTCTTGCCGGGAACTCTCTTCCTCGGCCGTGACTTCAGCTCAGGAACTCTCTTCCTTGGCTGTGACTTCAGCTCCGGAGCGATCCCATCCTCGTCGCCAGTGAAGTAGCCGAAGGACCACTCGGGACGACAGGCTAGTTAATAAAAGGGTTTATTTAGAGCGAAGACAAACATAGAATAACTTGCCGGCTTTTATAGCCGGCAGCTGTCAGTGAGGGCCAATCAGGAGCGTTCATTTTGGCGCCGCGTCAATCCGGACCAATCCGCGTCGTCTTCTCTTGACAGCTCAGGCTTCCGCATGGTCCGGTGTTATGACAGCCGCGAGCTGTCAGTGGTTGCGCCTGCGCTGTGCGGGGAACTTTGACAGCTGTCAAAGTTCCCGCGTGTTCTCCTGTCAGAATGTTTTCCTCAGTTCTAACACCCTGTTAAATGATGTATATTTACTGTTTATATATATAATACATATATAATACAAGAACAGAACAGAACAGAACAGAACAGAACAGAATAGAATAGAATAGAATAGAATAGAATAGAATAACAGTGTTGGAAGGGACTTTGGTGGTCTCCAAAGCACCTGAGGGCAAGACAAGAACCAATGGATGGAAACTTGTCGAGGAGAGAAGCAACCTAGAACTAAGGAGAAATTTCCTGACAGAACAATTAACCAGTAGAACAACTTGCCTCCAGAAGTTGTGAATGCTCCAACACTGTAAGTTTTAAAGAAGAAATTGGACAACCATTTGTCTGAAATGGTATAGGCTTTCCTGCTTGAGCAGGAAGCTGGATGAAAAGATCTCCAAGGTCCCTTCCAACTCAGATATTCTGTTATCCTCAGCTACACTAATGACACATCAAGGATATACCTGTCCTTCCAAAAGACAACCTCCCCCCAAAAAAAATAGTACTATTTCCCCCAAATACGTTCCACTGAAAATGGGAGAATCAGCTCAGATTGGTCTTGTAGGAGTTGAAGGGCCATGTTCTCCTTTAAAGTGAGATCCTGTTGCCTAAGGAAGTATATCTGCAGCAGCTTATTTGAATTTCTTTGTTTGCTTGTTTTTCATATTTCTGATCCACCCATTTCCCTCAAAGAGGGACCTGAATACTTTTTAAAAATAGAAAACGGTTTTATCTAGTTGAGACAGGACATTTGCCTCTGCTGTTATGGAAGGGAGATGCATATGGGTGAATAGGGCATTATTTTTATTATTATTTATTAAATTTATTGGCCGCCCATGTTACCACAGGATAACACTGGGTGGCTTACAGTATGAAAAGAATGTCTTGCTTTGCCTTGTGCATATGATAAAAAGGATACAAAATCACAAGTTTTCTGTTTTGTGAGTCTTAAAAGGTAAAGGTAAAGGTTCCCCCGCACATGCGTGCTAGTCGTTTCCGACTCTAGGGGCCGGTGCTCATCTCCGTTTCAAAGCCGAAGAGCCAGCGCTTGTCCGAGGACGCCTCCGTGGTCATGTGGCCGGCATGACTAGACGCCAAAGGCGCACGGAACGCTGTTACCTTCCCACCGGAGTGGTCCCTATTTTTCTACTTGCCTTTTTACGTGCTTTCGAACTGCTAGGTGGGCAGAAGCTGGGACGAGTAACAGGCGCTCACTCTGCTACGCGGCACTCGGGATTCGACCCGCCAAACTGCTGACCTTCTGATCGACAAGCTCAGTGTCCTATCCCACTGAGCCACCGCGTCCCTACGTGTGTGTGTATATATATATATATATATATATATATATATATATATATATATATATATATATATATGTATATATATATATATGTATATATATGTATATATATGTATATATGTGTTTGTATATATATATATGTATATATGTGTATATATATATATATATATATATATATATATCATACATATATATATATATATCATACATATATATATGTATGTCACAAATGTTAAGATTCTTTCACTACTCCTTTTGTGATAATAGACTACTTGCAGTCCATTCCCATGCTGCTAGGTTGTTGCACCTGGCTTATGTTTCTCAAATAGTGACATCTATTTCCAAGCTCCTTGTTAATTATCTTGCTGTCTCCAGTCCACACACTGTTATATTACTGTCTCAAAGTAACTTTTCTGTGGGCAGCATATAGACAAGAAACAGTATGACCCAGAGTACAGCATCTTTGTGATAGAAATCAGACATTATCTCTTGATTCCTTGAAAAGGCCATTGATTCATGGCTTGAACATGCTAGTTTAGCTTTCAGTGGAACATAAGCCTATGCTATCCCAGTCTACAAAGGGGAAGCATCTCATGTGAGAAAGTATAGCTTTGTGACTCTCATGTTGCTACATAGAACACTTAAACCATTTCATTGAACAGAGAGTTTGTAAACATCTACAAAACATCAATGGGGGATAATATAAGTTGAAAACAGTAAATCATATCAGCCCTAATTTCTTTTTAAATATCAATTGTAATCTGGCAGATATCAGAATGCTTTGAATAACAGAATAAAAGAATAAAAGAATAACAGAAATGGAAGGAAGCTTGGAGGGCTCCTAGTCCAACCCTCTGTTCTGGCAGGAAACCCTGTACCATTTCAGACAAATGGTTGTCCAATCTCTTCTTAAAAACTTCCAGTGTTGGAGCATCCACAACTTCTGGAAACAAGTCATTCCACTGATTAATTGTTCTGACAAGAAATTTCTCCTTAGTTCTAGGTTGCTTCTCTCCTTGATTAGTTTCCATCCATTGCTTCTTGTCCTGCCTTCTTTGGAGAATAGATTGACTTCTTCTTTGTGGCAACCCCTGAGATTTTGGAACACAATGGAATTCTTTAGATAGAATGTATCTTGATCTCAACAAAACATATCTCATGTTCTTTTATTATTAAGGTGATAAAATGTCAACTGTCAGGGACACGGTGGCTCAGTGGGTTAGGACGCTGAGTTTGTCGATCAGAAGGTCATCAGTTTGGTGGGTCGAATCCTGAGTGCCGCGTAACAGAGTGAGCGCCTGTTACTCGTCCCAGCTTCTGCCAACCTAGCAGTTCGAAAGCACATAAAAATGCAAGTAGAAAAATAGGGACCACTCCGGTGGGAAGGTAACAGCCTTCCGTGCGCCTTTGGTGTCTAGTCATGCCGGCCACATCACCATGGAGACGTCCTCGGACAAGCGCTGGCTCTTCGGCTTTGAAATGGAGATGAGCACCGGCCCCTAGAGTCGGAAACGACTAGCACACATGTGCGGGGGAACCTTTACCTTTACCTTTAAAATGTCAACTAGATATGGGATAGCCTTAAATACTGTTGTCTTCTTCAAACATCCTATTAACAAATAAACGGTTCAGCAATTACAGCAAAATAGCACCTGTTAATAACACATGATGAAAATGGAAGACAATGGCAGGATTAATAGCAATAGGGTAAGGAAACAAACATTGAAAAAGTTAGGAAATAAAAACTCTTCTATTTACTTATCCCCCCCCCCACACACACACACTCACTCATATACACAAACACAAAAGAAAACCTGGCTTTATAGCAGGAATCTGTACATTTTAAGAAAGTATGGAGTCCATGCTCAAAAATGGCAAATCAGAAAGGTGAAACAGCTGAAAGACAAGCGGCGCAATGAAAAGTTTGGCTTATAAAAGAGAAGAAATTGTTTTTATGAAGAGTGTAGAGATTTTTGTGACAGCAGGTTTATAAGCATAAAGGGTTGAATGATAGCCTAAGTACATTCCATAATTTAAGATGCCATTTTCATAATTTATGGACCTGCTTTCTTTTTCTGACATTGACATATGTAGTGGCTAGGGAGAAAAGTCATCACAAAAGTTCTGCACAGCTGAATGGAGGAGGAGCTCTATCAATCAGGAATCAATCTTTGGAAATTGGAGATCCAAAAAAAAAAAAAAAGCAATTGAAGGAATAGTAGAGCTAGGTGTTGTTTTCTTTAAAAAAAAGTTATCAAAAGTAATTTGAGCCATTCTTTTTGCCTGTGTCATTCCTGTTCTTTTTGTACTATGTATATTGTGTGTTTTTTTTCTCCTGCCCTAATATAATAATCCCTGCAGAAATCATGGTTGATTTTTCCATTCTCCTGTGGGCTTTCAACTTCAATCTAGTTCCTTAATCTTGACATCCATACTAAAAGACTTCAGTGCTTGTTGAATCAACATTTGTATTCTGACAGTACTTTAACCTTGATTTATGGTTAATCCTACTTAACATACAACAATGAAGACAAACATTTTATTTACTCTTAAATAATTCAACAATTGAGATAATTTCTTCTGGAAACAGAGGTAAATGTCACTATTTACCAAGTACGTACTGCCCTAGAGTGTGGATGGAGATATTTGGAGTTTAATGAGACTTCCATTTGAAGAAGACAAACTTATCACAGAGATTGGTAAATTTATATTCTCTTTAATACAGTATACAGGGTAGGTGACAGTTACAAATCTTGGGGATACTCCCCATTTGAAAACCATGAAGTGAGCAATTTTAATTTTCTCTTTCAATACAGTATTTTCAACCTCTCCATCAATCTTCAGTATCCACCTCCCAAACTAAAAAGACTTAATTAAGCAAGATGAGAATGTTTTTTCTTCAAAGTCTTTTCAACATTTTGAATGCTGCTAAATGGATGTCTTTGTTCCTTAGGGTGTAAATTATGGGGTTAAGAAGGGGAGTGATTACAAGGTAAAAGACAGCAATTTTCTTGTCACGATCAGGAGATGGGTTTGACTGGGGGACAATATACGTAGAGATAATAGTGCCATAGAACAAGGTTACTACAGCAAGGTGGGAACCACAGGTGGAGAAAGCTTTATGCCATCCTCCTGTTGAACGCATGTGCAATACAGAATTCAGAATGTACACATAGGAAGTCAGGATAACAAAAAGGGGAACAAGAACAATGAAAGTCGAGAGACCAAAACCAATGACCTTGGTGATTCTTGTGTCACCACATGCAAGTTTTAGCACAGCGGGTGGTTCACAGATGAAGTGGTTTATGATGATCCCACAAAAGGGATGCCGAAAGGTGCAGAGAACATAAATTGCAGAAAACACAAAACCAATGGTCCAACAGGATGTGGCAAGCAAGAGTTGGTGATACCTGTCCATGGCTAATGCATATACCAATGGATGGCAGATGGCCAAGTAGCGGTCATAAGCCATGGCTCCTAGTAGCAAACACTCAGTACTACCCATGGCCAGAGTCATGTAGCCCTGCAGTGCACAACATACTAAGGAGATGACCCCATTTCCAGTGAAAAGGTGAGTCAACATCTGAGGCAATGTGCTAGTAACATACCCAATTTCCATGCCAGCAAGATGGCCAAGAAAGAAGTACATGGGGGTATGCAGTTGAGAATCAACCCATACCAGTATGATGATCAGAGTGTTTCCAAAGATGGTAAGCAAGTAGATAAGGAGAACAGTCACAAAAAGTAGCAGCCGTTTTTTGGGATGGCTGGTCAGCCCAAGTAGGATGAATTCTCTGGTGGCAGTATAATTCTCAGCTCCCATTTTTCCTTCTGTTTGAGAAGAGAGGTAAGGTTGGGACAAAATGAATGTCACTGAAAATAGTGTGACCTTTAATGAGATAATTCCTTCAACATTTAATGAGCAAATTCATCTTCTTTCAAAGAACCCTTATTTCTAGTATTGGCTTTCTGCAGGCATCATTCGTATGTTTATCAGCGTCGGGAAAGATCGCTTTATGTTCCAGCAACTTCATTTTTAGTGAACCTGTGTATAGAATATGAGAATTGGATATAAATAGCAAATAATGTATTACTTGCAATCTTTGAATGACTGAACATCGTGAACATTTAAAAAAGAAATGGGAGAGGACTGATTTATCTCTGCACTGAAAAGTACACAGTATACTGAACTGTGAGTACAACCAGTAAATTAGTTGCCTACCTTTTCTCTCACTACCCAAGAAAAAGGTGTAAAGGATTTAAAGTAGTAGACAAACATACTGAACTTCACAAATATCTACATTCTCCAAAGTCAATGGATATACTACTTCATGGCCTCTGATCCCTGTTTTGTCTTCATGGACTTCCCCAAGAAAAGGACAAGTGAAATTTCCCATAATAATAAAGTTGGAAGGAACCTTGGAGGTCATATAGTCCAACCCCATGCTCAGGCAGGAAATCTTATACCACTTCAGACAAATGGCTGTCCAGTCTCTTCTTAAAAACTTCCAGTGTTGGAGCATTCACAGCTTCTGGAGGCAGATTGTTCCATTGATTAATTGTTCTAACTGTCAGGAAATTTCTCCTTAGTTCTAGTTTGCTTCTCTTCTTGATTAGTTTCCATCCCTTGCTTCTTGTCCTGCCCTCTTCTTTGTGGCAGAACCTGAGATATTGGAACATTGCTATCATTTGAGCTTGAAATTATGAATAAAAATATCTGGTTTATCTGCTGAAATAATTGCCTATGGATGCCACAAACATTAATGAGATCAAATACACACAATAATAGGAGGTTAAAGTGCATTCATAGCATGTTTTTCTGGTTAGATCCTCATTTCTGAGATAGGATGAGGTGTTGATTTGTACCAAAACTAACAACCACCAGATAGATGTCACTAAATGATCCTCATCTGAATTCCTTTAATGAAGAAACTAAGAGACTTCTAAATGAAGTTGGACACTATATGATGGAGAGATGGATACTGACAATCTCAGCAGAGACCAAACCCAAAATTCAGAAGTTTGTACAGAACTAAAAAAGACTAAAACATATGAAGAACAGCTGCAGGAATTGGGTTTGGCTAGTGTAAAGAAAAGAAGAAATAGGGGTGACATGATAGTAGGATTCTAGTATTTGAGGAGCTGCCACAAAAAAAGAGAGAGTCAAAAGCACCAAAGGGCAGGACAAGAAACAATGAATGGAAACTGAGCAAAGAGAGAATCCACATGGAATTAAGGAGAAACCTCCTAACAGTGAGGACAATTAACCAGTGGAACAGCTTACCTTCATAAATCGTGGACGCTCCGTCACTGGAGAGTTTTAAAAGCGACTAGACAGTCACTTGTCTGAAATGATATAGGTTCTGCCTGAGCATGGGGCTGGACTAGAAGACCTCCATGGTACCTTCCAGCTCTATTCTATTCAAACTAACTTTAAAAGATTATCAAAGCAGCAATAAAACAGAAATATGAATGGGAGATGTTCTACACATGCGTGACAATATGTGGGCCTGGAAAATGGCATGTTATAACTTCACATATCCACATGGTCAATAACTATGAGAAGGACAGATGAAATATTGAAAAACATGGTTCCAGTTGCAACACTAGAACACTGGACTGAAAACAATACCAACATCTGTGAATAATGTTGCAGTAGGTGGTGAAACGACTCAATGAATATAATAATTGAAGTATCAGGGTAAGCATTTGCATTATGTTCTAATTACTCAACCACTTTAATTGCTTAACCCCCCAAATTTTAAATCTTTCTCTAGGATTTATCCAACTCACTTGGTGATTTCAGCTAGCAAACTATTCAAGCAGCACTCTGTCTGATATATCATGATGTGTGGAAGATTTGAAGTTTTTCTAAGGAAATAAAAAGGATATCAACCCACTCCACTGAGAATGCTACACTCCCTGTTGCACTTTGCTCTAAGGTAAAAGTAAAGGTTCCCCCGCACATGCGTGCTAGTCGTTTCCAACTCTAGGGGCCGGTGCTCATCTCCGTTTCAAAGCCAAAGAGCCAGCGCTTGTCCGAGGACGTCTCCGTGGTCATGTGGCCAGCCTGACTAGACGCCAAAGGTGCACGGAACGGTGTTACCTTCCCACCGGAGTGGTCCCTATTTTTCTACTTGCATTTTTATGTGCTTTAGAACTGCTAGGTTGGCAGAAGCTGGGATGAGTAACAGGCACTCACTCTGTTACGCGACACTCGGGATTCGACCCACCAAACTGCCGACCATCTGATTGACAAGCTGAGCATCCTAACCCACTGAGCCACTGCATCCCTTTGCACTTTGCTCTAGATCATTATAAATATGCAACTCCTTACCTCTCAGGGGTATCTGATATATTAGCTCTAGTATACAGGTATACTCTAGTATTCCCTTTCAGGTTAAGCTCAATTATGTTATGCAAAAATCAGTAAAGGAATAATAAACCAAAGGAAAGTAAATCATGAGATAAAAGAAAAAGAAAAAACAAATTAATTTACACAAATACCATTCACTGAAAGCTTTCTAACCCTTCTTGCAATTGTTGCTGTAGGACAGGGGTGTCAAACTGCCGGCTTGCAGGCCGGATGCGTTATGGCAAAACTGTGCCCACCCCATTGCCGGCAATGGAAAAAAAAACTTGTGATAAGTCATGACACATCACATGACGTTGCAAGTTTGACACCTCTGCTGTAGGAGATGATCAAGCTAAACCCAACCAAGGGGTCAAGCATGCCATGAGTCCCAAGTTCCTTCGCACCCACAAGACCTCTAAATCCATTCCACCTTGAATTCCATGGATTCTTATCTACCACCAATTTGCTTTGACCTTTAGTAGTTTACATCCTTGCAGGGGGTCAAGCCTTTTCACCTAGATTTTCTCTTTTGCTCATATCTTGACAATGGAATGCAAAGGCTGGAGGGATAATGTCTAGGCAATGGAGAGCCAAGGCCAGATGCTAGGAGGAGAAGTTGACTGTTTCCATAACAAGAAGAAATATTAGTATTGGACAATATGAACACATTGTGGGTGGGGGTAAGGGAGTCTATTATTTAACTAAGCAAGCTTTCAAGTGGCAGAACCAGAACTGGTTCCATTTTCTTCTGTGCCAATATAAATGTTCAATAAAGTTTTATACTTTCATCATGTCTCAATCATGTCCCAGGAGTTTCTTTTTCTGTAAATGCCAACTGGACAGTTGACATGCTGTTGCATGTTAGCATGCAATGAACCTGTAGTCATTTAACCACCTCGCTTCCTGATTTATTATCACTGATAAGTTGCTTCCACAGCATCCATATATTAGTTCACACTTGACCTTTTGTTCTTTCAATTTCTCAACTTTCCCTTTTTGTTTTAGACCTCATCAACTCAATACAATGACTCTCTTGGTCTTCTTCCTACTTACCCATCAATTTTCTCCTCATTCATTCTGTCTGTATGACCAAACTGTTACAACGTGCTTCTTTAATACTGGGCACACACTTCTATTCAGTGAAGATTCATTCAGCACCCACTCATTCTTGGATGGGTTGAGTGAAGATGATGCTTTTACGGAATACAGAATAACAGAGTTGGAAGGGACCTTGGAGGTCTTCTACTCCAACCCCTGCTCAAGCAGGAGACCCTATACCATTTCAGACAAATGACTATCCAGTCTCTTCCTAAAACCCTCCAGTGATGGAGCACCCACAATTTTTGAAGGCAAGCCATTCCACTGATCAATTGTTCTCACTTTTAGGAAATTTCTCCTTAATTCCAGGTTGCTTCTCTCCTTGTTTAGTTTTCATTCATTATTTCTTGACTTGGCTTTCAGATGCTTTGGAAAATAGATTGACCCCTTCTTCTTTGTGGCAGCCCCTGAAATATTGGAATACTGCTATCATGCAGTCTTTTCATGGGAAACAATTGAATGGAGAGCAATTTGGTCCTCTCTTCAGTTTCACATCCTCTTTTCATCCAGAGAGAGTCAAGGGAACCGAACTTTGCTGCAAAAGTTTGCTCTGCTTTCATGAAGCTGTCTTCCGCCTGCCTTTTTCCCCCAAAAGCTCTACCCAAAAAGCCAATATGCTATAAGAATACATTCAGTTCAAATAATTCCTAATATATCATATCAATATTCAGGCAGCCATTTTGTTTTGATGTAGAATAAGATGAGGGTTTTTTTATGTTTGAGGCCAGAAAGTCCCCCCCCCAATTCCTTTGCTACTGAGGGCAAATTTATTTAGTATTTGACTGATAGTACTATATTTCTCTTCTATTTTTGTTTCGAGGATAGACAAATTATTTAAAATATGTCTACCAGCTCCACAAAATTTATTTATTTTATTTATTTTATTTATTCAATTTATATACCGCCCTTCTCCTGTAGGACTCAGGGCGGTTCACAAGGCTTTTTTTTACAAAAACAATACAACAATTACAAAACTTAAAATCAATTAAAAAGATTATATAGACCTTGCAATAAAACCCCAGTTAAAAAACAGTTTAAATCCCAATTAATATGCTCAGACCAGGCCAGAGAGCTCAAAGAGCCAGGTCTTCAGGTCCTGGTGGAATGAGCAAAGGTCAGGGGCAGTCCTAAGCTCTACAGGCAGCTGATTCCAAAGGGCAGGTGCACCCACAGAGAAGGCCCTCCCCCTAGGTATTATCCGCTGGCAATCTTTTACTGGCGGTACCCTCAGAAGACCCTCCCTCTGGGAGCGCACTGGACAAAGGGAACTTGATGCCGGCAGCAGGTGTTCCCTCAGATATGATAATTCCCTCAGAAATGATAATTCTAAAGATATGGTACTAAGATTATAACCACTGTCACATTCATTGTTTTGGAAGTACGATCTCAGCTGGAGTGGTAGGAACTTATGTTAATCTTTTGTTTACTTAGAGTAAATGTTGATTGACAAAAATTCAAACTTTGAACAACAATACTGAATGAACAATTGGCGTCAAATATTAACTGATTCTATTTATAGATACTTCACAAAACGTCATGCTTATTTTAACAAGGATCACGTTTCTCTCTTTTCATTCGGTTTAATGTGTTTTATTTCCCTTTCTTTTTCTACTTTCTACAAATATCAAGTTCTTTTTTTAACTTGCAAAAATCTAGTGACCGCTTGATGATAGCCAAAAGATTCAGAAATTCTTACCATACTTATAGTACAACCATTTTTTTGTGGTTATCCACATTCATGACTTAAACGGACTCCAGAAGATGGTAGAGGACAGGAAGGCCTGGAGGAACATTATCCATGGGGTCGTGATGGGTTGGACAACTAACAACAACAACAGATTCATGGAGCTCAAATCTGTTAACCTCCTTTTGTTAGTTCTCTCCCTTTCTTCCTTATGATGAAGTGTCCTACTGACTCTATTTGAATTGTACTAATGGAGAAATTTATCACTTCACCAAGAACCAGTTAATTGTATTGGTTAAGGCTTCAGGCTAGAAACTGGGAGAC
Source organism: Vipera berus (assembly GCF_964194415.1). Lineage (NCBI taxonomy): Eukaryota > Metazoa > Chordata > Lepidosauria > Squamata > Viperidae > Vipera > Vipera berus. The sequence goes on from NC_138210.1 coordinate 65,628,332, forward strand.
TGTAAGTTCTAGTTCAGCCTTCAGCATGAAGCCAGCTGGATAACTTGAAGCAGTTACTCTCTCTCTCAGTCCTAACAAAAAGGCCATGACAATCACTGATGAAAAATATTGCTAGAAAACTGCATGGACCTGTTCGTGTAGTCACCAGGAATCAAGACTTACTCAAAAGCACAAAAATAATCTTGTCACATCCCTTTGTCAGTAGACCAAGTGAAGGAAAGGAGTTTACAAGAAATATTAGAATTCTACTTTATTGATACAGGGTGCTTATACCTTGAAAACATGACAGCATTTCTCTTTTCTTTCTTTTACACCGAAAAGTATCACTATGGACCAATCTTCAGTTCCTTTCCTCAAACATTCCTGGGATCTGTTCATGTTTTACTGATAAATGCCACATATTTTCTTCAAGGTAATTTCTACAGTCCCGCCTGCTTTTTCACCTCATCATCTCTAAGAAAAGATCAGGAATGTTTAAATAGGGCGGTATTATTTTTATAGACAGCCTCCCTCTGCTTAAAGAAAACATCACAAAATACCAATCCAGCAAGATGTCAGTGGTCATGTTCATTATTCAAAGCCCCATCTTCTCGCCATCTTGATCACTGCTGAATGAATCTCCTTGTTCCGCAAGGTATAAATGACAGGGTTAAGCAAGGGAGTAACTACTAGGTAACAGAGAGTCATTTCCTTATTCTGAGAAGGACCTGAGTCTGGGTGGGGGATAATGTACATAGAAATAACTGTGCCATAGAACAAGGTGACTACAGTGAGGTGGGACCCACAAGTGGAGAAGGCCTTACTCCTTCCTGCCGTTGACCTCATGTGTAATATAGAATGCAGAATGAATCCATAGGAAGACAAGATGATTGAAAGGGGAATGAAGACCATGAATGCCGATAGACCAGAAACAATGACTTTAGTCATTTTTATGTCACCACATGCAAGTTTCAGCACGATAGGCAGCTCACACGTGAAGTGATTAATGAGATTAGAACCACAGAAGGATTGGCGAAAAGTACTAACAACATAAATCAAGGAAAATGCAAAGCCAATTAGCCAACATGTGCTGACAAGCAAGACCTGGTGGAACTTGCTCATGGCTGTAGCATATAACAAGGGAGAGCAGATGGCCAAGTAACGGTCATAGGCCATGACACCTAATAGCAAACTTTCCGCACTGCCTATGTTCAATGCAATATAACCTTGCAGCATGCAGCGCGTTAAGGACAGAACGCCATTCCCAGTGACCAGATGAGCCAACATGGGAGGTAGTGTGCTGGTGACCAACCCAATTTCCATTGCAGCAAGATTGCTGAGAAAATAGTACATGGGAGTATGCAGCTGGGAATCAGCCCACACTAATGTGATGATCAGCAGGTTGCCCAAAAGGATAAGCAAGTAGATGACAAGGAGCACCCCAAAAAGCAGAAGCTGGGTCCCTCGATGATGTGTGAGTCCCACCAACATGAATTCTTTAACAGAGGTGAAGTTCTCAGCTTCCATCAGGCTTTTACCTATGGGATAAAAGAAGTTGTTGAAAGGTAGTGAGATTCTTTTGAAATGAGACAATGCTTTTTTTTAAAAAAAGGATACCCCTAGAAGACTATTGCGGGCAGTAATCAAGGCTTAAATAGTCATAACAATTTGTTGCAGAACTTTAAAAAGGTAAAGGTAAAGGTTCCCCCGCACATGCGTGCTGTTACCTTCCCACCGTAGTGGTCCCTATTTTTCTATTTGCGTTTTTACATGCTTTCAAACTGCTAGGTTGGCAGAAGCTGGGACTAGTAACAGGCACTCACTGTTATGCAGCACTCGGGATTCAACCCACCAAACTGCCAATCTTCTGATCGACAAGCTCAGCGTCCTAACCCACTGAGCCACCACGTCCCTTTAGGGGTTCCTTTAATCAGGAATCTTTCAGGGGAACAAGTTCATTTAACAAAATTGTATGTAGGGAACATTTGGAAATAATATATTAGCTACTAGATGAGAATTAATACAAAAACTAGACAAATGATAGGTTTGCTTCATGTAAAATCACTATGCCAAAGGAATTTCTGAAGCATTTTTTCATGAGATTATGTATTTATATCCTGCCTATATTTTATTTTTATTTTTTACAAATAACTCAAGCCAACAAACATATCTAATACTCCTTCCTTCTATTTTCCCCACAACACCAACCCTGTGAGGTGAGATCGGCTGAGAGAAAATAACTGGTCCAAAGTCACCCAGCTGTCTTTTATGCCTAAAGTGGGACTAAAATTTGCGGAAACTAGAAATGGCAAGGAAAGTTCAAGAGAGGTGTTCCAGGATGAGAAGAAATCCTGGGCTTCTCGTTCTGCAACTATAAAAGCCAGAAGCTTGAATTTCTGGGCATCAAGATTGCATGCATTAACCACCCTTGTGAACAGGTAAGCATATAACTGACTACAGCATCAGTCAGCTGTAGTCAGCTGTAGCAGCAGTCATTCAGACTTTTGACCAAAATGCTTAGCTCTTTCAGAGATACCGATGAATTTCCCCCTAATTAAAAACAATATCTTCCCCCACGTAAGCCTTTCTAACAAAATCAGATTCTATTCTCTATCAACAAACTTCCAAATGGCAAAATGTTTTACCTTTCTGTATCTTTAAAGGTCCCTCAGCCATCAAGTAGGATCACATCACACTACCTGCTTGTGTTGAGGCAAATCAGTGAGAAAGAACCGGAAATTCAATGGGTTGTCAGAGGAAGATTCTTAGTTGTTCTATAATATATTTGAAAAGGATTCCCTGTGCCCATTAATCCAATGACTATCAATTTATGGAAACAGGGACTTGGCTAAATAAAGCATAGTTGTAGGAAAATCCTGCTTAACATATTATAAACCATAGAGATGCATATATACTTAAAGAATTTGAGAAATTGTATGTATTAAAATTATCCTATTCTTGACTTTCCTGTGCAAATTACTTTGGACTCCCTAATTTGAGTGTCATCATTCAAAGGTGGTTGGCTGAGAAGGCATGATTTTGTGAGTAAGTTTTTGAAATTGGAAGAGGAATTGCCTTACATATCATGCATTTTAATGATCTCAACAAGACCTCAGGAAGACATTGTTTGTTCCATGGAATTTACTGAAGGCCTTTTATTTGATAATACCAACTGTTCTTTTTGTTGCAAAGTATATTTTCAGCAAATCTAAGTAATACTGTCTTGATCCTCTGAGCAGCTAACTGTGGTTAGATCCTAAGCCACTTATCCTTGCTTTTTCTTTTTCTTTCTTTTCAAGAAACAATGAATGGAAACTGAGCAAAGAGAGAATCCACATGGAATTAAGGAGAAACTTCCTAACAGTGAGGACAATTAACCAGTGGAACAGCTTACCTTCATATATTGTGGGCGCTCCGTCACTGGAGATTTTTAAAAGCGACTAGACAGTCACTTGTCTGAAATGATATAGGTTCTGCCTGAGCATGGGGCTGGACTAGAAGACCTCCATGGTACCTTCCAGCTCTATTCTATTCAAACTAACTTTAAAAGATTATCAAAGCAGCAATAAAACAGAAATATGAATGGGAGATGTTCTACACATGCGTGACAATATATGGGCCTGAAAAATGGCATGTTATAACTTCACATATCCACATGGTCAATAACTATGCGAAGGACAGATGAAATATTGAAAAACCTGGTTCCAGTTGCAACACTAGAACATTGGACTGAAAACAATACCAACATCTATGAATAATGTTGCAGTAGGTGGTGAAACTACTCAATGAATATAGTAATTGAAGTATCAGAGTAAGCATTTGCATTGTGTTCTAATTACTCAACCACTTTAATTGCTTCACCCCCCAAATTTTAAATCTTTCTCTAGGATTTATCCAACTCACTTGGTGATTTCAGCGAGCAAACTATTCAAGCAGCACTCTGTCTTATATATCATGATATGTAGAAGATTTGAAGTTTTTCTAAGGAAATAAAAAGGATATCAACCCACTCCACTGAGAATGCTACACTCCCTGTTGCACTTTGCTCTAGATCATTATAAATATGCAACTGCTTACCTCTCAGAGGTATCTGATATATTAGCTCTAGTATACATAAATACATGGCCGCCACAGTATTCCCCTTCAGGTTAAGCTCAATTATGTTATGCAAAAATCAGTAAAGGAATAATAAACCAAAGGAAAGTAAATCATGAGATAAAAGAAAAAGAAAAAACAACAACTTAATTTACACAAATACCATTCACTGAAAGCTTTCTAACCCTTCTTGCAATTGTTGCTGTAGGACAGGGGTGTCAAACTGCCGGCCTGCAGGCCGGATGCGTTATGGCAAAACCGCGCCCACCCCATTGCCGGCAATGGAAAAAAAAACTTGTGATACGTCATGACACATCACGTGACGTTGCAAGTTTGACACCTCTGCTGTAGGAGATGATCAAGCTAAACCCAACCAAGGGGTCAAGCATGCCATGAGTCCCAAGTTCCTTCGCACCCACAAGAGCTCTAAATCCATTCCACCTTGAATTCCATGGATTCCTATCTACCACCAATTTGCTTTGACCTTTAGTAGTTTACATTCTTGCAGGGGGTCAAGCCTTTTCACCTAGATTTTCTCTTTTGCTCATATCTTGACAATGAAATGCAAAGGCTGGAGAGATAATGTCTAGGCAACGGGGGAGAGCCAAGGCCAGCTGCTTGGAGGAGAAGTTGACTGTTTCCATAACAAGAAGAAATATTAGTATTGGACAATATGAACACATTGTGGGTGGGGGTAAGGGAGTCTATTATTTAACTAAGCAAGCTTTGAGTGGCAGAACCAGAACTGGTTCCATTTTCTTCTGTGCCAATGTAAATGTTCAATAAAGTTTTATACTTTCATTATGTCTCAATCATGTCCCAGGAGTTTCTTTTTCTGTAAATGCCAACTGGACAGTTGACATGCTGTTGCATGTTAGCATGCAATAAACCTGTAGTCATTTAACCACCTCGCTGATTTATTATCACTGATAAGTTGCTTCCACAGCATCCATATATTAGTTCACACTTGACGTTTTGTTCTTTCAATTTCTCAACTTTTCCTTTTTTTTTAGACCTCATCAACTCAATACAATGACTCTCTTGGTCTTCTTCCTACTTACCCATCAATTTTCTCCTCATTCATTCTGTCTGTATGACCAAACTGTTACAACGTGCTTCTTTAATACTGGGCACACACTTCTATTCAGTGAAGATTCATTCAGCACCCACTCATTCTTGGATGGGTTGAGTGAAGATGATGCTTTTACGGAATACAGAATAACAGAGTTGGAAGGGACCTTGGAGGTCTTCTAGTCCAACCCCCTGCTCAAGCAGGAGACTCTATACCGTTTCAGACAAATGACTATCCAGTCTCTTCCTAAAACCCTCCAGTGATGGAGCACCCACATATAAAGAAATTTTAAGGATTGGAAAGGAATGTATGGCAATTAAAGCCATATAATATTTTAAAAGAAGAAAAGATTGTGCAAACCTGGTTTCAGTATGGGCAGTTACAAGCAAGATGGAAAGAAGATCAGAAAGTTGGCTTTTTGATAACTGATGGAAATTTGGTAAAACAAATTAGAGATCAAGGTCAAGCACATATAAGAAGGATATATAATGCATTGATAGAAATTGATTCAGAAACGGAACTTGTTAAAGATTGTATGATAAAGTGGGCCCAAAATTTTCAGGAGGTTATAACAATGGATACTTGGGAAAAGATTTGGGTTAGAAACGTAAAATTTACACAGGCCCAAAATTTAAGAGATAATTTTTATAAAATGTTTTATAGGTGGCACGTAGACCCTAAAAAACTAGCAAGTATGTATCCGAACTGCCAGCCCAAATGTTGGAGGTGTGGTTGTGAGGATGCAACGTATTTTCACATATGGTGGACTTGTAAAAAAGTCAAAGCTTTTTGGATTAAAATCTGGTGGAATATGCAAAAGATATTTAAGAAAAAAAATAAGGTTTTCTCCGCAGTTGTTTTTGTTGGGTATTATTACAGACTTTACTGTTATAGATACTAAATTGATGTTGAATTTAATTACGGCAGCAAGACTTTTAGTAGTGCAATATTGGAAGAAGAAGGAACTGCTGACTATAGAAGAGTGGACTTTGAAACTTTCTAATTTGGCGGAAATGGCAAAGATTTCAGCATATTTGAAAGAACAATCGCAACAGAGATATATTGTGGAATGGAGAAGATGGATTGAATATATTCAGAATAAATATGGGACTAAAAAGTTTCATTTAGCATTTGAATAAGTAGTGGTTTTATATGACATATTATTAGTTATTTGTTATTTGTTAGTAATATAGTTATGACTATGGAGAGTTAAAGTGTGATAGAATTTAATGTTTTATCTTTGTTGTTAGCATATTTTAGCTTACGTTTGTGAGTTTATACCCTGTATTCAGCTCTGGGAAGTCGGGGAGGGGGAGGGGGAGGGGAGGGGAGGATTGGGGAGGGGAGGGGGGGAGGGAGTTTTTTCTATTTAAAAAATGTATTGTAAAACTTTTCAATAAAAAAACACAATTGGTGTCAAATATTAACTGGTTCTATTTATCGATACTTCACAAAATGTCATGTTTATTTTAACAAGGATCACGTTTCTCTCTTTTCATTCGGTTTAATGTGTTTTATTTCCTTTTCTTTTTCTACTTTCTACAAATATCAAGTTCTTTTTTTAACTTGCAAAAATCTAGTGACCGCTTGATGATAGCCAAAAGATTCAGAAATTCTTACCATACTTATAGTATAACCATTTTTTTGTGGTTATCCAGATTCATGGACTTAAATGGACTCCAGAAGATGGTAGAGGACAGGAAGGCCTGGAGGAACATTGTCCATGGGGTCGTGATGGGTTGGACACGACTTCGCAACTAACAACAACAGATTCATGGAGCTCAAATCTGTTAGCCTCCTTTTGTTAGTTCTCTCCCTGTCTTCCTTATGATGAAGTGTCCTACTGACTCTTTATTTGAATTGTACTAATGGAGAAATTTGTCACTTCACCAAGAACCAGTTAATTGTATTGGTTAAAGCATCAGGCTAGAAACTGGGAGACTGTAAGTTCTAGTTCAGCCTTCATCATGAAGCCAGCTGGATAATTTGGAGCAGTTACTCTCTCTCTCAGTCCTAACAAAAAGGCAATGACAATCACTGATGAAAAATATTGCTAGAAAACTGCATGGACCTGTTCGTGTAGTCACCAGGAATCAAGACTTACTCAAAAGCACAAAAATAATCTTGTCACATCCCTTTGTCAGTAGACCAAGTGAAGGAAAGGAGTTTACAAGAAATATTAGAATTCTACTTTATTGATACAGGGTGCTTATACCTTGAAAACATGACAGCATTTCTCTTTTCTTTCTCTTACACAGAAAAGTATCACTATGGACCAATCTTGAGTTCATTTCCTCACATGTTCCTGGGATCTGTTCATGTTTTACTGATAAATGCCACATATTTTCTTCAAGGTAATTTCTACAGTCCCGCCTGCTTTTTCACCTTATCATCTCTAAGAAAAGATCAGGAATGTTTAAATAGGGCGGTATTGTTTTTATAGTCAGCCTCCCTCTGCTTAAAGAAAACATCACAAAATACTAATCCAGCAAGATGTCAGTGGTCATGTTCATTGTTCAAAGCCCCATCTTCTCGCCATCTTGATCACTGCTGAATGAATCTCCTTGTTCCGCAAGGTATAAATGACAGGGTTAAGCAAGGGAGTAACTACTAGGTAACAGACAGTCATTTCCTTATTGTGAGAAGGACCTGAGTCTGGGTGGGGGATAATGTACATAGAAATAACTGTGCCATAGAACAAGGTGACTACAGTGAGGTGGGACCCACAAGTGGAGAAGGCCTTACTCCTTCCTGCCGTTGACCTCATGTGTAATATAGAATGCAGAATGAATCCATAGGAAGACAAGATGATTGAAAGGGGAATGAAGACCATGAATGCCGATAGACCAGAAACAATGACTTTAGTCATTTTTATGTCACCACATGCAAGTTTCAGCACAATAGGCAGCTCACACATGAAGTGATTAATGAGATTAGAACCACAGAAGGATTGGCGAAAAGTACTAACAACATAAATCAAGGAAAATGCAAAGCCAATTATCCAACATGTGCTGACAAGCAAGACCTGGTGGAACTTGCTCATGGCTGTAGCATATAACAAGGGAGAGCAGATGGCCAAGTAACGGTCATAGGCCATGACACCTAATAGCAAACTTTCCGCACTGCCTATGTTCAATGCAATATAACCTTGCAGCATGCAGCGCGTTAAGGAGAGAACGCCATTCCCAGTGACCAGATGAGCCAACATGGGAGGTAGTGTGCTGGTGACCAACCCAATTTCCATTGCAGCAAGATTGCTGAGAAAATAGTACATGGGAGTATGCAGCTGGGAATCAGCCCACACTAATGTGATGATCAGCAGGTTGCCCAAAAGGATAAGCAAGTAGATGACAAGGAGCACCCCAAAAAGCAGAAGCTGTGTCCCTCGATGACGTGTGAGTCCCACCAACACGAATTCTTTAACAGAGGTGAAGTTCTCAGCTTCCATCTGGCTTATTACCTATGGGATTAAAGAAGTTGTTGAAAGGTAGTGAGATTCTTTTGAATTGAGACAATGCTTTTTTTTAAAAAAGGATACCCCTAGAAGACTATTGCGGGCAGTAACCAAGGCTTAAATAGTCATGACAATTTGTTGCAGAAATTTAGGGGTTCCTTTAATCAGGAATCTTTCAGGGGAACAAGTTCTTTGAAGAAAATTGTATGTAGAGAACATTTGGAAACAATATATTAGCTACTAGATGAGATTTAATACAAAAACTAGACAAATGATAGGTTTGCTTCATGTAAAATCACTATGCCAAAGGAATTTCTAAAGCATTTTTCATGAGATTATGTATACTGCTCAAAAAAATAAAGGGAACACAAGATAAGACATCCTACTATTAAATACAGTACACTGTGTTGTTTAAGTGTTCCCTTTATTTTTTTGAGCAGTATATTTATGCATTTATATCCTGCCTTTATTTTATTTTTATTTTTTACAAATAACTCAAGCCAACAAACATATCTAATACTCCTTCCTTCTATTTCCCCCACAACACCAACCCTGTGAGGTAAGATGGGCTGAGAGAAAATGACTGGTCCAAAGTCACACAGCTGTCTTTTATGCCTAAAGTGGGACTAAAATTTGCAGAAACTAGAAATGGCAAGGAAAATTCAAGAGAGGTGATTAAACCTAGGTGGCTGAGAATTGAGAAATATTTCATACTATTTCTTACTACATGTAGCTTTTCTTGCATCCTACACACATGCCTGTTGTCTGTGTGGGTGCCCTTTACTTGTTGTTGTTGTTAGTTGCAAAGTCGTGTGAGACCCATCGCAACCCTATGGACAACGTTCCTCCAGGCCTTCCTGTCCTCTACCATCTTCTGGAGTCCATTTAGGCTCACGCCTACTGCTTCAGTGACTCCATCCAGCCACCTCGTTCTCTGTTGTCCCCTTCTTCTCTTTCCCTCCACCTTTCCCAGCATGAGGCTCTTCTCCACTGAGTCCTTCCTTCTCATTAGGTGGCCAAAGTATTTGAGTTTCAGCTTCAGGATCTGGCCTTCTAAAGAGCAGTCAGGGTTGATCTCCTCTAGGACTGACCGGTTTGATCGCCTTGCAGTCCAAGGAACTCGCAGGAGTCTTCTCCAGCACCATAGTTTACTTAAAGACCTGTAAAAATTGTGTTATTTGATTTGTTCAGTGAGAACAACCAATCAGTGCAACTGCCTAGCTTGAGAAATTGTGGGTCCTCCATCACTGGAGGTTTTTAAGAAGAGACTGGACAGCCATTTGACTGGAATGGTTTAGGGTCTCCTGCTTGAGCAGGGGGTTGGACCAGAAGACCTCCAAGGCCCCTTCCAACTCTGTTATTCTGTATTCCATAAAAGCATCATCTTCACTCAACCCATCCGGTTACATGGGCAAATTTAAAACTGCTTAACCCTTACAGATCACTTCAAATGCTGCAGGAGGAGAAGAAATCCTGGGCTTCTTGTTCTGCAACTGTAAAAGCCAGAAGCTTGAATTTCTGGGCATCCACCACAGAGATATCAGTAATCATGCAAAAATTGAAACATTATGACTGGATTATACAATGGGCATCTTGTACTTTGCTGGAGATTCAAACACAATAAAACCTCAACTATCTGCAAAAAGGTTAAGGCTTTTTGGATAAAAATTTGGTGGAATATGCAGAAGATCTTCAAGCAAAGGATAAAGTTTTGTCTGCAATTGTTTTTGCTGGGCATAATTACAGATGCTACTGTTGTGGACATTAAGCTGATGTTGAATTTAATCACAGCAGCAAGACTTTTAATAGGTCAATATTGGAAAAAGGAGGAACTGCCGACTATAGAAGAATGGACTCTAAAAGTTTCTGACCTGGCGGAAATGGCAAAGATTTCGGCTTACTTGAAAGATCATTCGCAAGAACGTTATATTATGGAGTGGAAAAAGTGGATTGATTATATCCAGAACAAATATGGGACTAAAAAGTTTCATTTAGCATTTGAATAAGTTTTTCTCTCTTTTTCTTCTTTCCTTTTATGTGCAATATTAGTATTGCTTGTAGTCATTTCATATGAGCTAGAGTGTGATAGACTTAATAGTTTATTGTTGTTAGCATATGGATGTTTATGATTGTTCTTTGTTTTTATAGCTTGTACTTAGCTCTGGGAAGTGGGGGGGGAGGGGGGAATGGGGGGGAGGGATAGGGAGGGTTAGGTAGGGGTGGGTGGAGGGAGGGGGGGATTGTTAAAGATAAAATGTATTGTAAAACTTTTCAATAAAAAAAATAAATAAATAAAACCTGAACAATCTTGCTAGGACAAGCCCCTGTAGGAGTCTTCCCTCAAAGCACAAGACCACAAATTTGGTAGACCACAAATCTTATCCCACTTAGCTTGGTGGAATGGCACCTTCTTACCAAGTTTGCCATACCATGCCAAGATTGCATGCATTAACCACCCTTGTGAACAGGTAAGCATATAGTTGGCTACAGCATCAGTCAGCTGTAGTCAGCTGTAGCAGCAGTCATTCAGGCTTTTGACCACAATGCTTAGTTCTTTCAGAGATACCGATGAATTTCCCCCTAATTAAAAACAATATCTTCCCCCATGTAAGCCTTTCTAACAAAATCAGATTCTATTCTCTGTCAACTGACTTCCAAATGGCAAAATGTCTTACCTTTCTGTATCTTTGAAGGTCCCTCAGCCATCAAGTAGGATCACATCACACTACCTGCTTGTGTTGAGGCAAATCAGTGAGAAAGAACCGGAAATTCAATGGGTTGTCAGAGGAAGATTCTAAGTTGTTCTATAATATATTTGAAAAGGATTCCCTGTGCCCATCAATCTAATGACTATCAATTTATGGAAACAGGGACTTAGCTAAATAAAGCATAGTTGTAGGAAAATCCTGCTTAACATATTACAAACCATAGAGATGCATATATACTTAAAGAATTTGAGAATAATAAATAATAAACCTTTATTGTCAAAGTACAACATGTGTACATTGAGATTAGCTGAGCCTCCCCCCGTGCTCTCTCCCCCCAACACACAGTGACAACAAACCCTCCATCCCACCACACTATATTAACCAACTACACCACACACCAGCCTCCCAAGTCAATTCTGCATAAGATTATGTCCCATTTAAAAGCCTAACAGCCCACGGATAAAAGCTATTTTTCAGCCTGTTGGTATGGCTGGCTATATTCCTATATCTCCTACCGGATGGTAGTAGAGTAAAGAGATACCGTCCAGGGTGTATGTATTAAAGTTATCCTATTCTTGACTTTCCTGTGCAAATTACTTTGGACTCCCTAATTTGAGTGTCATCATTCAAAGGTGGTTGGCTGAGAAGGCATGATTTTGTGAGTAAGTTTTTGAAATTGGAAGAGGAATTGCCTTACATATGGTGCATCTTAATGATCTCAACAAGACCTCAGGAAGACATTGTTTGTTCCATGGAATTTACTGAAGGCCTTTTAGTTGATAATACCAACTGTTCTTTTTGTTGCAAAGTATAGTTGCAGCAAATCTAAGTAATACTCTCTTGATCGTCTTAGCAGCTAACTGTGGTTAGATCCAAAGCCACTTATCCTTGCTTTTTCCTTCTCTCAAATATTGGCAGTTGCTGCTTTGCTGTGTGCAGAAGTACTAAAGATTGCAAAAGATAATAAAAATAACATGAATCTACTCCATGGAGATTATTCCAGTTCCACTGGAACTTTACTGTATTTCATTATAATTCATTTGTTATCTCAATCTCTTGAGAACTGAAGTACTTAATTAACAAAGTCAAATAAGATGGGTTCTCTGAATAATACAGGAAGTCCTTCACTTTTGACAGTTGCTGAGCAACCTTTGAAATTTCTGACAGACCTCCCCATAGCTACTTATTACCTGGATTCAAAGTTCTGACAGTTGCCCCCCACCAAAGTCATGTGATCACATTTTGGACACTGAGCAACCAGCCCACATTTACAATTATTTGCAGCATCCCACAGTCACATGACTACAATTTATGGGTTTTTTTGCTGGTGTTTACTTCCAGTTTTTAGCAAAAAGCACCCATTGAGGATGATGAATTTGCCGAAGAACCTCAGTGTTGACTTCATGACAATGGCAAATGGCTAATAGTGAACCACTGGTTCATTTAATAAGTGCAGTTATTATTTAATGACTGTGGCATTCACTTAACAACTGCCACAAAAATGGTCATGTGGTCACATGGATACCCACTTAATGACCAGCATGGCTGTAATTTTGAAGGTTACCTGTAAAGACTATCCCATGGTGAATTTTGAGCCCGATTAATAAATTGCGCTGAATATATTCTAGTACAAATGGCAATAGCAATAGCATTTAGACTTATATACTGCTTCATTGTGCTTTACAGCCCTCTCTAACTGGTTTACAGAGTCAGCATATTGCCCCCAACAATCTGGAGAAGGATGAAAAGCTCAACCTTGAGCCAGTTAGGATTTTTTTTAAAAAAATCTAGCTCTTTCTGTGATGATAGTGCATTATGTATCAAGTGGGATCATAGGAGAAATTTTCTGGAATTTTCTTTTTCAAAACTAAATGTATTGAATAATTTTGGCTTTGTGTTTTCTTCACTGTATGTATCTGATGAATAGGGAAAACTGCAGGAAGATCTGCCTAATCTACAAAAAAGTCCAGCCCAGTTATAGGCCAATTTTTTTGTAGAAATGTTTGAAGCTCCTTATTTTAATCTGGATGTCAAAAAAGAAAAAGGAAAAAAGGGATTTTTCTTAGAAGTGAGATTAATAGAATATAGCTCAGCGTCCTAACCCACTGAGCCACCGCGTCCCTTATATATATATATATATAGTCTCCCTTTATTCTTTGTTAGCAAGCCAAAAAGATTTTACACAAATATGAGCTGCCACTGCTGTGGCTACTGCCTGTAGATGGCCTTGGGCTAAAACAGGAAATAAGATTTGTCCCGTGTCTAGGACCAAGCAAGTGTATTCTGAATGCTTAACAAACATATATATAGAGGTGAAAACAACTGCCTAATGTGCAATCAGCCCAGGTTCGAATCTCAGAAGGGTATGGCTGACTGACGAAAACAAATAAGTTTGAAATGGATATCAGTCTCCCTTTAATTCTTTGTTAACAAACAAAAAAATTTACACAAAATATGAGCTGTCACCGGTGTGACTACTGCCTGTCGATGGCCTTCGGTTAGGCTGAAACAGGAGATAAAGATTTGTCCCATGTTTGGGGCCTAGCAAGGTAATTTAAAATAGTTAACAAGCATTTGACACATATCCCCTTGCTTCTCAGTTGACAAAGCGAGAGAGAGCTTGTGGCCTAGAGGTGAAAACAACTGCCTAATGTGCAATCAGCCTAGGTTCGAATCTCAGAAGGGTATGGCTGACTGATGAAAACAAATAAGTTTGAAATGCATATCAGTCTCCCTTTAATTCTTTGTTAACAAACCAAAAAATTTACACACACACACACACACATATATACACACACACACATACATACACACACACACACCTTAGAGTTCAATGAACAAACCCAACCCAACCTAAAATATATATTTAGCAATGTGAGAATGTTCATGCTATAAAGCCAAAGTCCTTCAGGATTTTGACTGCTGCTTTATGGACTTCCTTGTTTCTCAGAGTATAAATAATGGGGTTCAGAAGTGGTGTCACCACAACATAAAAGACTGCAATTTGCTTATCACAATCTTGACCTGTGTCTGAATGGGGGATGATGTACACAGAGATAATGGTACCGTAGAACAAGGTAACCACCATAAGGTGGGTGCCACATGTGAAGAAAGCTTTACGCCACCCAGTAGTTGACCTCATGTCCAACACAGAATATAGGATTAAACCATAGGAAGACAGGATGACTAAAAGAGGAACCAGAACAATGAATGCTGATAAACCAAAAACAACAGCTTTAGTTATAGTGGTGTCATCACATGCAAGTTTTAACACAACAGGCAGTTCGCAAATGAAATGGTTAATGTGATTGGGGCCACAGAATGGATGATGAAAGATGAAAGCAACATATACAACTGAGAAGAGACAGCCTATGGTCCAACAGGATGTGGCAAGCAGTCGCTGGTGCATCCTGTCCATGGAAGAGGCATATACGAGTGGATGGCAGATGGCAATGTAGCGGTCATAAGCCATAACTCCCAGCAACAAACATTCTGTACTACCCATGGTTAGAGCAATATAACTCTGCATCACACATTGTGCTAAGGAAATGACTCCATTTCCAGTCAAAAGTTAACCTAACATTTGGGGCAAAGTGCTAGTAACATAGCCAATTTCCATGCCTGCGAGGTTGCTGAGAAAAAAGTACATGGGAGTGTGGAGTCGGAAATCAACCTGCACCAGGATGATGATCAGCAGGTTCCCCAAAATTGTAAGGAAGTAGATGATGAGGATGACCCCAAAGAGAAAAAGCTGTGTTTTTCGGTGGCTGGTGAGTCCCAATAAGATGAACTCCTTGATGGAGGTGAAGTTCTCACTCACCGCCTTGGCATCTTGCCTGAAATGAAAGGAAATTAGTGACAGATATTGAAATTTCCTGGAAACAAGACAGAAAGAGAGAGAGGGAAAGAGAGGGAGGGAGGGAGGGAGAAACGACAGAAGAATGAGGGAGGGAGGGAGAGAGGGAGAGAGAGAGAGAGAGAAAGAAAGAAAGAAAGAAAGAAAGAAAGAAAGAAAGAAAGAAAGAAAGAAAGAAAGAGAAAGAAGAAAAAGTTTCAGAGTATATCCTCAAGAAAGTCATAATCATTACAAACTAATCACTACAAGCCGCAATATCTCAGATGTCATCTGAGACTCTCTCTTTTGATTTTTTTTTAATATGTTGTTGCTTGCAAATATTAAAAACAGCATATTGAATATTTTCTATTTTTTAGTTTTTAAAATTAGTTAGAAGACCATGGACACCACTAGGCATAAGATTCAAGGATTTTGAACTACAATTTTTACACATTTATAGCTTTCTGGAAAAGTGTTGCATTTTTTTTTATTGAGGGATTGTTCCAATGATTGGAACAAATGGTAATATTCATCATTAGAAGGGCAGTAAAGCAAAGGCAAAAGAAAAAAAAAACATGGTTGCTTTGCCTCACTCTCCAAAGTGCCATGATTTTTGTAGATTAGCTTCTGGATGTTGCTTTTATCCAATCTTCTTAGAGCAATCATTAGATGATTGGCACAGCCTCATTGGGAGATTTTTTTATTTATTTATCTTTATTCTGCTTAACTAATTAATGACATGGAATTATAAATGCAGCACAACCATTTTGATGATATGATGGGAGTTAAAAATTAATCAGCACAATAAATCAATTTATAAAAAAGGGAAAAGGAAGGGAGAAAGGGGAGCCTGGAAAATTATTCTGAAAATAAAAGAATTTCAAAAAATATTGACCAGAGTGCTTGAAATCTTCCCTGACCCTCTGTAAAAAAACAAACAAACAACAGAAACAACAAATTTGAACTCTGAGAATTAATGCTTGTTAAAAACCCATAGCTGCAAATTGGATTTAGATTTTATTTCCAGGATTGTATGAACTCAGTGCCTGAAAAATCCATAAAATTTGATATCTTTAATTACCTATCCTGCCATTTTTGTGCAGGAGCTGAAGGTGCCGAAGAATTAATAGCTGTTGATTGGAGAAGAATTAGCACTGATTCAGTATTTCATGATTTATAACAACCTTAACAATAAGCTTAGAATAATTCCATAGGTAGGTTAACTATCTTAGGTTGGACCCCCAAATGAAAGAAACAAGAAGGTAAAACTACCCAAAGATTATACTCAAATATAACCTAAAGATTGCTTGAATATGAATTCCAGAGATATTATCAAGGCCAAGAGAAGCTAAGAAAATAGCAATCATTTTAGACACATCCTGAAATTTAAAAAAAGGGAAAAGCAATTTTCATGCTTTGCCTTAGGATATATCTCTGGTTGCGTTTATCTCCACCAAGAAATGCTTAAGACAGAGTATGCCAGTATTAAAGTTCTATTCTAAGGCAACTCTATCAAGTCAAAATATTTCATCCTTTCAAAATTCTTCTCCCCATAAATAAATTCCAAATGGGCCATTGGAAGCTTAGCTTTTAGAATGGCTAAGATCTTTCACACTTAACAAGCAGGATCTCTTCGTGATTCCAGTTATAACAACCATCAACTTAGTACATAATGTTGAGAACCAATTTGAAATCTTAGTGGAATGTTTTCAAAGAACTATAATAGTGAAATATACTTGAAGAATCTAGATAAAAAGACCAGGAACCTACCATGCCATGTCCTTGTAATAATTTGCAGGAAGATGTTTGTGGCAGAAGCTTTTAGGATTGATGGATGTGATGAAATTCGAAGAGATTTCAGATTAAATTCTTCTTGGTGTTGATTCCACTGGATGTGATGGCTTTTGTTTGTAATCTTTTAAAGGGATTCTTTAAAATGCTTTTCTACCAATACTAAGTTTCATCTTTTCCATCACCCTGACCCTGCTCAACCAACTATGTTTTCCAGCTTCCAAAGGTCAATTCATCTTTGAAAATGTTCCAGGACTTAAAATACTGTATCACTCTGGCCTCTCTTCTCATTGTCTATGTGAGATATCAAGATTTCATGATATTATTTCCAATGAGATTACCCCAGTCCCTTGTGGTTATTTCTAATAAATTGATAAAGATATCAGGCTCTCTGTTTTTAATCTCATGGGTACTTTTACATATTCACTAAAAAAATAACTCTATGTCAATGTACTCACAAAGGTTAAAAGAAAGAAGAGGCAATCTTTTGTGTTTATTATTTCTTTTTTCAAATGTATATGAAACATTAATTGAAAGGCACACCAATATTTGAACATTGAACAAAGAGGACAAAATCCAAGAAGACGGCGCTGGCAAATCATTTCTGAATTGAAGCTGAAAATGAAATGAAGTATCCCCAGGAAATGAATTCAACATATGAATATCTATGTGGGTGAGAGGGAAAGAGGGAATGGGAGAGAGGGAGAGAGGGAGAGAGAGAGCTGTAAGCTTTCGCAAACAATTTATTATGGAATGGACTTTCAACTAAAGACAGATGTAACCTTTCATCCCAACTCTCCTGTTTATTGTAAGGTATCATCTCAAAGATGCTTTTTCATGAGGCGACTGGACTTTCTTGTTCTTCTTTGAAGACATTTTGCTTCTCATCCAAGAACTGAAGAAGCTTCTTGGATAAGAAACAAAATGTCTTCAAAGAAAAACAAGAAAGTCCAGTTGCCTCATGAAAAAACATCTTTGGGATAACTATGACCTGGATGACTGAGAATCTCCATAGACCAGAAATGTCAAACACAAGGCCCGGGGGCCGGATCCAGCCCGCGAAGTGGTTTAATGTGGCCCCCAAAGCCATCCTGGAAACAGTGAGGGAACGGCCCCCACTGCCTTGGCCTTGGCCCAGAGACCCTCCTTCTGCCAGAGAACCTCAGATCTGTCCCACTCCTGCCCAGCCTCCCATAGGCACCCTTGATGCGAATGATGTAGAGCTGGCCATGCTCACCCAGTAGGCCATATACACTCTAGCCACGCCCACCCAGTAGGCCACGCCCACCCTGGCCATACCCACCCGGCCCCCTGAGGGCAACCGCAATGCTGATGCGGCCCTCAATGAAATTGAGTTTGACACCCCTGCCATAGACATTTAAAGTATCGTTCTTATAGGATGAGCCACTGCTGGGCAAAAGACTAGGTATCCACGTGCTTTTCTAATTTTGAACTATTTTTGCCATTAACCATAATCTAAATGTATATAAAATGCGACTGATACTAAACCGGGATGTTAGGGCTGTTAAATATTTCAGTGTTATTTTTTTTTACAAGGAAACCTAAAAACTTTAATTGGACTATTAATGGCCATAACATAGAATTAGATAAAATGTTTAAATATCTTGAGGTGCTATTTCAAGCTAATGCTAAAATAGGTCCAAATGCTGATATATATTTTTTTTGCAAGTCCAAATAACTACAATGTTACTGCACACCAGGAATTAGGCACAATGGTGCTAACAGTTTCTGAATTCTTTTGAATTTTCAACACTTTTGCCTAAACATGATCTAAAATGTGATATTTTCACCACACAAATCCTAAAACTGGATCAAGAGAACCCAATTCGACAAAAGAGACAAAAACATTATACTTGTTCATTTTATTCTTTGCAGAAAATAACCCAAAGATACAGTACATATTTGTGTCTAGCACAAGTATATGAATCTTTGCTTTCAATATTTAACTGATGCATCCCAATTAAACAGAGAGTTAAAGTTAAAACAGATCCTCTTCAGTATGGATTGGTGCGGTTTCCTTCTCCATGCCATATTGTTACTGGAATAACATTGAACAATCTCTGGAAGGAGAGAAGAATTGTCCTTCCAGAATTTCCCACTCAGAATTGTGAACTGTAAAAATAAATATGGTCCTAAATATAAATATGAAGCCAGTTTGAGCCAAGAGGCCAATCTGATTATTGGTCCAAGATATTTTTTATTGTTACTTCTTCAAAACGTTAAAGTGAGAGCCAGCAACACCTTCAATAGGACTGACCAATGTAGTTTTCTCCGTTTGTGTTATTTTGCGTATTCACCAGCTATGATAGTGGAAAGCTTGTTAGAAGTTCATTATTTCCCCCTCTAAAATCTATGGAGGTTATCAAAGTGCAGACAGCTATTCTTGAATAAACTTATATTCATTTCTCCACATTCCCGTCCTGCCTTCCTTCCCTGAAAATAAAGTTGTCAAGTTGAAGAGGAGTTGACTTTTGCAATATATGAAAGATTGACAGAGAATAAGGATCATAACATTCTGGAACATTTTTATAGGAAGGTATTCAGTGGTGAACAACTGCAACTACAAATTTGTAAATTAATTCAAATACTATAATATATCTCTAAAGTCTCAGTGAAATAATTTCAAAGCCTACTAAGTAATAACTTATCCAAGGAGCTCACTCTCAGTTTGGAGCATGAGATACTGTACGTATAACCATTGATTTCAAGTGTATGCCCACATCATATTATAATACATTCAATATGTAGTTTTCAAGAGAGATAGGTGAACATATAGTTACAGTATTTTAATTTATTATTTTTACTACAAAAGCCATGTGAAAAGGATGAGAGATAGTTCATCTGTAGAATTCATTGGCTTGACTTCATAGTTTGACAAATTCACATTAAAAGCATTCTGGCGTTATAATGATCATCCATAATGATAACATTGTTGATGTTGTTATTCAGTTGCTGAGTAGTTTCCAATTCGTCACAATCCCAGGTCCCCCTGTCCTCCCCTGTCTCCTAGATTTTACAAAAAGTCATGTTCATTACATCAGTGACACTGTCAAACCATTTCATTCTTTGCCATCTCCTTCTCCTTTTGCTTTCAATCTTTCCAAGCATCAGTTTCTTTTCCCATGAGTCCTCTCTTCTCATTTGGTAGCCAAATATTTGAGCTTCAACTTCAACTGTCAAGGTTGATTTCCTTTAGGATTGAGTGATTTCATCTTCTTGCAATCCAAGGGACTCTCAAGAGTCTTGTCCAACATCACAATTCCAAAGCAGCAACTTGGATGCTGCAATATGTATGCTTTTGTTCCTCAAGGTATAAATGATGGGGTTGAGCAGAGGGGTGACCACAACATAGAAGACTGCAATTTGTTTATCATGATCAGGAGATGAAGCTGACTTTGGAATCATATACATACAGATAATTGTTCCATAAAACAAAATGACCACAATCAAATGGGAGCCACAGGTAGAAAAAGCCTTGCGCCATCCAGCATTTGACTTCATGTGTGAGACAGAATAAATTATACACCCATAGGTGGTCAGAATAACTGATAGAGGAACCAGAATACCTAATGCGCCTACAGTTAAATTTATAAGCTTGCTTATTCGTGTATCATCACATGCAAGTTTCAGCACCACTGGCAACTCACATATGAAGTGGTTGATCTGGTTGGGACCACAATAAGTTTGACAAGCAAGAGAGATAACACACATGGCAGAGAGCACAGGAGCAATGATCCAGCAGGCTAAAGCAAACTGCAACTGGGTTTGCTTGCTCATGGCAATAGCATAAGTTAGAGGATAACATATGGCCAAGCAGCGGTCATAGGCCATGACACACAAGAGAAAGGACTCCATGCTACCCATGGTTAATGCGACATACATCTGGATGGTGCAGAGTTCAAAAGAGATGGCTCCATTTCCATTCATGAGATGGGTAAACATGAGGGGCATGGTGCTGGTAACATAACATATTTCTATCCCTGCAAGATGTGAGAGAAAATAGTACATGGGAATGTGGAGCTGAGCATCAGTCTGCACCACGATGATAATCAGCAGATTCCCCAGAACTGTAAGCAAGAAGACAAGGAGAATGACTACAAAGAGGAGAAGCTGGATTTTTCTTTGGCTGGCCAGTCCTAGTAAGATGAACTCCTTAACATAGGTGGCATTCTCAGCTTCCATCCTGGCTTGTTGACTGGAGGAAAAAAAGGGCGAAATGATGCAAAATATCTAGATTCCTTGGAAAGGGGATAAACAATCTTTTAAAAAAAATAACTACTCTCAAAATAAACCAATCAGAACACACTCTACCTTAAGGTAGTGTTATGAAATGGGCTCTAGAAATTTTATATTTTTTTCCCAATGGTAAAGGAGAACTTTACCTTTCTTTATCTTTATCTTTCTTCTCTCCTAAGTTGGTCCTCATCTGTCAAGAAAGACCCCAAGTCATGTATTATCAGCTTCTTCTACAATGCCCAGCAAGATGGAAGAGGATTCATTTGTTTTCTATGGAAGTCAGATATTGTGCACCTGTTGCAGAGTTCGTAGGTCTCTCAGGAAGAACGTATACAAACTGTCACGGAAAGTGTCTTAATTATCTTGCTTTTTTCTAATGCAAGATACTGAGCACTTAGGGAAAATGCTATGGTTTATCATGAAAGAAACTGCATAAAATTTCACAGATCTCTTTGTAAAATTTGAGAAAGCTTTTTTAGCAGGAATTCAGCAACCTGTCTCTTATGAAAATGGAAAGCGCTTAAATACCTAACAGAATGTTTTATGTTAGCTGAAGATACATTAGAAGTAATTGCAAGTGGTGGATATAATTGACATCCCTAAGGAAATTACATGGATTGTTTATATTATCATTGGAAATGTGTGACTTTCTTGGCTATTTTTAAAACTTCTACTTTTAAAATCTCTGAGGAAAGAAATAATTTGAAAGGAACAATTAATCAGTGGAACAACTTGCCTCCAGAAGTTGTGACTGCTCCAACACTGGAAGTTTTTAAGAAGAGATTGGACAACCATTTATTTGAAATGGTAACGAGTTTCCTGCCTGAGCAGGGGGTTGGACTAGAAGACCTCCAAGGTCCCTTCCAACTCTGTTATTCTATTCTATTCTATTCTATTCTATTCTATTCTATTCTATTCTATTCTATTCTATTCTATTCTATTCTATTCTATTCTATTCTATTCTATTCTATTCTATTCTATTCTATTCGAATGCCAATTACTCGACTATTTCTTATCTTCAGAATATTGATTAGAAGGTTATTGGAGAGTCATTGTATCATGCAGCTTTTCTTAATAACATCCTGGGAGAGGAGATTCTTTCCAGAGCCCTGCTAAGATTTATTGGGCAGAATTATTCTTTGTTTACTCTATGAGACCTTTTCAGTGAGCATACTGCAAATGCTAATTACACAATATGTTTGCATCACTCCTAAGTTCCAGATCCTCAGGACTTTGGTGGCTGCTTCTCCAGTCATCCCAATATCGTCCACTGAGATGTTGTCACCCACTTAGTGAAATTGCCATTAAAATTACTCTATGTAGTGTGTGGCAGGGTAGACATATTACATTGTCCTCTTTGTTTGACTACTTGGAATAAATTTGTGGGTTTCATAAACTAATAGCTATTCATTTAGAGATTTCCCAAAGATCATTATAGTTGTACTGCTCCTTAATTAAAACTCCTGGGAACCTAAAGCAGGTAAGATGGTAAAATGAAGAAAAAGGCTTTCTCTTTTGAACAATAAAAATAAAATAAAAGGGTAAATGGTTCTTTCCTTCTGAAGAAAATTCCACAAATTTTTGACGTTCTTTGACTGAAAAAAAGTGTTTGAAAATATATGTCACAGCAACATATACTGTAGATATTAAATCCTCCAAAGAGATCATTTCCTATATGTTGACAAAAGAAAGATTGAGCAGAAAGTCATTTTTTCCTTCTGCATTTAATTTTGTTTAGCTGTCAAAAAGTGAGAAAATAATCTACATACATTATTGGAGATTCAAGTAAATAAATATATATAATAAAAAGAAAAACTTGTTAAATGAAATATGGAAAAATCTAATGTTATCTATATAATATTAATTTGAATTCTTTCAGTCCCTCAGTTTATTATTTAAAATAGATCATATGGAAACATATTGCCTCATCTTTAAAAATATTAAGTATTTTAAACAATACATAACAGACCCATATCCTGCATTAATTCTTTTGTTCAACCTCCTTCTCAAGTAATATGAAATACATTTTATATTTCTTAAATGCAGACCCATTGATTTCCCCAAATTGGATAGCCTAATTCTTTTTTCCACAGTTACCTACTGAAGTTAACTTTAATCCTGTTTTTTAAATCCCTTATAAAACTGAACTGTTGATTTCAGATTCTAGGGCATCCACTCTTAAGAATCCTAGAATTGCAAGTGCTTCTGAACCTCAAAAAGGAACCTGGAATACAAAATGCATTAATTTTAATCCAGAGTCTTAACATAAGTTTTCACCACTGAATTATAATGATTGAAATCGCACCTATATATTTAGGCATATTTATTTCAGCATAGTGTGATATATTTTGAAAAACATGTAAACCCAGCCTGAACAAATTATATCTTCTCTTTTTTATAGTTGTCTGTGGAAATTTTAAATTTCAAAGGCCAAAATTAAACTTTTTCCTGTTTATAGTGTAACCAGAGTATAATTCATATTACATTTTTCTAAGTTGGTGTCTGACTTTTTGCAAACCCCTGGACCAGAACATGCAACAGTTTGCCAAATGTCATGTTTGTTGCATTGATGACACAATCTAACCATCTCATCCCCTGCCATCCCCTTCTCTTTTTCCTTTAATCTTTCCCACATCAGTGTATTTTTAAAACAGACCTCTTTTTTCATTAGGTGGCCAAAATATTTGAGCTTTAGCTTCAGTATGTGTCCTTCGAAAAAACAGTCAGAGTTGACTTCTTTTAGGATTGACTGATTTGATCTCCTTGCAGTCCAAGGGAGTCTCAAGAGCCTTCTCCAACACCACAATTCAAAAGCATCAGCTCTTTGATGCTCAGTTTTCCTTATGGTCCAACTCTCATACTCATACATTACTCCTGAGGAAACCACAGCTTTGATTATATGGATCTTTGTCAGTAAGATACAACTTTAATATACGGTAACTTTAGCAATGACACACATAATTATCCAAAAGGTCTGCATCATTGGTATAGAGCAGGGGTCTTCAAACCTGGTCCTTTTATGACTTGGCTTCAATTTCCAGAATTCCTCAGCCAGCATGGCTGGCTGAGGAATTCTGGGAGTTGAAGTCCACAAGTCATAAAAGGGCCAAGTTTGAAGACCCCTGCTAGAGAGAAATAATTTATATTCAAAGAAGTGTATTTCACTTATTGATTAGGCTGGAGGAACATAGCAGAGTAAAATTTTAAAATTAATTTAATGAATTAAAATAAGATTAGTGAAATATTGATAATGACTTTAAGTAATTGGTTTAAGTCAAAAGAGAGGAATTCATCAAGAGAAGAATCTTCATGGCTTTTCTTCAAAGTGCAACAGTTCTAAACTTGGGCCTCTCTTGTCATCTTCCTCCAGTCTAGCTGGAGATTCTACCACAATAATTAGAGCTTGATGAAGTCTCTTATGTAAGCTAAGACATCTAGAGTACCTTTGATGAATAATAGTTAGATGTTCCAGAATAAATAATAAGTCATAGACAAAGTGATATTCCTAAGAAATAGGAAGATCATGCCAATGATCTTACTACAAAGAATTCCAGTTTTATTTAATATACCAGGCAGGAAAATTCTAATCAGACAATATTTCCTGATTATTATTTGAGTTCTTTTAATTGTAGATTTTGAAACTCAAAATCATTAAACTCCACAGACACCGATCTTGTCAATAAAATTATTAACTTCATGGCAGATGCAAATAACATTTGGCTCTCTTGTCTAACTACTTATAGCAAACTTCCAAAGATTTATACACAAATGTTGCTCCTTACCCAAAATTTCTGTAATATGAAACACATTGTAAAGCAAAAGAAAGAGAAATGATTTGATGCAATGTACCAGAAAAATTATCTTTGATTCAATGTGGGAATAAATGATCCTTTTCGCAAAACATAACAGGCCAATATTTTTTTATTTTTTCTGCGGGACAAAAGTTGCTAGAATCTTGATTTGTTGTTAGACCCTTTCAACAGGTTTATATAGACTAGACTAGACTAGACTAGACTAGACTGGACTGGACTGGACTAGACTAGAGTAGACTAGAAAATAGACTAGAAAATAGACTAGACTAGACTAGACTAGACTAGACTAGACTAGACTAGACTAGACTAGACTAGACTAGACTAGAATAGAATAGAATAGAATAGAATAGAATAGAATAGAATAGAAAATAGAATAGAATTATTTATTGGCCAAGTGTGATTGAACACACAAGAAATATATAAAATATGTAAAATAAATATCAATTAAAATACAGTGGTCTTTGGCAAGCATTTAGTCAAAATCATTTTAAAAAATGGAATAATGTAAATTAAAAATAGATAATTTGATTTTTAACCTATAAAATGATGCAATTATTAAAAACATTTATTTATATATTTTATTAAATTTATTGAAACCCTCCATCTTACCACAAGGTAAGTTTAAAATATACATATTTACAATATTTACAGTAGCATACCATGTATATATGTGTGTGTTTGTGTGTGTGTATTTCCAACCTCCAAAATTTTCTCCCTGTTAGAATTGGACAAAAATCAATTTGTGCTCCAGAAGGTGATGGACTCTCCTTTGTTATAGATTGATTAACATAAACTGGATCGCCACTGTGAAATATATTTTGGATTCCTTGCTTTTAACAGTGGACAGGAGAAGTTCAAACTCTTCTTCCATCTCAATGTTCCCATTACAGCAGACTCGATGAAGTACAGAGAGGCTGATAGAAGAAGTTGGTGTTCCAATTTAACATCCCTTTCCCTTATTAGGTCAGCCTGTCTGGTCGAGCCATATTGTCATGCAATGCTCTGCCTCAATGCTGGTCAGCAAAACTTTCCATAAATTTGGGTAGATCCCTGATTAGGAATGTCACTAAGCAGAAGATTTAGAAGGTGAATTGTAAAATATCCTTCACTGAAGAAGGTGAGATGAGATAACATTCTGGTCTTTATGAACTAACTGCTTGAATTTTAGATGGCTTCAATTTAAATCTTATATTTTGGGCATACAGTGGTTTTAACTGCAATGGTATATATCTATGAGCATACACAGGAAAATTGTGTGAGGGTTATCTTTTATATTATTGTTCAGGACAGTATTGTTAATTTTTTGATTTGGTGGTAAATCTTCCTCATCTTCTTCCTCACTGACTTTTTTTCCCATTTCCAGATGTAAACTGATACTGGATTTCATTCTGTGTAGAAAGAGAGATGAGTTAACCTCTAGGCACTCTTTGAGAACTAACGGCTTGAGTTTTAGATGGTTCCAATTTAAATTTTGGGCATGCAGTTGTTTTAACTGCAAAGGTACTGTATATGTTTACTGAGCAAAACTGTGAGTGTACTTTTTGCATTATTGTTCAGTACATTTTTTGTGTGGTTGGATTTGGTTATAAATCTTCCTCATCTTCTTCCTCATTATCTTTTGTCATTTCCAGAGTTAATTAAACTGATATTGGATTTCTGGAGAATTTTAGACATATCCTTCGACAATTTTTATTGCAATTCCTATTCAGCATTTCCAAGGGTTATCTTTCACAGAGAACCTTTTTTTCCTGTTAAATAGTATAAAAGGAGTAGTACGTGATTTCTACTGCTGATATCACATTGTGCTACAATGTTTTACACCATGATATTAGCATGATATTCTGCCAACCTAGCAGTTCGAAAGCACGTAAAAAATGCAAGTAGAAAAATAGGGACCACTACGGTGGGAAGGTAACAGCACTCTGTGCGCCTTTGGTGTCTAGACCACATGACCACGGAGATGTCCTCAGACAAGCGCTGGCTCTTTGGTTTTGAAATGGAGATGAGCACCGGCCCCTAGAGTCGGAAACGACTAGCACGCATGTGCGGGGGAACCTTTAGCTTTACCTTTTTATTAGCATTAGGTTGCATTGGCTGCTGAGAAAGCTACATCCCTTGCACCATTGTGCTATTTATTGTGAGTTTCAAACCAAACTAAGAAAATTTGCTTGAAAATTTGTCCTAATATTGTCCCATTTTTTAAACCTCTAGAGAAAACTACCGGAATGCAGGGTTCTACGGTGCTTTTTCTGCAGCAGGTTTTCAATAATTAAAAGAGGTTGAGATCCTTCTGCTTTTTGTTCCAAGCCTTCATTTGAACGATGTTAGAGGAATCAGAATACGATTGCATTCCAGTTAAGTGATAATCATGTCTGATGTTTCAGAAACTACTCACAGATGAACAGCTAAATCATTTTAGTGAAATATTGATATTGACCTTAAATAATAGCTTTTAAGCCAAAATAGATGAATTCAACAAGGTAAGAATGTTCATAGTTTTCCTTCAAAGTTCCTTCTTTTCCACACTTTGACCACAGCCCTGTGGACATCCTTATTCCGCAAAGTGTAAATGATGGGGTTAAGCAGGGGAGTGACCACAAGATACATAACTGCAATGTTTTTGTTCCTGTCAGGAAATGAGCTTGATTGAGGGATTATGTATATAGAGATGATAGTGCCATAGAATAAAGAGACCACCACAAGATGGGAGCCACAGGTGGAGAAAGCTTTCTGCCATCTTGTAGTGGACTGCATTTGACAAATGGAATACAGGATGTGACTATAGGAATACAAGATAACCCCAAAGGGAACCAGAACAATAAATGCTGACAGACCATTGAAAATGGCTTTGGTGACTTTTATATCATCACATGCAAGATCTAGCAAAAAATGCAGCTCACAGAAAAAGTGGTTAATATGACTGGGACCACAGAAGGAATGGCGAAGGATGAAAACAGTATTGACCATCGAGAAGACCCCAGATATGATCCAGCAGGAGGTGGCCAGCAGATGTTGGTGCTTTCTGTTCATAGCAGAGGCATATCTCAAGGGGTTGCAGATGGCCAAGTAGCGATCATAAGCCATGACACCCAACAGCAAACATTCAGTACTCCCCAAGCTCAGAGCACTACCTCCCTGTAACATGCAACGTGTCAAGGAAAGCACACCTTTTCCAGCCAAGAGATGGGCTAAAGTCTGAGGCAAAGTGGTAGTGACATACACAATATCCAGGCCTGCAAGGTGGCTGAGAAAGAAGTACATAGGTGTGTGCAGTTGAACATCAGTGTTTACCAATATGATGATTAGCAGGTTAGCTAAAATTGTGAGCAAGTAGATTGTTAGGAAGATCGCAAAGAGCAGAATTTGTTGTTTTCGATGAGAGGTGAGTCCCAAGAGGATGAATCCTGTTACTGAAGTGAAGTTCTCAGAGCCCATCTTGGCATTTTGCCTACAGAGCACAGATATTGATGGACAATGAGTTAAATTGCAAAACATGGATAGGGCAGAGAAAGAGAAAACTGTACATCCAATTTACTAAAAATACAATGTCAGCTCACACATCTTTGATTTCCAATCCATCTATTTGGATTATTCAACGGGAAATAATTTTTTAAAACTTTATGCAGAATTGACTTGCGAGGCCTGTGTGTGGTGCAATTAGTTCACATGGTGTAATAAGATGGAGGGTTTGTCGTCACTGTGAGTTGGGGGATGGGAGCACGAAGGGAGGCTCAGCTAATCTCAATGTATACATGGTTGTACTTTGACAATAAAGGTTCATTCAACAACACTACTGTATCTTTTCATTAACACAGAGCAGTACCAAAGATAGTCTCAATAGATTATCAGAACGTGCTGCATTTTCCAGATAATAAATCAACTCCTGTCTTGTGATTGTCATAACAAAACCTGAATGTTGGAACGATTCATACATGATTCATCCCCAAACAGAAAACAGAATACAACACATTAATGGTATCAGAAATCATTAGAAGAGAATATTTGTAGCTCAGGGTTGAACTGTGGGGTTTTGGTTCTCCCTGCTCTTGGTGGTTTTAATGCAGACTAGGCTAGAACTGATGATGTTACCTTGTTTGGTAATGAAATGTCTGCAAGAAAACCAGCAAACTCCATACCAAGGATCCCACAGAATCAGGCATTTCTGCCTAATACAGTGTGTATAAGAGGGCTACAGACCAGGTTCAGCAAAAGTGACAAAGATCAGAGGAAAGGAAAGTGAGGAGTAATATGACACACTCGTTTCCATTATGTAGCCTTCACAGAAGAAATATAGGTTGTTAAATATCTTGTAAGAAGTCTTTTCTCCTTTGGAAAAGAATACAACCAGGATCCACTTCATTCAAACTTACCAATAACATAGATACCTATAAACTGATAACTCATACAAATCATTTCAGAATTCTTAAAATATATTGAACAATTGCTTGATGCTATTAATTAAGATTATTATTTGTTTCTTTGTTAGATTATCATTTGCTCTCCTACATAATTCCATGGAATACTGAAATCCCTTATGGACTTTTTGCTGGGGAAACAGCGACATATGGATTTAATGATTAGAAACGGTAGATTGTGGAAAGAAAGAAATTATAATGTAATTTCAGTCAGGGTAACATAAAATTGCTCCTTGGGAGGAAAGCCATGGCAAATCTAGACAGCACACTAAAAAGCAGAGACATCACCCTGTCAACAGAAGTGTGTATAGTCAAGGCCATGGTCTTCCCAGTTGCAATGTATGGCAGTGAAAGTTGGACCATAAAAAAGGCTGAGCGCCAAAGAATTGAAGCCTTTGAACTGTGGTGCTGGAGAAGACTCCTGCGAGTCCCTTGGACTGCAAGGCGATCAAACCGGTCAGTCCTAGAGGAGATCAACCCCGACTGCTCTTTAGAAGGCCAGATCCTGAAGCTAAAACTCAAATACTTTGGCCACCTAATGAGAAGGAAGGACTCACTGGAGAAGAGCCTCATGCTGGGAAAGGTTGAGGGCAAGAGAAGAAGGGGACGACAGAGAATGAGGTGGCTGGATGGAGTCACTGAAGCAGGAGGCGTGAGCCTAAATGGACTCCAGAAGATGGTAGAGGACAGGAAGGCCTGGAGGAACGTTGTCCATAGGGTTGCGATGGGTCGGACAAGACTTCGCAACTAACAACAAAAACATAAAATTTATAACAGTGTTAAGAAAATTGGAAACTATTTCTTTTTTCTTTTTCTTCCTTTTTTCTTTATTGATTTTTTTTTACTTTTGTATTACTTTTCCAATTTAAACTGATTAAAATAATACAATAGAAACATACCTCTGTGTTTCTCCCAGGACTTCATCAGCTATCAGGGAGATCTGATTCTTTCTATCAGTTTCAGACAGAGAGGTAAAAGCTGGAGCAGCTGCTAGTACAATTCCCAGGGAATGATGCTGAAATACAGGGAAATCTTTGGGCATAGTCATCAGAAACTCTTATGTAAATAGCCAGATATGTTCCTGATAGGCTAAAAGAAATGGGAGTGTAGCTGGACTGGAAAGTCAAAGAAATGGCCTGGAAAAAGAGACGGAAAGAAAAAAAAATACTTCTCTATTCTATTGCTAAGAAACTGTTTCAATGAAATATACTGGAGATGAATTCAACTTGAAATATATTTCACTTTTGTGAAGCAACTATTCAGGGCCTGGAGAGAATTGGGAAGCACACTACCTCCCTTCTCTATTATAAAATGAAAATTGTGTCAGATAGGGACCCACTAAATGGAAATTGCTCTGCTCCCCTTGGTCCTCTTCAAAAGGTTATTTTTTTTTCTTCCTTTAAATCTCCTAAGTATGTGAGTGACTACCTAGAAAGCTGAAATTTGAAATTTGATGAAATTTGCTCCACTCCAGATTTGGGCTGATTTTCTTTTTTAAGGTAAAGGTAAAGGTTCCCCCGCACATGCGTGCTAGTCGTTTCCGACTCTAGGGGCCGGTGCTCATCTCCGTTTCAAAGCCGAAGAGCCAGCGCTTGTCCGAGGACGTCTCCGTGGTCATGTGGCCGGCATGACTGGACGCCAAAGGCGCACGGAACGCTGTTACCTTCCCACCGTAGTGGTCCCTATTTTTCTACTTGCATTTTTACGTGCTTTCGAACTGCTAGGTTGGCAGAAGCTGGGACGAGTAACAGGCGCTCACTCTGTCACGCGGTACTCGGGATTCGACCCGCCAAACTGCCGACCTTCAGATCGACAAGCTCAGCGTCCTAACCCACTGAGCCACCGCGTCCCCTTTTTCTTTTTTAATCCCATTTATATCCCGCCCTTCTCCAAAGACTCAGGGCGGCTTACAATCTAAAGCACAAATCAATGTGCTTAGCAATAGCCTTCATTCTATGTATATGCCTGCTTATTATTAGGGCTTTCGGCCCCCCCACAAGCGGCATTATTACAAAGTCAGCTTATTGCCCCCAACAATCTGGGTCCTCATTTTACCTCAGAATTTGAGAACTTTCCAAAGATTAACTCTAAGGAAACTTAATGGAGGACTCACAATGATCATCTTTTCCATGTGTGTTCTTTCTGCAGTTGGACACTAATATTCTTACGGGAATTGAGGGTTTTGGATAACTTCCATTTTGGTAGTCCTGAAACTAAAAGGAAAGTTGACGAAAGCAGTACTGAATAATTAATTTGGCCAATACACTAAATCCTTGTCTTGTAGTGGTTTGCCACAGTCATGTTCAAGAAAAAAAAAGTTTCTTAAGTTTGGAAAGAGCCCTGCATTTTAGGAATATCAATAGGCAAAAATATTGCAGGGACCAGAGTAAAATTTCCTTCTGTGGAGAGTGTGTGATAGTGGATCACAATTTAATTTTTTGCATATTTTAGATTGGCTTTAGATTGCAAATACGTAGGTGTGTGTGCATGTCCGTGTGTTTGTGTGGGTATGTGTAATGTGGGTATATCTTTTATATATTGTTTTTATGCTATAGCTCAGTGCTGTCAAATTTGTTTGTAAATCTTCTTGCATTCTTTTTTGTCCTCCCTTTTTCTTCTCCAGAATAAAGAATAAAAGTGATATTAAATTTCCAAAGAAATACAGACATATTATTTCAACAACTTTTATTGGAATTCTCTATAAGTCATTTTCTTTTTTTTAATTTATAGACAATCTATTTTAATCATTTTTATTGAAAATCTTGATCACATATTTACTGACAATATTTTACAGACAATATTTGCAGGCAATATTTTAAGATAATTGTAGCAGTATATTATAGTCAGCCAGATGTTTAGACTGGATTTGGCATTTTTGTCCACCTCTGGAGTCCTTCGCAAGGACCTAGGATTGGCAGATATAAAAGTCCTTGGGGAAGACTCAGTAGGTGGATAAAAATGCCAAATCAAGTCCAAACATCTGGTTGACTGTGCAACTACTACTACTACTACTAGTAGCAATAATAATAATAATAATAATAATAATAATAATAATAATAATAATAATAATAATAATAATAATAATTATTATTATTATTATTATTATTATTATTATTATTATTATTATTATTATTATTATTATTATTAAGAGACTAGACAGCCACTTGTCTGAAATGGTAAGGTTCTCCTGCTTGAGCAGGGGGCTGGACTAGAAGACCTCCAAGGTCCCTTCCAGCTCTGTTCTATTCTATTCTAATTGGTACAAGATATAGCTATACTGTAATATTTCAGGTCATTATATTAGTAATATCTGCCATGGTTTGAGGTATCAACAATAAATAGATGATACTCAACTTTATATCTCCACCCGTGGTGACCCAAGTGATGCTGTGGCTGCCCTCGTGCAGTGCCCGGAGACTGTGGAGGCCTGGATGGGGGACAATAGGTGTTGGTTGAACCCTGGCAAGACAGAGTGGCCTGGAGCTTCAAAGCTTCAAGTTTTCAGACTTTAACATTCTTAGTTCTGGATGGGGTGGCACTATCCCAGAAAGACCTGGTCTGCAAATTGGAAGTTCTCCTGAACTTGCAACTCCTGCTGGAAGAGCAGGTGGCAGTCATGGTTAGGGAGAGTCTTTGCACAACCTCATGTTGTCCATCAGTTGCAGTCTTTGCTGAACCAGGAGTTCCTTTGGGCTACTGCAATGCACTCTACATGGGGCTACTCTTTTAAGAGCATTTGAAAGCTATAGCTGGTGCTGAGTGTGGCAGTGTGGGAAGTGGTTAGGGCCTGCAAAGTGGCCCATGTTGCACCACTGATCAGTGAGATGTGCTGGTTGTTGGCTTGCTTCTGGAAGCAATTCAATTTTTTGGTTATCACCTCTAAAACCCTGCATGGTATGAGTCCAGGATACTTAAGGAATCATCTCAGTCCAATGGAACTGGCCTGCTCCACCCATGCCAGGAAAGGGGGCATATTGCAGATCCTTAAGGAATTACAGCTGGCCAGGTCCAGGAAAAGAACCTTCTCTGTTGTGTGTCCTGCCCTTTGGAATATCTTATCACCTGCTCTTCTGCCCTTCTGCAAGTCTCTTAAGACCTGGTTCTGCAAGATGACTTGGGGCCCCAACGGGGGAGCATCACACTAGAAGTGGTTGATTAATTAAAAGCTAATCCCATCTCCCCCCCATACACCCAGCACCCTTCTTCTCCATCTTGTGACAATGATTTTGTTTTGATGGTATTTTGATTTTGATATTGAATGGATTGTCTTTATTGCTAAAATTGATGCAATTCTTCTATTTCCATAGCTCTTCATTTTATCCTAGACTTTGATCATCTAGAATAGAATGGAGCTGTAAGGTTTCTTGGAGGTCTTCTGGTCCAGCCCCCTGCTCAAGGAGGAGAACCTATACCATTTCAGATAAGTGATTGTCTACCTTCTTCTTAAAAACCTCCAGTGATGGAGCACCCCATGATTTCTGAAGGCAAACTGTTCCACTGGCTAATTGTCCTCACTGTTAGGAAGTTTCTCCTTAATTCCAGGTTGCTTCTCTCTTTGATTAGTTTCCAACCATTGTTTCTTGTCTTGCTCTCTGGTGCTTTAGAGAATAATTTGACCCCCACCCCTCTCTTTGTGGCAGCCCCTCAAATACTTGAATGCAGTACTGTTATCTCACCACTATTTCTTCTTTTCTTTAGACTAGCCATACTCAAGTCCTGCAGCCATTCTTCACATGTTTTAGTCTCCAGGTCTTTGATCATCTTAGTTGCTCTTCTAAAAATTTGTTTGCTTTAAAATCTTTCTTAATATTGGCCCACTACTCCTACCTCTTCAGAAATCCATCACCACAACTATGCAGTAAAAACAACAAAACACCAGCACTTTTTCCAATAATGAAGACTAGTTCAATACATTTAGATTTTTCTGATTTTTGTTCCAAGCAGTTCTTGTCATTTGAAGATCCAGATTTAAACATCATTCCAGACAATTAAGAAGCTCCCCATGAGTCATCAGCTGGAGAATATTAAGAATGGATAGCAGACTTTAGTTAAAATAGACAAATTCAGCAAAACATTCATGGGTTTTTCTCAAAAGTGCCTCTTTTCAATATCTTACTCATAGCCTTGTGGACATCCTTGTTCCGCAGCGTGTAGATGATAGGGTTAAGGAGAGGAGTCACCACAATGTACAAGACTGCAATTTTTTTCTCCCGGTCAGGATATGAACTTGATTGGGGGATTATGTATATAGAGATAATGGTACCATAGAACAAGGTGACCACAACAAGGTGGGAGCCACAGGTGGAGATAGCTTTCTGCCAACCCGCAGCTGACTGCATTTGACAAACGGAATACAGGATACAACTATAGGAACATAAAATAACGGAAAAGGGAACAAGAACAATAAATGCTGATAGACCATTGAGAATGGCTTTGGTGTGTTTTATATCACCACATGCCAGCTTCAGGACAAATTGCAATTCACATGTGAAGTGATTAATGGAATTACGACCACAGAAAGAATAATGAAAGATGCAAACAGCATTAACCATTGAGAAGAAGCAACCTAGGATCCAGCAGGAGTTGGCAAGCAGGTGTTGGTGCTTCTTGTCCATGGCAGAAGCATATTTTAAGGGGTTGCAGATGGCCAAGTAGCGATCATAAGCCATGACTCCCAAGAGCAGGCATTCTGTACTGCCCATGCTCAAAGCACTGCCTCCCTGTAACATGCAACGTATTGAGGAAAGCATTCCATTTCCGGCCAAGAGATGGGCTAAAGTCTGAGGCAAAGTGGTAGTAACATACACAATCTCTGTGCCTGCAAGGTGGCTGAGGAAGAAGTACATAGGTGTGTGCAGCTGAGCATCAAAACGTACCAATATGATGATCAGGAGGTTACCCAATACTGTAAGCAAGTAGATTATGAGGAAGACCACAAAGAGAAAAATCTGTTCATTTCTCTGATGGGTAAGTCCCAAGAGGATAAACCCTCTTCCTAAGGTGAAGTTCTCAGATCTCATTCTGGCCTCCTCAGGAGAGTGAAGATGTTGATGGGTGCTGAGATAAAAGACAAAAATCAGAAACAGAAGATGGAGAGAAAACTCTGTTTTCAGAGCATTATAGTATAGTATAATCTCAGCTCTGACTCCCTTGATTTTCAGTGCATGTCAGTAGCCATTACTGATCATATGTTTTTGGGGTCCTTAGTGCTCTCTGGGCTTGGTAGTTTTATTACCAAACATCATGATGTTACCTAGTTTGGTAATGAAACATCTTGAAGAAAATCACCAAGCTCACAGAGCACCAAGGACTCCACAATTCAACCCTGAGGTACAAATATACTCTTCTATCAGGATCATAGTTTGTTACCAGGAGGGCCATATGTTTTCAGTAATACCAAATTATAGTAGCAACTCTCTCTACCCATTAGACCAGTGCATTGCTTTTGGCAAATAATGCATTAACTATCTTGGGAGAGCTGTTATGGAATGCAACCGTCTTACCTATGATTTATCCCAAAGACAAAGCATTTTACAAGCTAGAATTTCTACCTAATAATTGTAGGAGGTATATAGATATGTTTCATCAAGAAATAAAAATAAAGAATTCGTAAAGAGGAAAGTAAGGGGTGATATGGCTGACTAGTTCCTACCATCTTGAATAATTTGCCATTTTCTTCTGAGATATTTCATCAACTTCCCAATCCAGTCTATAAGTCTGGGATGTCTTACTGATTTCCTGTTTGATTTCTAACTGATCTGACGTTTTTCACTTTTGGAGACCAATTAAGGTTACTCAGTCCTTCATCCACAAACTGATAAAAATAACAAAATAAATTTTACCACTGTGCTTCTCCCAGGAGTTTGTCAGCAACTGAGTTTGTGCCAAACCTTGGTTGATGGGAGTTTAATCCCCAATCAATGATCCTGAATTTTAATGAAGTATTTGAGCAGGACTCGTGGCAAACTTCATCTTCTGTCCTCAAAAAATGCTGCATGGACCAGGTTCTCAGCAACCTTTTATGGGGTTGAATGTGGACTGGGAAGTCAAAAAAACATCCTGGAGAAGAAGAGCTAGGTTACAGGCTCTATCAGTGCTTTTTTGTAAAAGAAAAAGTTGCCGGAACTCACATATGTCATACAACCCACCTTGGCTATCCTACAAGGTTCCATCCAAAAAAGGTGCCAGAACTCCGTTCTGACAAAAAAAGCCCTGGGTTCTATATTCTTTCTGAGATAGTTGCTTAGATGGTTTCATCAAGTCCTCAGGAACCAAATTCAACTTGAAAGACTCTTTACCTTGATTCAGTGCCTAAAGGGAAAGGAGCAGCACCCTGGCTTCCTTCTTTGTTCTAAGAAGATTTGTAAAATTCTTTGCGGGTGGATTTGATGATGTAGAATTGCTTAGCACCCTTGAGTCATCTTCTATAGATCATTATACTTGTTTGCTCATTCTTTAAACTCATGGGAACCTGGGAGACTAATTTGAAATAAATTGTGTAAACGTAATTAATCTGCTTCCTTTAGCAGCTTCAGATTTAGGCCTAAATCTGGGGTTGCTAAAGGAACTTCAGTTTTCCTCATTTCCTTGCAGTTACATAAATCTCCAATGATGGAGCTCCAAGATAACCTCTTCGGGATAGTAGCCATCTCCTTCTTCAATGTTGATGATGCTAGTGGGGAAATTGTACCTTCACCACTTTGCCATATGGACTTGGGGTCTTCAAAGTCAATTGTCCATCATTCTAAGATTTATTTATTATGGGATTTGTATGCCGCCCTATCTCCCAAAGGACTCAGGGCGGCTAACAACGATAAAAACCCAAAATACAAACATTAAAAGGTATTAAATCAAATTATCCCATAAATAGTCCAATTAAAAACACAATAAAACAAAATTAAGAAAACCTCCCTTCCATCAGTCCAGGTCGGCCTGTTGAAAAAGCCATGTTTTAAGGTTGCGACGAAAGGAACGGAGATCCGAGGCCATCTGGAGTTCCAAGGGGAGTTGATTCCAAAGGGCAGGTGCCCCCACAGAGAAGGCCCTCCCCCTGGGGGACGCTGGTCGACATTGTCTGGCCGACGGCACCCTGAGGAGGCCCTCCCTGTGTGAGCACACAGGGCGATGGGCAGTCATTCCTGGCAGCAGACGGTCCTGCAAATATCCCGGACCTAAGCCATGTAGGGCTTTATAGGTAAGAACCAGCACCTTAAATCTCACCTAGAGGACAACCGGTGAAGATGAAGGTACCCAGAAAGCTGCAAGGACAGTTTGGGCCAAGAGGCTAAATTAATCTGCCCTCAATACCCTTATGTAGCCCTGTAATAGTATTATGGAACTGGATGGGTGATTGTTATGGGAACATATACAATGATTGAAGAGAAGTGAACTAGACAAGAAGACCATTATAACTTGATTTATGATTGGATAGAGCCTAAATGTGTTAGGGAAGCTAAGATCAAAGAAATAAAGTTTAATCTAATTAACCAAAAGTAAAACCTTCATTTGCTTCCTTCTTTGTTTCCCATTCATATGTAACAAAACTGAAGAAGTGAGGGTAAGATTAAGGGGAAAAAACCCAAATGTATGAACTGTCTATAGGTAAAAAGTAAGTGTCACATTTTAAGAAAGAACAGGTTGGAGAGATGTTTGTTTGGAAACCAAGTAATCTGAAGAACAATTATAAACATTGGTTCAGTGGGTTTGTTAAATGGTGCTTCTGACATGAATGGGATGGGGAGTGGGTTTCTATTTCTATAAGTTGGTTATTCCGATTTAAATAAAAATTCCCTACGTTACTGAATGGCATATTCCGAAGGGAGAATTACAATTAGTTTCAACTGAAGGTGAAGAAATGTTGATTGAAATGTTCAAATGTTGATTGAACTGTTGAAAGAAAAATCTTCATCAGGATCCAGTCCAAGCTGGGAATAAACAAAATGGAGACTGCTTTAGAAAAAAGGTTGTAGTTTATTGAAGAGAGCCAGACAAAAAGATGGCTCTGGGAAAGCTGATCACATGTAGCTGGGAGTGGTGGATTTTTATACCTTCTGGGGCTTTTGAGGTTGTTTCCTGTTCCTGTTTGAGGCTTTGTATTTCCTGTGTCATGAACCTTGACCTGTGTCTGAGTGTGCCCTTTGGTATTGGTGGATTAAGCCTATTATGTTTCCTGTCTTTAGAATTTGAGTGGGGGTACATAGATTTTAGGGGTCTTTGTCTTCCTAATTTCTTCAGTTGCTAGCTGGAAGGCTCAAACCTTTCTGAAAGGATTATTGAATTTGCATTTCTAAAAGCTGGCCTCTGCTGAGTTTTCTGCTTGTGGGAGAGGGGCTGGGGCTGGTTTCTGTCTTTTTTAAGGTCTTTTCTATTCCTTTGGGGAAATATATTCTACTTTTTTTAATATCCCCCAAAATAGGAATTGAGAAATAATAAAACACAAGACAAAATTAAGAAGAACAGTGATCAAGCCATCATTTTCTCAAGAACAGCACTTTCCCTTAAAAATAACTTACACAAATCTTGAGTAATTCCCTCTTGATGTTCATTTCAGATTTTAATTTGGAAGACATTCGTACACACTTCTTAGCTACCTTAAAAGTAAATAAATGCCAGGGCACCATACTCTACTGACAAGACTATTCTATAAGGTTTGACTCATTTAAAACAATTTTTAAAACAAATATTCTCTCATAAAAGTGAATAAGAACTGGTGGTGGTGGAGGAGGAAATGGAACAATATCACTTTACCAACCCTAATACATAACATTGTCAGCCTCTTTGTTCATTTTTCCAAAAATGCTGAAGGTAGACCTTTCAGATAGTTTCTCCATAATGAATATAAAGCTGAAAAATGGTTGCATTATCTCCGGATTTGCTGAGGGGATGTCAAAATTGTGCAAACCTTTGTCCTCTCCCCCAAACACAATGACCTATGAGCCATGGTGGCGCAGTGGTTAGAATGTAGTACTGCAGGCTAATTTTGCTGACTGCTGGCTGCCAGCAGTTTGGCTGGTTGATTTTCACCAGCTCAAGGTTGACTCAGCCTTTTATCCTTCCGAGGTCGGTAAAATGAGGACCCAGATTGTTGGGGGGGGGGCAATATACTGACTCTGTAAATTGCTTAGAGAGGGCTGTAAAGCACTATGAAGTGGTATATACGTCTAGGTATTAATGCTATTGCTATCAATTCAATGTACAACAAGGTAACCTTTAAACCAAGGATATACTATGAAGACACCAGTGCTTGTCTTTTCTAGTGTTTTGTATTTAGCATCTTGGCCAATGCCCCATGAACATCCTTGTTTCTCAGAGTATAGATAACAGGGTTGAGCAGAGGAGTGACTACAATATAAAAGACAGCGATTTTCTTGTCACTGTCTGGAGTTGTGCTCGAACGAGGTCTCATATACATAAATATGACAGTGCCATAGAACAGGGTGACCACCGCCAAATGGGAAGCACAGGTGGAAAAGGCTTTGTTTCGGCCAGCAGCTGATTGCATCTGTAATACAGTTGATAGAATGAGCCCATAGGAAGTCAGGATAACTGAAAGAGGAATCAACAGGATCAGAACTGCTGCTACAAAAATTATGTTCTCAGTAGCATAGGTATCAGCACATGCAAGCTTCAACACCACTGGCAGCTCACAGAAGAAATGGTTGACGTGGTTGGGGCCACAGAATGGGAGGCATAGGGTACATCCTACATTCATCATGGAGAGCAGAAAGCCTCCGGCCCATGAAGCTGTGGTGAGCTGCAATTGGCGCCACTTATCCATGACAACAGCATAAATGAAAGGATGACAGATGGCCAAGTAGCGATCGTAGGCCATGACCCCCAAGAGAAGTCCTTCAGTGCTACCTAAGGACAATGCAATGTACATCTGAGTTGCACAACGTATGAAGGAAATGGTTCCATTTCCAGAGAGGAGGTGGGCCAACATCTGGGGCACAGTGCTGGAGACATAACAGATCTCCAGACATGAGAGGTGAGTCAAAAAGAAGTACATAGGAGTGTGAAGCCTGGAGTCAGCCTGCACCAGTATGATGATCACAAAGTTTCCCACAAGAGTAAATAGATAGAAAATGAGAATTACCACAAAAAGCAAAATCTGTGTCTTACGATCATTGGTGAGTCCTACTAAGACAAATTTTGAAACCACAGTGAAGTTTTCAGCCTCCATCATCGTCTTCTGCGTAGACAAAAAAAATCTATTGGTTAGTGAGATTTTCTCATATTATATCACTTTAATCTTACTTTCTCAGTACTCTTAACATTTCTGGGATAAGAGCTCCCACAAGACTGTTTGGGGGAATCAAAGCCTATCAAAAATGAACCTCCATTAAAATTAATTAATAATGGGCTAGGAACACTCTATAGTCAGAAATATAGTAAGGTATAAAAATTCCTGACTTTGCCAGAGAATTAGATTGAAAGGAAGAAAATAGTTATGAGCAAAGGATTAGACAGATAGAATGGAATCACGTTTTTAGAGAACTGATTTGTGTGCTGTTTTTCTTTCTTTCTTTCTTTCTTTCTTTCTTTCTTTCTTTCTTTCTTTCTTTCTTTCTTTCTTTCTTTCTTTCTTTCTTTCTTTCTTTCCTGCATGAAAATATCCTGAAACCTCTGAACAAAATATTTTCCTGTTGATCAATATCTTAGAGCAAACTAAGCATTATCTGGACAAGTGGCACTCTTTTTAAAAAAAAATAGAAAGAAATTGGTTAGATTAAGTACAATGTGATGCTCTCCAGATGTATTCTATTATAACTTTTATAATCTCCAGTCAGAAGGAACAATATAGAAGTAGAACTCCAGTCTTTCACTTGCAATTGAGAACAGAGAAATTCAAAAGTTATTTAAGTATAGATTTGTTTCAAGGTAGACTGTAAATTAAAACATTTTTGAAAGAGGGAAGAAGGGGAAGGGGAAGGGGAAGAAGGGGAAGAAGTGGAAGGAGGAGAAGGGGAAGGGGAAGAGGAAGGGGAAGGGGAATTAATGGATATTAGTTGACTTCAGGACTCCAAACAAGACAAAGCAAGGTCAGGGCATTTTAGAGCATCTCAGGAAATTCTATTGTGGGTCTCAAAAATGTCTTATTTGGGGGAAAAACAACAACTTTAAAAGAACAGAAGTAAAAAAATTTGGAACTCATCTACACAAATATAAAAAAGTTTCAGGCTATCTCAGCAAGCTCAATGAAATTTAACACTTGAAGTTGTGAATTGGTAAGGTACACCTAACATTTACCAGAAGAAGAAGAAGAAGAAGAAGAAGAAGAAGAAGAAGAAGAAGAAGAAGAAGAAGAAGAAGAAGAAGAAGAAGAAGAAGAAGAAGAAGAAGAAGAAGAAGAAGAAGAAGAAGAAGAAGAAGAAGAAGAAGAAGAAGAAGAAGAAAGGGAAACTCTTGTCAAAGGAGAACCTTAACTGAAATCTGAATACTTTTGATATACTAACAGTTTTGATCTCAGTGAGAACCAGGGCAGATCTTCTATAATATTGCCAGCCAAAATATATCTGCAAATCAGTGGTGAGCCTTCCTTCTGCTGTACATTTGGCAGTTAGAAGGATAAAGCAATCTCTCATTTAGTCCTGTTTTTACAGCCTAGGATAAGCAAATATTTCCTTACATCAATAATAGCTCTCCAGAAAAACTTCCACTATATCCCATTCCTGAACTGGAGATACCAATCTTAACCATGCAAAAGATGTCCAGTGTCAATACATTTAGTTTGCAAAATTACTTGGATATAATTTCTACCAGAATGTTCAAATACTACATTATCTGGAAGATAGTTCAATCAAACCTGCTTCATTTAACTGCTTGTTCATTCTCAGTCAATACTTGAAGATAAAAAATGTGCTATGTTTCTTTGTTTAAGTTATTATCTGGCTGAAGCTTCAAATATAATAAAGACTCTGAATCTATTCTACAGGGACTTCTTTAATTCTTTTTTTAATTATTCAGAATATTAACTCACTCCGTTGGGATTTTCTTTAGCTAAGAACACAAAAGAAGATGCTAGAAAGCCAATTAGCTTTACTTTTGTTGCATGACAATTTTGTTAACTTTAAAGCAAAGATGAGGATGACAGTGATAAAACATAAAAATAGTTTATTAAAATTGATAGCAATACTGAAAGAATTTCCATCCTTTTGTTCTATCCTAGATGGAAGAAGACCAGTTGTGACTTCTTAGCCAGGGAGATTGATGGACAGAGTTGAGTAGAACAGGGAGATTAATGGATAAAACTGAGTAAAACTTTATTCCATTTGTATGACCACACAGATGGATTTTCTCCATGATGATCTGTTTCTGATCTGGTCCTATCTCTTCTAACGACAATTCCACTGCCACTCTAAGTCTATCAACTTTCCTGCTGGTTGTTCTCTACTCTTTCTTGAAATGCTTCCTTAGTTCTTATATAAACCTACTGATTAAACAACTATGTCCTTGAATCACTGCCTTGTACTTTTCTTATAGACCAAGAGAAATCTCACAATGTTCATATCAGTAGATCTATGTTCAATTAGGACAGAAACTGATCATAAGAACAACATATTGGGGAGGGTCATATTGACCTAAATCTACAAAAGTATATACTAAAATAGTATTTACCTCAGAATTCTACATAGGGATAAATTCTGCACAAAGAAATTAATGGATATTAGTTGACTTCAGGACTCCAAACAAGACAAAGCAAGGTCAGGGCAATTTAGAGCATCTCAGGAAATTCTATTGTGGGTCTCAAAAATGTCTCATTTGGAAAAAAAACAACAACTTTAACAGAACAGAAGTAAAAAAAATTCGGAACTCATCTACACAAATATAAAAAAGTTTCAGGCTATCTCAGCAAGCTCAATGAAATTTAACACTTGAAGTTGTGAATTGGTAAGGTACACATAACATTTACCACGTGCAATTTGCATCTGTATAAACAATTTGTTTTCCCCCTTCCCCCATGTCATCCTATCATGATCTAGAAATCAGATGATGACTCTGACTGTAGAGAACAGGTGTGCCAAACTGGTGGCCCTCAGGCTGGATGTGTCATGTGCAGACCATGCCCACCCCAGCTCTGCAAAGGCAAAAATGTCACGATATGTCATGTGACACGAACAGGTTTGACACCATGGTATAGAAGCTGCTTCAATAGGACCTGTGGAATGTCAGGAAACACAAAGCCAAGAATCACAGTTACAGCTGGCTGCAGTCTGATTTAAGAGGAAACCTGAACCATGATCCCTTATTGAAAGCAACTGTCTGGTCTCTGGCTCTTGTGTGATGTTTGGACTCTTCTTGTGGTGTTTTGCTCTCTAGCCTGGATGATAATCTTGACTTGACTCTCAGAACCTTGGACTGGATTTTGGACTATTATTCTGTGTATTCTTATTAAAACCAAACATTTAGGCAAGCTCTTTTCAGAGGCTCTGGTTTGGTTTGTATTCCTTGTCTGCTATTATCATCATATCCTTGAGGTAATCTCTAATTATCATAGTCACTATGTGTGCACATGTGGGCATTTGAAACTAGAAGCAGAACAATCCTCATTTAAATCCCACCCCAAGTTTAAACACTCCATCCATCTGATGAAGCTTCTACAGCTCACAGAAACTGTTCGTTTATTTGTTTAGGATATTGATAGTCCACTCAGCACACAGAAGATCCTGAGATTTGTTTGCTTGTTTGTTTAAGATATTTACAGTCCACTCTCCACACAGAAGATACTAATGCGTATATTCATGAAAAGGCAAAATGAAACATGAACATCCGATAAAATAAGTAATGTATTAAAAAACCCAACATAATCCATGTAATAACTTTGACAAAAAATACATCTGCAGAACATCCAGTTAGAGAAGTTTGCACTAGAAAAATTTTCTGGATTTTTTCTTGAGTCTTAGCCTTTGCCCAAGTCTTTGTTGAATAACTGGAAGTTTCTGGCATCTGATTGCTTTAGTTTCACTGTAGCTTTCTAGGATACTTTCATTTTAGAATGGAGTTGGAAAGCCACCATTTCTCATGAAAAGGGAACTATTTCCCATGAACAGAAATAGGATTGAAGTAGATGAGGACCAGTGTTCTGCATGAAGCCATCTTGGAGTAATATTTTTGGAGACAATTTAAGCTAAAAGGGTAAGGCAAATGAAACAGGCCCAAATCTGGAGTTGCTAAATGGAACAATTTCACCATGTTAACATCATCTTTTGAGATTAGTCTCTCAGATGCCCCTGAGGTTTAAGGAAGGAGAAAAAACTGATAATGATGTACAGAAGAATTCTAAAGGGAGTGGACCAATTCTCATGGAGTTATCTCCATCTACTTATGATCTTAAGGGACGCGGTGG
The DNA here is from genome assembly GCF_964194415.1 of Vipera berus. Lineage (NCBI taxonomy): Eukaryota > Metazoa > Chordata > Lepidosauria > Squamata > Viperidae > Vipera > Vipera berus. Next base: position 65,673,096 of record NC_138210.1, read on the forward strand.
CTCAGTGGGTTAGGACGCTGAGCTTGTTGATCAGAAGGTCGGCAGTTTGGCGGGTCGAATCCTGAGTGCCACGTAGCAGAGTGAGCGCCTGTTACTCGTCCCAGCTTCTGCCAACCTAGCAGTTCGAAAAAACGTAAAAATGCAAGCAGAAAAATAGGGACCACTATGGTGGGAAGGTAACAGCGTTCCGTGCGCCTTTGGCGTCTAGTCATGCCGGCCACATGACCACGGAGACGTCCTCGGACAAGCGCTGGCTCTTTGGCTTTGAAACAGAGATGAGCACCGGCCCCTAGAGTTGGAAACAACTAGCACGCATGTGCGGGGGAACCTTTACCTTTACCTTTACCTTTTTACTTATGATCTTGCAAAATCTTCCACACATGTAAAAGAAGAGGCCAGTCTGTTGTTCACTTCCTCTCAGACACAAAATAGGTGAATTCATGTAGTGCTTTCCTCATCACCACAGAAAGATTTAAAATTTCATTTATCAACAGATGGCAAGGTGATTGTGAAATAACAGCTTCATAAAAGTAGACTCGCCTTCAAGTTATGCTCAGTGCCTACTGATTTAATGCAGTTTTCATGGCAACACTTTGGATGTGTTTTCCCACTGCCTTTTCCCGGGTTGTTTATTTGATTTCTCAGTCAAGCTCATTGCGTTAGCTCAGATAGCATTTTTAGCGTATATGGATGACAGTATAAATCACGATATTTCAGCATCATTCTCTGGAAATCGAACTAACATCTACTTAGATTTTAGCACCTTATCTGAAACTAGTAGAAAGAGGCAGATTTTGCTGACTGATGATGAATGCCTGGGGAAAGGACAGAGGCAAATTTTCTATTTTATTACTTGTAAATGTTTATGGATGAAGGATCAGCTAAATGGTTGATTACCTTTCAAGATCTCAAAAAGCTAAAAAGGGTCAGATCTGGCTAATACTTAGTTGGGAGTTTTATATGAAGCCCCAAGACCAAGATGTGATGGCTATTTGTTATTTGTAAAAATAATAAAGGTGGGAAATAAATATATGTTATTGTTTTAAGCATTTGGTCATGTCCAACTCTTGGTGACTTTATGGGCAAGTGCTCTCTATGCTACCCTGTCAAGCAAAGCTTATTTCAGTTGTTGGATGTTCATCTTTGTTATGGGTTTTGAGGTTTTCAAGTCAGCATGTTCTTTGCTTGTCCTTTCTTCTTGTTCCAATAATCATTCCTAGCATCGTTGACTTATCCAATGAATTTGCACGCATGACGTGGCCAAAATAAATCAGATGCAGCCTTCTGATTTTGGCTTCTAGTGAAGTGGCTGCTTTTATATGATTCAACACCTCTCTGTTGGTAGCTCTGACGGTCCATGGTATATGCAATAATTTATACCAGCACCGTATTTATAAGGCATTAAGTCTTCTTCAATCAGCTGTTCGTAGTGTCCAGCTCTTACACCCATACATCATTATAGGGAAGACTATTGCTCTAACTAGCCTGCTTTTTGTATTTATATCAATATATCTGCGTTTCCAGATCATATTCATGTTAAAATGTACCAAAAATTAAAATTCAATTTAATTTCATAAGGTGAGTCAATTCTGAAATGTTTCTGAGAGTTGTAAAGTGATTGGTAAGGGTGTGGAGGGACACATGTTTCTGTGTTCTCAGGAAAATTTGAATGAAGATGATGTTGATGACATACCGGTAGTTTCTCTAAGGAAAAAAGAACTTTTTGCACAACAGCTAGGCATATACATTCTGCTGACAAATATATGACTATTATTTTCACAATGATGTATTATAGATTAACAATGAATGAGCTGAGACTTTATTGCATTGGAGTAGATATATTGTACTTGTCTCCTTCTCTCCCTCTCTCCCTCCTTCCCTCCTTCCCTCCCTCCCTATATCTCAGTGTCTTTCTGTGTCTCAATTTTGTAGGCAGGATGCCAAGATGGAACCTGACAATGTCACCACTGAAACAAGGTGCCTCCTCTCAGGACTCACCCATCACCGAAAGGGACAGATCCTGCTCTTTGTGGTCTTCTTGATCATTTACTTGATGACAGTTTTGGGTAACCTTCTGATCATTGTATTGGTATGGATTGACACCCAACTGCATACCCCTATGTACTTCTTTCTCACCCAACTTGCAGGCATGGAGATTTTGTATGTCACTTGCAGTTCACCCCAGTTATTGGCTCATCTCATGGCAGGAAATGGAATAATATCTGTAACATGTTGCATGTTGCAAGGAGGCAGTGCTTTGTGTATGGGTAGTACCGAATGTTTGCTGTTAGGTGTCATGGCTTATGATCGCTACTTGGCCATTTGCAATCCATTGAGATATACCTCTGCTATGGACAGCAAGTGGCAATATCTGCTTGCCAGCTCCTGCTGGGTCATAGGTTGTCTCTTCTCAATGATCAATGTTGTTTGTATCTCCTGTCACTCATTCTGTGGTCCCAATCGCATTAACCACTTTGTCTGTGAGCTGCAATTTCTGCTAGATCTTGCATGTGGTGATATAAAACGCACCAAAACCATACTAAATGGTCTAGCAACATTTATTGTTCTGATCCCTTTTTCGGTTATCTTATGTTCCTACACTTGCATCCTGTATTCGGTTTTTCAAATGCACTCAGCTGCAAGTTGGCGTAAGGCATTCTCCACTTGTGGCTCCCACCTTATTGTGGTCACATTGTACTATGGTACCATCATCTCCATATACATTCTCCCCCAGTCAAACACAATTTCTGATCGGGACAAACAAATTGCAGTCTTATATATTGTGGTCACTCCCCTACTGAACCCTATCATTTATACCTTGCGGAACAAGGATGTCCATAGGGCTGTGGTCAAGGTGTTGAAAAGCTGAAGTTTCAAAGAAAAACACGAACTGGTTTTTTTTTAGTTCATGTCTACTGGTTATCAATAAAAATGCATTCAGCTGGTGAATTTGAGGACAAGTTTATTTATTTATTTATCAAATTTATTTGCCACCTATCATGTGATTCAAGCTAGGACATATTGGGAGCACTTATTAGTGAACAGGAATCACTTTTAATTCCGGATCTACAAATCTTGCTGAAAAGAAAGGCTGACAACAAAACAAACATGTTTCAATTTCTCTCTTGATTATTTAAGAATTAATTTCTTTGAGTTCTTTCTAACTTTAGCAGAAAAATGCACCACCTTGCATTAATGATGATAACTTTATTGTCACTTTGAATGTACACCAATCGGCATACATCAAAATGAAATTTCGTTGCATACAGCTCTCAAAGGGTCACCACCTCCGATATATACTCCTTGTTTGGGGCCCGCTCAAATTTCACATTGTCCATTTTAGTCTCTAAGGAGTGAACAATGGCAAACAGGACAGATGGAAATGGGGCTCCATGTGGATTAGCCCTCAAGTTAGCTTGTATTCTGACAACCTCGCCTTCTTTCCTTTTTCTGATCCTGACTCTTCCACCCTTTCCTTAAAGAGGCCTTGCTTCTTTTCGCCCCTGGAGCACGCTGCTGCCGCCGCCACCAACTCCTCCAAAAGCCTCTCTCACTTCCTCTGGGCCTGCCGACAGCCTCATCCAGTTCCTTCACTCCATAAGCTCCAGGTCCTCTCTGCCTCCTCTGGAAACAGCCCTGATTTGCAGTAGAATCCATCACTGGGCCAGCAGTCAGATCTTGCTGCTGGCAGAACAAATTCAAACAGCGCCAACGACTTTTAACGGTCTCACCAACAGTTCCAAAACAACTAGAAACTCGCCAGGCCAGCAAAGATTGTCGGTCGTATGTCGTATGTTACCTTAGTTCCACCATGTTGCTCAAACACGTTAGTTTCCTGAAGAGACTAGAAACTGAAACAACATTGAGAGGGATTGTGAATATCCTGGAAGGAAAAAAGGGGAAAGAATCAAGATCATTTGAAGGATTAGTACTGCTTTATAATGCCTTGATAAGACCACACTTGGAATACTGAAGCCAGTTTTGGTCACCACAATATAAAAAAGATGTTGAGACTGTGGAAAGAGTGCAGAGAAGAGAAACAAAGATGATTAGGGGGCTGGAGGCTAAAACATATGAAGAACAGTAGTTACAGGACTTGTGTATCTAGTCTAGTAAAAGGAAGGATTAGGAATGACATCATAGCAGTGTTCCAATATGCCACAAGGATGAGGAGGTCAGCCAATTCTCCAAAGCACCTGAACAAGACAAGAAGCTAATCATGGAGAGAAGCAGCCTAGAACCGAAGAGAAATTTCCTGACAGTGAGAACAATTAATGAAATAGCTTGCTTTCAGAAGTTGAGTCGTTCCATTACTGGAGGCTTTTAAGAAGAAATCGGACAGTCATTTGTCTGAAATGATAGGGTCTCCTGCTTGAGCATGGGGTTGGACTAAGTAGGTATTCAAAGGTACCTTACAACTTTGTAATTCTGTTATTCTAAATCCTTAGAAACTAGCATAAAATGACATCAAATTATACAGATAAAAGATTGCAGTGGCCAGTGAAAGTGAGATAACAATGTAGGAACATGCCAGCTTCTAATGATAGCAAAAGCTGTGAAATTTTAATGCTACCTCTAGGCTAATGGGTGATAAAAGTGAGTCCAGCAAACATAATAGAGGTAGTCTGTGATTTACAACAGTTCATTTAGTGACTGTTCAAAGTTACAACAGCACTGAAAACAGTGACTTATGACCATTTTTCACAGTTACAACCTTTGTAGCATCCCCATGATCATGTGATTAACGTTCAGATGCTTGGCAACTGGTTCATACTTGTGTGCCAAAGTCATGTGATCACCTTTTGCAACCTTCTGACAGGCAAAGTCAATGGGGAAGCCAGATTCATTTAACAACTGTGTCACTAATGTATCAATCACAGTGATTCACTTAACAACGGTGGCAAAAAAGGTTGCAAAATGGGGCAAAGCTCACTTAACAAATGGCTCACTTAACAACAGAAATTTTGGGCTCAATTGTGGTCAAAAGTCAAGGACTACCTGTACTGTAGAACAAGAGTTCTAAACCCCTGGCATGCCAGCGACCACGCAAACAAGCTAAGCTCTGTCTGCAGGATGCAGGCAGCACACAAAACCACACACCTATGGTCTGCAGAAAGAAAACCTCTCTCCACGGAACCAATTCCTGGTGCCCAAAAGGTTAGGGGGACATTGCTGTGGAACCTCACATTCAATAGAATATTTTACTTGGACTCCTCTGCTCGATATCCTCTCGGGGTTGGTGATTGAGTTCCCCAAACTCATAGTTTTGGGGGACTTCAATCTACCATCCCTGGGAGGCTCATCTGAGCTAGCTCGGGAGTTCATGGCTTCCATGACGGCCATGGACCTGACGCAAGTAATTTCTGAACCAACTCATGAGGGAGGCCACACCCTTGACCTGATTTTCTTATCTGGACGGTGGTTGGATGATCTTGGTGGGGGCTCTCCATTTATTATGCCCCTGTCATGGACCGATCATCACCTCCTGCGGCTGGTCTTCCGTCTTGCCACCCCCCCGCCGTGGGGGTACGGAGCCAATTAGATGGTACCGCCCCAGACGCTTAATGGATCCTGATAGATTCCAAGCGGCGCTGGGGTCCCCACCTGCCTCCATTGCTCACAACTCGGCGGATGCCTTAGTGGAAGCCTGGGAAAGGGCAGCCACTGAGGCACTTGACCGGGTTGTACCCTTGCGGCCCCTGACCCAGTGCAGATCCCAGCGAGCTCCATGGTTCTCCGCGGAGCTCCGGGAGATGAAGCGTCGGAAACGGGGCCTAGAGAGCTGCTGGAGGTCCAGCCGATCCGAATCCGACCGGTTGCGGTTAAGAACCTATATTAGGTCTTATCTCGCAGCGATGAGGGCGGCGAGGTGTAATTACTTCTCTACCCTCATCGCGTCCGCAGATAATCGCCCGGCTGCCCTGTTTAGGGTGACTCGCTCCCTGCTTAATCAGGAGGTGAGGGAGGATCCCTTGCAGGGTCGTGCCGAGGAGTTTAGTCTACATCTGTCGGATAAAATCGCTCGGATTCGGACCGGTTTGGACTCCAGCTGGACAGAGTCTGACGATCAGGACACGGGCGGTCTTGTCAATGTTATCTGGGAGGAGTTTGATTCTGTGACCCCTGATGAAGTGGACAGGATTATGGGGAGGCTGAGCTCCACCACATGTTTATTGGACCCGTGCCCTTCTTGGCTGGTTTATGCAGCTAGGGAGAGGACACGAGGCTGGTTCCAGGCGGTTATATCTGCTTCTTTGAGTGAGGGTAATTTCCCCACCGTCTTGAAGGAGGCGGTGGTGAGACCTCTCCTCAAGAAGCCTGCCTTGGACCCAGCTGTATTGAACAACTTTCGTCCAGTCTCCAACCTTCGCTTTCTTGCGAAGGTTGTTGAGAGTGTGGTGGCGCATCAGCTCCCTCTGGTCCTGGATGAAGCGGATTATCTGGACCCGTACCAATCGGGTTTCAGGCCCAGTTACAGCACGGAGACGGCATTGGTCACTCTGGTGAATGATCTCTGGAGGGCTCGGGATAGGGGATATTCCTCTGTCCTAGTCCTATTAGACCTCTCGGCGGCTTTCGATACCATCGACCATGGTATCTTGCTGCGGCGTCTCAGGGGATTGGGAGTGGGAGGCACAGTTCTTCAGTGGTTCTCCTCCTATCTCCTGGGACGCTTGCAGTCGGTGTTGGCAGGGGGGCAGAGATCGGCCCCTAGGTCTCTCGTTTGTGGAGTTCCTCAGGGGTCAGTTCTCTCGCCTCTCCTGTTCAACATCTACATGAAACCGCTGGGTGAGATCATTCGTGGTTTTGGAGTTGGGTATCATCAATACGCCGATGATACCCAACTTTTCATTTTGACCCCAAACCACCCCAGTGATGCCCTCGCTGTGATGTCCCGTTGCCTGGAGGCGGTCCGGGTCTGGATGGGGAGGAACAGACTTCAACTCAACCCTGACAAGACTGAGTGGCTGTACATTCCGGCATCCCGGGACATTCAAAATGTTCCATCGCTTTCTATGGGGGGTGAGTCCTTACCCCCCGTGGATAGGGCTCGCAACTTGGGAGTCCTCCTAGATTCACGACTTACTCTGGAAGATCATATAGTGGCCGTGACTAGGGGGGCTTTCGCCCAGGTTCGCCTGGTGCGCCAGTTGCGGCCCTATCTGGACCGGGATGCCCTGTGTACGGTCACTCATGCGCTTGTGACCTCTCGCCTGGACTACTGTAATGCTCTCTACATGGGGCTTCCCTTGAAGACCACTCGGAGGCTCCAACTGGTACAGAATGCGGCCGCGAGAGTTGTCTTGGGAGTTTCCCGGTACTCCCATGTTACACCTTTGCTCCGCGAGCTGCATTGGTTACCAGTTGTCTTCCGGGTGAGGTTCAAGGTCTTGGTTATGATCTTTAAGTCCTTACATGGCATGGGTCCGGGATACCTCGAGGACCACCTGCTGCCGGCGTCAACTCCCCTCCGCCCTGTGCGTGCCCACAGAGAGGGCCTCCTCAGGGTGCCTCCGGTCAGGGAATGTCGACTGGTGGCCCCCAGGGGGAGGGCCTTCTCTGTGGGTGCTCCGGCATTATGGAACCAACTGCCGGTTGAGCTCCGGATGGCATCGGACCTTCGATCCTTCCGTCGCGGGTTGAAGACCCACCTATTTAAATTAGCTAGTCTGGCCTGATGGGGGAATATGGGTTTTTTAATTGGTTTTTTATCATTCTATTGTTATTGTATTTTAATTGGGCATTGGTTTAATTTCTTTTTAATTTTTGTACTGCTATTTATATATGCCCTGTGAACCGCCCTGAGTCCCTCGGGAGAAGGGCGGTATAGAAATCAAATAAACTTAACTTAACTTAACTTAACAGGGAATGATGATACTGTTAAATGGAGGTTTCTTCAGAAGAGCTTTTGCTAGACAGGATTATGGCAAAATACTGAAGAGCAATATGGTTGAAGCAGGTTCATGTTAAGGCAATGGGATACAGAATTCTCCTGCTAGCATTTATATACTTTATTGGGTCTGTTGTAATGGAAACAGGGAAATGTAAGGTTGCTTGGATGTGCCCAGTTTATTTCATGGTTAATTTAGTGACTCCAACCCTTAATACATTAACCCTAAGACCATGCAATGCCTATTCAGTTTGTGTTTCACTACATACCCCAAAGATGAGCCCAGCATCTTGAGGGCTAATGTGCTTAATGCGCTTCACATTTTGCCCAAATCCAATTCCCTACTTTTTTCATCCTCTGACTCTGCTCTTTGCTGTATGGCCTATTTTCTTTCCATTTTTATCACAATAATCCTTCGGAGATTGGAAAGCTGGTATTTGTGGGTGGAGGTTCATTCTCCAAGCTTGTAGATTGGTTTCTGAACATTTTGTTACCAGGTTAGGTAACATCTTCAGCAAAGTTTGGGGAATGCCAGTGTTGGTGGTGTTTTGCTTATAAGGGCTTCTTGGGGTCAGTAGATCTTGTGATGGGAGGGTCATGTCAGGTGAGGGTTTTGTGATGGATTTAGTGATGGATCTTGTGATGGGTGTGATAACTTCCCCAGATAATTCCCCAGATACCTCTCTAGATGTCAGCTCGGGGTAGGATGAACCATTTCCTGTCAGAAACTAAATTGATTGATCGCTCTGAACAGCTGTCTGGAAGGAATTTTGCAGACAATCAGTGAAGAGGAGGAGGAACTGCCTTCTGCACCAGATCTGAGAAGACATCATCATCATCATCATCATCATCATCATCATCATCAGTTGGAAGGGACCTTGGAGGTCATCTAGTCCAACCCCCTGCTAAGGCAGGAAACCCTATACCATTTCAGACAAATGGCTGTCCAGTCTCTTCTTAAAAACTTCCAGTGTTGGAGCATTCACCACTTCTGGAGGCAGGTTGTTCCACTGGTTAATTGTTCTAACTGTCAGGAAGTTTCTCCTTAGTTCTAGGTTGCTTCTCTCCTTGACTAGTTTCCATCCGTTGCTTCTTGTCCTGCTTTCAGGTGCTTTGGAGAATAGCTTCACTCCCTCTTCTTTGGGGCAGCCCCTGAGATATTGGAACACTGCTATCATGTCCCCTCTCACCCTTCTCTTCATTAAACTACACATACCCAATTCCACCAACCGTTCCCTATATGTTTTAGCCTCCAGTCCCCCAATCATCTGTTGCTCTTCTCTGTACTCTTTCTAGAGTCTCGACATCTTTTTTACATCGTGGTGACCAAAACTGGATGCAGTATTCCAGGTGTGGCCTTACCAAGGCATTGTAAAGTGGTATTAGTACTTCACATGATCTTGATTCTATCCCTCTGTTAATGCAGCCTAGCACTGTGTTGACTTTTTTGGCAGCTGCAGCACACTGCTGGCTCATATTTAAGTGATTGTTCACTAGGACTCCAAGATCTCTCTCACAGTTACTACTATTGAGCAAGGTACCACCTATACTATACCTGTGCATTTGATTTGACATAGGGCAGAAAAAAGGCAGGAACAGAGAAGATCAGCTAGACTACTCATGAGGAGAAAGCCTCACCCTTCTTGATGGGCTGCATTGGAATCTGACTATTTAGCATAGCAGACAGAGTGAGGCATTTCTGGGAACAACGTGTTTATTTTCTAGCTGTGTTTTCTGGTCATCGTGATTCCTGCCTCACTTTGGATTGACACTGTGTTTGGAATTGAATCGTGCCTTGGAAACTCTGGACTTTTCTTGCCTCATGAGCTCTCTTGTGCCTAGATTTAAGTTTGCCTGGTGGATTTAAGTTTTTCTGGTGGATTTTTTTTTTGAGAAACTTTCAAGTGCTTTGTGGACTCTGGCCATTGCTCTGTGGACTAACCTTGGTCTGATCATGGCTGGACTTAACTGGGACAGTTCTGGGTTTTGGTGAAGGGAATTGCTGAGGAATATTAATAAACTCACTAAACCACAATTAGATGTGTGTGTGAGTGAGCGGGCAGCACAGTGGGTCAGGTGTAGGTCATGTCAAGCGAGGGTCTTGTGATGAGTCTTGTGATGGGGCGGGTATCACATCAGTGAGGGTCATTGGAAGGTGCAGTGCTGATTAGGGAGGTTGCATGTGTTGATTGAGGGTCAGTGCTGTCACAATTTGGCTGTGTGGTTGATTTGATTTCTGAGGGGTTCGTAGGCTGGCTGTAGGTCAATGTGTCTGTTGACGGAATTGCTTGTGGAATGCCAGGCTTTGATAAACTTGTGAGTGTGGTGAGTGGTAGCATGGCTGATGATTCTTGTATTGCTCCAATTGAATTGGTGCTGTTCAGTGGGTAGAAATTAAGGATTTGGGATCATGACATTTGACTGCCAACTGGTGTTCATGGATTCTGGTTTTCAATTGACACGATGTTTGTCCCATGTAGAATTGGTTGCAATTGTTACAGTTGATTTGGTAAATTACATTGTTACTTTCATCTTTTTATATCTTGTCTTTGGTTCTGGATAATTCCTCATGGAGCGTGGCTCTGGGTTTGTGGTCTATTGTTATTCCTAGAGGTTGAAAAAATCTGGCTGTCATTTTCGACATTCCTTTTGTGTATGGTAAGGTTAGTTTTTGCATGTGGTATAAACAGAATAGTTGTCCCTGATATACTTCTCATTTTTCTAATAGCCAACTTCTCCATTTAACAGTTTGTGTGTACAAAACTCCTTCATTTTCTTTATTTATAATCATTGACTGTTGAGCCCCATCAGTTAGGCAAGATATCAGGAAAAACTTCGAGGTGTCTTTAACTCTAGCCTGGGTAAATGTAGAATACTGGAATCAAATTTCCCAGCCATATTCATACAAAATCAATTAAGACAGAGTCTCTGAATGATGTGAAACACTCTTGAAAGGTTTTTTTTCTATCTAAGCATGTTGTCATTTATGAAACTGCCAACTGTTTGGATTACTATCTCTTGATGGATTATGCCTTATGGTTTATGGAGGAGTTCCCTCATGAACTCTTTGTCAAGAGTATCAATGAATTTTTGGAAATCAGGGAGGCCAATTGTACAATGAAACTTGGCAATTCATATGTATGCCACTTCGTCTTTTTGCAATTACATAAATGGAAGACTCGCTATTCAGTTCCCCTCCCAGCGTCTGTAAGGTATCTCAGTACTAGCAATGCAGTTCAAACATATCTCCTTTAATGATCATTCTGTAGGCAACCATTTTCATATTTTTATCCACATTTTTATTTCAAATATTCTCATGTTATTCTATACCCATTGATTTCTAATCTAGAGATTACTTTGCATACCCATATGTACCCACAGGGACGCGGTGGCTCAGTGGGTTAGGATGCTGAGCTTGTTGATCAGAAGGTCGGCAGTTTGGCGGGTCGAATCCCGAGTGCCGCGTAGCAGAGTGAGCGCCTGTTACTCGTCCCAGCTTCTGCCCACCTAGCAGTTTGAAAGCATGTAAAAATGCAAGTAGAAAAATAGGGACCACTACTGTGGGAAGGTAACAGCGTTCCATGCGCCTTTGGCATCTAGTCATGCCGGCCACATGACCATGGAGACGTCCTTGGACAAGTGCTGGCTCTTCGGCTTTGAAATGGAGATGAGCACTGGCCCCTAGAGTCAGAAACGACTAGCACGCATATGCGGGGGAACCTTTACCTTTACCTATGTATCCATATTCCACTATTAAGATGTTATTTGTAATGTAATGTGTCATTCAATCTACATAGACACACTTCTAGTTATTAAATAAAAAAAGTCACTTTCCTCTGTGGGCTTTCCTCTGTGGGGGATATTGATAGTTTCTAAACATGATCAATAAGTATGCTACCTAGATGTTGTGATTAGGACAGCAAAATCATGTAAAATAAATGTGAATAAATAAATAAGCAAGGAAGGGAACAAGGTTTTGACTGGTTTGTTTTATTCATTAATGAACTGTATTTATTTCAGCTGTCAAAGTCTTTCATTAAAGTAATATCATGTTGTCTATAAATATAATGCTTGCATCTGCTTTTGTAAGTTTGTGGAATATACCCACAATTATTACAAACTTGATTTCGGATCCTAAGAATTGAGAGAATACTTAAAAAGAAGAGACAAATCCAACCCATCATGATCACATCTGTTTCAAACATGGATGTCCATTTTCAACCCTCTTGAGTAGGATATGAGGAAAGACACGCCTTATTAATCTAGGAAATGTTACTCAGCATTATTAATGATAAACTCAAATCCATGACAGTTTGGGCTATTTTATGTATTTATAAACAAATATAGGCCATATTTCAGTCGATAGGTGGATGAATGGATGATGGAGCCTTATGAAATCTAAGTAATAATCTAACTCCATCTTCTCTGTAGGGAAGTGATTAAGCATTTATTAAAAAAATGAAGCTATGTGATGTTGAGAAATGATCAATAGCATTTAAAATAAAATCATTAACAGAGGGACCCTAAAAATCTCTGACTGCCAACTGAGTCAGTCACTCAAAAAAACACACAACCCTAAGTCTTACAAAAAAGTCTAGACAGATGTTTCACAGCTCTTACCAAGAACAGAATGCAACTGACCTATCAAGAACTGGATAATATTATCATAAATAGTTTTGTGGGTTTGAATAAACATGTTCCCATGTCCATATTATCTTAAATGCCTAAAAGGCAAAGATCCATCTTGAAAAAAAAAAGTAAACTACTTTAACAATATATGTCTGTCTGTGAAAGTGTGGCCATAGAGAAATTGTGGTAGACTAGATTTCTACCAATTGAGAAATATCAGTAAGGACTTCTGACCAGCTCTTTACAGCTTACAATGAGATTAATTCATTTTGCCAATTTTTATCTGCCAGATTAGACTACAACACAGATTATTTTGTGATGGCTTCCCATTCAAGTATTAAAAAGGTTTTGCTTTTCTTAGTTTTAAAGCAAGAATGGTTACTACTCCAGTTTGTGTGTCCCAGAATGGAATGCTGATGTTTCCTCCCAATGAGAGATCTGAAGGAAAAGAATTTCTGGTTTCTCAGCAACACCAACAAGCTTGTGTAACAACCTCTCAGTAGAAATCAAGAAGCCACTCCCAACATTTAGGTAATCCTTAGAAATTGATCTATTGACTTCTGGTTTGCCATTGCGGCACCTGCAGACTCAGGAAGGCGAGCTCTGTCTTCCGCGCTTGAATTCATCTCATTGGGGGACCCTGGAAAGGGTTGAAAGTCACCCTGTAGGGGCAACGAGCAAGGAGGGGAACCTCGCTTGATTGCAGGAGGGTGGCAGATCTTCCACTTGATCTGGGGAGCCTTTCCAAACCAGCGGGGGAAAGACCAGCCATAGCAATATGGCTCGTCTCTAAGCTGCTGACAGCCGAAGTGAAAATTACTACCAAGTGCCTTTAAAGCAATGCAGATGAAACTGGATGAAATCTGATCTTCTCTTTAAGACTTTAAATATCCTTTCCTGTAAAAGCTGCCCAAAGTACTTTTCCCCTGTGAGGAGAGAGGGAAGGGAATTTCTACCCCACCCTTTAAGAACAGTGGTGACTAACTACCCAGGGGAAACAGAGTAACTGTTAGAACAATTCTAATCTAATTGGATGCATATGCTTTTGAAACTTGGGGGCTAAAAGTTTTCCTACTCTTATTGGAGATGTTTGCTTTTATCTAGAAAAGAAATAAACCTTGAAAAATATCATAAAAACTTTGGATTTAAAAAGCTTTAAACAGCATCAGTGACATCTTGTGGTGAAGTATGGTATTACAACTTGTTATTGCCTAAAAGAGACTTGGCTTGAAGCCCAGACTCTAGAAAAAAACTCTCTTGATTTTGACAGCTACCACCTGTGAAATACCCAGCTGCAAAGAAGGAACTTCTGGGTGGCATATCTAGCCTGCTGGAACTATGAATGTAAACTTTTTCTGACTCTCAGAGCTATATTTGGGGAACTGCTTTCCTATTTCTTTACATGAGAAGCATCTGTTATTACATGAGATGATGGAATACTTTGGAGTATAAATTCTTACTTGGTAAACAATCTCCACTATAAAGACCACCTATAACATGTGAAATAGATGTCCCATACCCAGTTATAAAAAATGAAAACTATTTTCAACATTTGATTTTAAAGTCTTTAACTTAATGCATTATCAAGAGAATATGGATGAAGATCAGGAAAAATCCTTTCTATGTTGAAAGCAATACACAAAACCATTCTTTCAGCTTGTGACAAGATAAGATGCAACATAAAGGAACAAGATGCCAGCTTAGATACACAAACCCAACTTTGAGTACAACCAAAGAACTAACAATGCAGAAAATAACAGGAGAAGTGGAACAACTAAGACAGAGGACCCAACAGATCCAGTCAACGGAAAAAACAGAAAAGGGAGTGACAACATTGAGAATGGAAAAGACTTTTTACATAAATCAGAAGAAATTTGAGGAAAAGGAAAAAAAGATTGAATAGAAAATAAACCTATTAAGACAATAGAAATGGGCTACTTCTTCCAAAAAACCTGTAATCAAATGGTCTTTTTTATTTCAAATAATACATATAATAATAGAGGGAGAACTGTTTGATGATTCAAAAGTATTGACATGGAAGGTCAGTTGGCAAAGGAAGAAAGCCAGAGTAAGGCTTAAGGAAACTAGCATTTTGATTTATTAAAGGGATGTCATATTACTGATTAGAGGGTTGAATATGGTAGAAAATAGATAATTTTTAGAAAATAAAGTAACATTATAATTGAATAGGTAAGATGTGTAATAAGACTAATAGACCTTTGTTTTAATATGGTAGAAAATAACTTTTAGAAAACAGAACAAGATTATATGCAAATAGATGTGTATTTAGAATATTAGATTTGTTATGAAAAGGGAAAAAGGAAGAAGTTGAGATAAGGGAAACTTTGGTTATCTAAAGCTTGGAAATTATAAATACCAAATGATAATTTGAATATTGATGGGAAATTAAAGCTTGGGAAAAAAGTAATAACAGGATATTGATTGTATATAAGGATTGAATGCAAACACAGTTAAGATAGGTATAATCTAAAAAGTATTGATAAATGTAAAAAAGATGGTTTTACTTAGCTGATAATAATAAGATCTATACTAGTCTAATATGAGATAGTAGAAAAAGAGAGGAAATATCTGATGTTGTAACTTGAGATTTGTACTAAAGATTTATGTATTATTGAATTATTGATTAACCCAGTCACCACATTGCTTTTTAAATGTTTAATTGTAAAATTAGAAAACTAATAAAATATTATATATATAAAAAGAAATTGATCTATTAAATGTAGCTGTATAAATTAACTACATTAAAAATGTAGGCTTGTGCTCAATCTTAAAATAATGCATTTATGGCCACTCAAAATCAGTGGTGGGATTCAGCCAGTTTGCACCAGTTTGGCAGAACTGGTAGCTAATTTTTTGTTGCCCAGGCCCAGAACGGACATGTCATGGTTCCAACAGATGAAATTCTTCAAAGAACTTCAAGGCATTGTTTACCTTAAATAATCTTTTATTCGAGTAGCATAATATTGGCACTTCATAATCAAAGCCAAAAACTGAATTCCCCTCCCCTGGGCACATAGTATCAAAGCACAATTCCCTCCTCCAATTAACAGTCATAAATCATATTCCCCAATTAGCTTGAAGCGCAGGCTTCCTCTCCAGATCTACAGCCGGCCAATTCTTTATCAGCTCTGGGTTCAATAACCTTAATTCTCATGCTAAATTTAGTGTTGTTATGTCTAACTGGACTCTCATTCACATCCCCCCTCCCAGCATCACCTAACTTTAAAAGCAAAAGGGAAAAGATGGATACA
Source organism: Vipera berus (assembly GCF_964194415.1). NCBI lineage: Eukaryota > Metazoa > Chordata > Lepidosauria > Squamata > Viperidae > Vipera > Vipera berus. Next base: position 65,688,888 of record NC_138210.1, read on the forward strand.
TTTCCATCTGTTGTCAATGCAAAAACATCTGATGTTAGCAGTGTTGACAGGACATCTGGAACTGGCATCCACACAGAGAACCAGTTGTTCACATATTTGAATCCCACCATTGCTCAAAACCATATAATGAGATTAACAGCTAAAGTTTAATTTAACAGGGCTGTGATTATACAGATTTCAGGTCATTATTTCCTTCTCATTAGATACTTCCTATCATTCAGCTCAGGCCTAATCAAGATGATGTAACATTTGGGAGAGAAAATGCAACCTAGTAAACCAGCGCTAGAAGCCAAGATGGAGAAGACCTCCACAGCTACCACATATTTCCCCTTGGTGCTGAGATATGTTGGAACAAAGGAGAGCCAAACACTGCAAAAGACCATCATGCTGAAGGTGATGAACTTGGCTTCATTGAAATTGTCTGGTAACTTTCTTCCTAGGCAAGCCATAGTGAAGCTGATCATGGCCAGGAAGCCCATAAAACCTAGCATGCAGCAGAACATGATAGTTGAACCCTCATTGCATTCCAAGACAATTTCTTCAGTCAGAGAGTACATATCAACATCAGGGAATGGAGGAAAGGTTGCCAGCCACACCACACAAATGGTGATTTGAGTAAGGGAACAGGAGAAGATGATGGACTGGGCCAGTGGTTTTCCCACCCATTTCCTGATTCTAGAGCCTGGTCTGGTGGCCATAAAGGCCAGAACTACAATGAGAGTTTTGGCCAAAATACAAGAAATTGCCACTGAAAAGATAATGCCAAAAGTAGTTTGGCGAAGCAGGCACCTCACCTGTTCTGGTTGACCAATGAAAAGCAAAGGGGAAAGAAAGCAGAGCAGGAGGGAAATGATCAGGGTATAGGTGAGGTTCCGGTTATTGGCTTTGACGATGGGAGTTTCTCTGTATTTAAGGAAGATCCAAAATATTTGACCCATGATGCAAGAAAAGAAAAGAGAAAGAGTGGTCAGGCTGATCCCTAAAGGTTCTCCATATCTCAGAAAACTGATATCTTTGGGAACGCAGTGATCTTGGTCTTTGTTCGGATAATGATCTTCTGGACATGGAGTGCAGGAATCCATATCTGAAAAAAAGAAAAATATAATTTCTCTATAGAAAAGATTTTCGTATACTGCATCATGTATTCCAGGGATACTTTATCTCAGACAAATAACTCCAAACCAGGTTGCAATGATTCATAAGGAAAAACAGTCATAAATCAAAACATCTTAATCTTAATAGATGAGAACATTCCAGAGGTGGGAGACATCTTACAACCAAATAAAGCTAAACTAGCTCCCTATAGATATTCCTTTCTCAGAAACTAATATTCACACATTTTTTGAAACATAAAGAGTTTCTCCTTTTCCAACAAGTTTAGTAGTAACAACATGGAACGGTAAAGGTCCTCCTGGTGACACCCATGTTGCCAGTCAGATCAAGCACTCAATGGTACAGATATTACAGTCAGATTGTCCTCACATCTCCATGCTATGAATCCTAAACCAAATTCAGTATGATTGGAAACTCAATGAAACTCAAAAATACTATCTCTTACCCATCTGGCTTGAGATCATCCTAGCTGGGCATGGAAGGCAATCATAACAGCAAAAAGGTTTGCCTTCTTTTTTTATCCGCCTGTGACCCAAATGGCAAAAGTCGTTACACAAGGAAGAGGGTGGTTCCTGTGTGCAAATGAGAGCAGATGTTTTGATATCGACAGGGAAAACAATATTATTTCTCAGAAAGAAAAAAGGAATCAAAATCCTACTGCTGTATTAGTTACAGAGAAAATACTGTATGCCAAACAGACATAAAAATGAGCACCGGATGATCCCTTCTCTGATCAGTTCTAAAAAAGGCTATGATATATTTTTGAATCTTCATGATGCCTTTGTTGGTTTAATAAAGAGAAGGGAAAGGAAAGGAGATAAGAAGCAAGCAGCTCATTTTAGAGGCTGACACTTCCTGAACTCATTTCCCCATAAACTATCAGGAATGATCACCACAGGAATGGAAGAAATTAAACAACCACCTTCGAAACAACCAGAGTTATTTTCATGAGCAAATATTAACCTGAAGAACTGCCCAGAGACAGTCTTGTAAACTGCCCCGAGTCACTAAAGTGATATGAACAATGTAGAAATTAGATAAATAAAGAAAATTAGATGGTCCTCATCCACTATATCCATTGTACCTTATGATATGGCCTGGGCCACACAATGGCATCTAGAGAAATGGAGAAGACTTTGTCCTTTGGAGCAAGGGGATCAATATTTCCCACCTTGACACGAAGAAAGGTCTGATTTGGGAATGTCACCCAATTGATAATATCAAACCCAGCTTTCAGTTCCCTGTTTTCATCAAAAGAAACTCTTTCCTCAAGAGTATTGTTAAATGAGAGGCTACTTAAATAATGGTGGAGCTAAATAGAAGAAGAAAGGGAGAAGGAAAAAAAAGAAAATTAATTTATTTTTTTAAAATTTTAATTCCATTTATATCCCGCCCTTCTCCGAAGACTCAGGGCGGCTTACAATTTAAGCACAAACCAAAGTGCTTAGCAATAGCCTTCATTCTATGTATATGCCTGCTTATTAGGGCTTTCGCCCCCCCCCCAGCGGCATTATTACAAAGTCAGCTTAATTGCCCCCAACAATCTGGGTCCTCATTTTACCTACCTCGGAAGGATGGAAGGCTGAGTCAACCTTGAGCCTGGTGGGACTCGAACCTGCACTAATTGCAGGCAGCTGGTGTTACTTAAGGAGGCATTAGCCCACTGCTCCACCAAGGGGGTATAAATGATGTATTTCTAATATTCAGATTACTTTGTAAACATAATAAAGCCCCTTAATTTAATGCGTATGGATTAGTTTATTCCTGACCTAATTCATCTACAGTGCACATATTTTTTTTTTCCTAAATCTGGTCACAGATACATTATTCCAAAAAGATGGGGGAAGAACACTAAGAAAGGTGGTAGAAAAATGGCTAATCTTATATTTGCTGTGTACACTTTTTTTCTTTTCTCTTTTTGTATTTTGTTTGTAATTCTTATTTCTTTCACCCAGCCCATTCAGGGTGGGCCACGGAAATGGCTGGGGAGTATGCGCACAGCTCCACTTGTACGAGACATGCACGCACATGCACAGCTCCACTTGCATGAGTGATGGTTGACCATGTGCAGCTCAGTTGGTGCCCACCGCTTATGCAAATGGAGCTGCATGTGGTTGCTTGCTTGCCGCTCACACAGGACCATCCCCTCCTACTACATTGGTCCTCAAAGCCAGAAAGGTTGAGGAACTCTGCATTAACTCATCCGACTGATGATCAATCAGATAACCTAAGAAACAGGGATCAGCTATTTGGTCCTTCTGAGTTTGACTTGAATGGATTCCTAATAAAGGACAGCCATGGAACAAGAGACCAAATATACAATGGTCTGTTTTAGGACTAATAATGAGGTCTTCTTTCCTGTCCTTGTCTTTGCTGTGTCTGTAGTGTATGCGACTAAAAGCATACACAGGATGTCAGCACAGCAGGGGGCTGGACAGCTCCAGGCTATAACCGCTTTTGGCGGGAAAGCCTGAATGGAGCTAGTCTGACAGCTCCGGGGCATGGTCAGCTCTGGCGGGAAGCCAGGGTTTAAATCTATTGGCCACCTGCACTGGCGGGAAGCCCAGGTTTGAATCTATTGGTTGCGATTCACCTGGGCAGGTATAAAGAGACGCCAGGTAACCCCTTGTCCCCAGCTTTGTTCCCGACGTCAATAAAGAAGTTACTACCCAGCTCAGTGTCTGTCTCTCTGCGCGACCACGCGACATTGCAGTGTCAATGTTCTAAATCTTGTTGACTATTTCAGTCAGGTTATATCATGCATTTAACATTAGAATTACAACTGATAAAATTCTATCAGCAATAAACTCATTTAATTTAATTTAATTTAATAATATTTATATACCGCCCTTCTCCCTGAGGACTCAGGGCGGTTCACAGGGCAGAGTAAAATACTAAATACAAACGTTAAAACAAGATTAAATAATTGCCCATATTAAAACAGTTGGAATCAAGTTCTAAAACACCAAGTTAAAATTAAAACACAAGACTAAAAACCCCACCAATCCCCATCAGGCTAGGCCGGCTTGAACAAACAGAAACGTCTTGAGATCGCGACGAAAGGAGCGAAGATCGGGCGCCATCCGGAGCTCTACCGGTAGCTGATTCCACAGCTCCGGAGCGCCCACAGAGAAGGATCTCCCCCTGGGGACCACCAATCGACATTCTCTGATCGGTGGCACCCTGAGGAGGCCCTCTCTGTGGGAACGCACAGGGCGCAGGGAGCTTGATGCCGGCAGCAGATGTTCCCTAAGGTACTCCGGCCCCATGCCATGAAGGGCTTTAAACACTGTTACCAGTACCTTGAATCTCACCCGGAAGACAACTGGCAACCAATGCAGCTCACGGAGCAGCGGTGTAACGTGGGAGTATCGGGAGACTCCCAACACAACTCTCGCGGCTGCATTCTGTACCAGTTGGAGCTTCCGGGTGGTCCTCAAGGGCAGCCCCATGTAGAGAGCGTTGCAGTAGTCTAGACGAGAGGACACGAGCGCATGAGTGACCGTGCACAAATCATCCCGGCTAAGATAGGGCCGCAACTGGCGCACCAGGCGAACCTGGGCGAAGGCCCCCCTAGTCACAGCTCCTATATGGTCTTCCAGGGTGAGCCGTGAATCTAGGAGGACTCCCAAGTTGCGAGCCCTATCTACGGGGGGTAATAGTTCACCCCCCATAGCCAAAGGTGGAACATCCGAATAAACCCGGGATGAAGGTATGCAAAGCCACTCAGTCTTGTCGGGGTTGAGTTGGAGTCTGTTCCTCCCCATCCAGACCCGAACCGCCTCCAGGCACCGGGACATCACGTTGAGGGCATCACTGGGGTGGTTTGGGGTCGAAAGGAAAAGTTGGGTATCATCAGCGTACTGATGATACCCAACTCCAAAGCCACGAATGATCTCACCCAGCGGTTTCATGTAGATGTTGAACAGGAGAGGCGAGAGGACCGACCCCTGAGGAACTCCACAAATGAGAGACCTCGCGGTCGACCTCTGCCCTCCTGCCAACACCGACTGCGAACGTCCCCGGAGATAGGAGGAGAACCACTGTAAAACTGTGCCTCCCACTCCCAATCCCCTGAGACGCCGCAGCAAGATACCATGGTTGATGGTATCGAAAGCCGCCGAGAGGTCTAATAGGACTAGAACAGAGGAATATCCCCTGTCCCGAGCCCTCCAGAGATCATTCACCAGCGCGACCAATGCCGTCTCCGTGCTGTGCCCGGGCCTGAAACCCGATTGGTACGGGTCTAGATAATCCGCTTCATCCAGGACCAGAGGGAGCTGATGCGCCACCACACTCTCAACAACCTTCGCAAGAAAGCGAAGGTTGGAGACAGGACGAAAGTTGTTTAATACAGCTGGGTCCAAGGCAGGCTTCTTGAGGAGAGGCCTCACCACCGCCTCTTTCAAGACGGCGGGGAAGCAACCCTCACTCAGAGAAGCCGATATAACTGCCTGGAACCAGCTGCGTGTCCTCTCCCGGGCTGCATAGACCAGCCAGGAAGGGCACGGGTCCAATAAACACGTGGTGGTGCTCAGCCTCCCCATGATCCTGTCCACTTCCTCCGGAGTCACAGAATCAAACTCCTCCCAGGTGATATCGACAAGACCGCCAGTGTCCTGATCGTCAGACTCTGCCCAGTCAGAGTCCAGACCGGTCCGAATCCGAGCGATTTTGTCCGACAGATGTTGGTTAAACTCCTCGGCACGACCCTGCAAGGGATCCTCCCTCACCTCCTGATTTAGGAGGGAGCGAGTCACCCTAAACAGGGCGGCCGGGCGATTATCTGCGGACGCGATAAGGGTGGCGAAGTGGTTAGACCTCGCCTCCCTTATCGCAGCGAGATAAGACCTAATGTAGGCTCTTAGTCGCAATCGGTCGGATTCGGATCGGCTGGACCTCCAACCGCTCTCTAGGCCCCGTCTCCGACGCTTCATCTCCCGAAGCTCCGCAGAGAACCATGGAGCTCGACGGGATCTGCACCGGGTCAGGGGCCGCAGGGGTACAACTCGGTCAAGAGCCTCAGTGGCCATCCTTTCCCAGGCTTCCACTAAGGCATCTGCCGAGCTGTGAGCAAGGGAGGCAGGTGGGGACCCCAGCGCTGCCTGGAACCTCTGGGGATCCATTAAGCGTCTGGGGCGGTACCATTTAATTGGTTCCAAACACCCACGGCGGGGGGTGGCAAAACGGAAGACCAGCCGCAGGAGATGATGATCGGTCCATGACAGGGGCATAATAATTGGAGAGCCCCCACCAAGATCATCTAACCACCGTCCAGATAAAAAAACTAGGTCAAGGGTGTGGCCTCCCTCATGAGTCGGTCCCGAAATTACTTGCGTCAGGTCCATGGCCGTCATGGAAGCCATGAACTCCTGAGCCAACTCAGATGATCCTCCCAGCGATGGTAGATTGAAGTCCCCCAAAACTATAAGTTTCGGGAACTCAACCACCAGCCCAGAGAGGACATCGAGCAGCTCAGGCAGGGCTGCTGCTGCGTGACTAGGCGAAAGGTACACCAGCAGCAAGCCCAACTGCGCACCAGGGCCGCATCTCAAAAAGAGAGACTCACACCCGACTATCTGAGGAACAGTGGCCTCCCGCGGACACAAGGTCTCCCTCATAACAACAGCCACACCCCCACCCCTACCCTGAGCCCGAGGCCGGTGCAGCACCCGGAAACCTGGTGGGCAAAGGTCAACCAGAGGAATCCCGCCCTCTGGGCCCAACCAAGTCTCCGTGATGCAAGCCAGGTCCGCCTGCTCACCCTCGACCAGATCACGAACGAGAGGAGCCTTATTAGAGACGGACCTGGCATTCAAATACACCAGCCGGAGCTCAGGGGGCTGCACACGATGGTAGGAATTAAGGTGGATGGGAAAGGAAGCCACTTGTTCATCAAGAAAAACTTTTTGCCTCTTTCTCACATAGGGAAGAACTTTCCTTCATTTTTCATGCCATGTGCCTCAACTCATAATGTGAACTTCCTGCTTTCATGCTTTTGCATCATTCTATACAGGGAGAAAGCAGCAAAACCAGTTATTATAACTGTTTGCACCACTTTCCTTTATAAGAAAAATAAGTCAAATTTTTAAAGAGTTCTTATCACTCTTTTACACCTTCAGATTACCCTCTCAGAACGAAAGGACACTGCCCCAAAATTATCACAGAGAAAACTTTCTGTGCTAAGCAGAAACATTTCAAATCATTTGGAGGTTCTGATAAATTCTTCTGAATTTCTCCATTCAGGATATTACCTGCCATGGCTCTTTTCTGATGGAATTCCTTCTTTTTATCTCTGCTGTCATTCTGGAGTTAAACTGGGATGAATCCATGGATTGCAAACCATGGGCCATAGTGTAAACTGCATTGTAGAGGCTGTAGCTGTGACTAGTCATAGTGGTTTCAAAAACTGACTTAGGCAGTGTCTCCACCTTCTCCTCCCCAGTGCAGACATCTCCAACAATCTTGGGTCCTCTCAGAGAACAGAAGTGACAATTAAAGACTTGTTGCCAAAACTCCTTGATAAATCCATCTCCATTTGCTGCATTTGGGTTTCTTCTTTTAAGAAATGTTTGAAATCCCATCACATCAGCTGAATGAAAGGCAACCAACAGAGCACCATGGATAACATCAACCTCAAGGTTTTTGAGAAAGGGAACTGATGTGAATTCCATCTGGGCTGTCATAATCCAGACTTTGCTCTTGGTCTTGATGGGTATGTTCTCAAATTCTGAAACGTGAGGGAACATCCTCAAAAAGATCATGGTGTGAATTTCTCCATGTATGAGCACAACGTTGGCTGTGCTCTTGCTAATCACCTTGTATGTTTTGATCCATCCATCCACCATCTCACCAACATCAGAGGGAAAATACAGTGTAGGCAAAGTTTCTATAAAATCAAAGCAGATGCCTTTCTTGGAAAACTTAGGCAGTATTGTGTGTACAAATCTCAACCCATTGTCATCTTCTATAAAAATAACTCCAATCCACATCCACCTGAAGAGAAGCAGCAGCTGTAGGATTCCCAAATATTGATGCTTCCTATTAGGGAACATCCGTAAGGAAAAAACATTTTGGGATTGGTCATTTATTACTGGACCAGAACCATAAGTGAACTGAAATGAAAAGAAATAAACAAGGAGGGACTTAATTCCCAATCACGATCCAAATCAGAAGAAATATAATATCCAAATCACAGGAAATAAATGGTTTTATTTATTCAATCCAGCTACAGGAGGCATGGTGGCTCAGTGGTTTAATGATGATGGAGATGGGTCCAGCAGTTTAAGCCCTAATTCTATTTGGTAGGGTGAGTTCCCATCACTTGCCTCAGCTTCTGCCCACCTGCAGTTTGAAAGCATGTTCTATGTGAGTATATAAAATAGGTACCACTTTGGTGGGGAGATGAGCTATGCTCTGTGCAGGCAGTCAGATTCCTGATGTGAGGCAGTTCTGGGAAGGGAGGAGGCCTTTGGTGATGCTGTAGGAAGAGCCACTTGTCTTTCTCTCTGGTGCACAGCCAGCTCACCCTCCTGTGGTGCACCTTGGGAAGCATGCAAACATTTCCTATAACAGGGCTGGTACCTTGGCAAGCCAAACTATTACTCTGCAAAAGCATTGTGGTCTCCTGGCTACTGTAACAATGCCATATGCCAATAATTATAATTCAATCCAGCTCTGGACACCCCACTTTAAATGGGCTTGAAATATTAATTTCAGAGAAGGGCAATGATGAAATGAAGTTCCTGATCAAGGAACAAGAAACCAAATACTGTGTGATTGGATATGCAAGGAATTTGTCTCTGATGCATAATCTCTCAATGTACACACATACAACAACAAAATGATAGGTCACAGATCATAGATCATAGTTACAGTCATTAATCGTAAGATACAATAATAAGATAGCAATAGGAGAAGATAGTAGGAAAGATGAGAAGATGAGAAAAGATGAGAAATTGGAATATGAGAAAGATGATAATAGCAATGAAACCTACATGGGTAAATTTTTTAGGCCTAAGACCAGTGGTGGGATTCAAATACCTGAACAACTGGTTCCCTGAGTGGATGCAAGCCTGGGTATCCAAGGCCTAGAACGAACTTCCAGAAGTAGCATCCACACACTTCTGGCAGGGCGTTCTAGGCCTGCGAGGCCTCCTCCAGCCAGCTCTCTGAACTTAAAAAAAATAGCTACTAGTTCTCCTGAACTGGTGCGAACTGGCTGAATCCCACCACTGCCTAAGACAGTGCTGTGGGAATTAAGTATTCAGCAGAGTGATGGCTGAGGAGAAAAAGCTGTCTTTGAGGGCCTTCTCTGTGGGCGCACCTGCCCTTTGGAACCAGTTACCCGTAGAGCTCAGGACTGCCCCTGATTTTCGTTCGTTCCGCCAGGACCTGAAGACCTGGCTCTTTGAGCTTTCCGGCCAGGACTGAGAATTTTAATTTTTAACTTGTTGTAATTGGGTTTTAATTAGAGTTACAGGGGTTTTATATTTTACTCAAGGATAATTTAATTATTTTAATTGTTATTAACTTTTTTGTAGTGTAGTGTTATTTTTAATTGCCTTGTGAACCGCCCTGAGTCCTATGGGAGAAGGGCGGTATATAAGTTCAATAAATAAATAAATAAATAGTTGTTTTGGCATGCAATGCCCTATAGCAATGTCTTGAGGGGAGCAGTTGAAATGGATTATGAGGGGATTATGAGGGGTCTGTAGATATTGTCTCAGTCCTCTTTCTGACCTGTGCAGATCCCCAATGGAAAACAGGCTGGTTGCAATTATTGCTTTTGCAGTCCTATTTTTTGAAATCTTTACCTCTCCTGTTTAGTTGCTATACCAAACCAAACAGTTATTGTGGTACAAATGACAGACTCAGTAATTCCTCTGTAGAAATGTATGGAATGTATTTTTAACCTGAACAGGGGTTTGGAGACAGCAGCCTAAATGAAAGCATCCAACATCATATTTCTGTCAGTTTGTCTCCTTTTAAATGTCTTTTGGGTTTGGAGACAGCAGCCTAAATGAAAGCATCCAACATCATATTTCTGTCAGTTTGTCTCCTTTTAAATGTCTTTTGGTCAAGGTAAAAGAAGTCTCTGTGAATTCATGAGGTCAATAAAACATGTACATTAGTGTTCACAGGGTATAGTGTATATTTGTTTACATTCCTGGTTAGGAATTGTACTTTAAGCAACATCTTTTCTCTATTAAAGTTTGTCTAGTATAATTCGGACATTGATATTTCAAGGAATATATGTACAGACAACCATGAAAATCAAGGTTTTCAAGTGTATATGCTGCATCTCACAAGGAAATTAAAAAGATGGTCATCTGACTTTACAGTACAGCAGGCAGTTGTCAGCTTCACTTTGATATGATTACCATTACCATTAATCAAGTTTTCGGTTCTTTAAAATATCCTTATATTTAACTTGTTCAAAATTATGGAGTTGTACTGATGTAATTCATAGATTATATCACTTTTATATGCAATGTTCAACTATTTTTACATATTCTATCCCACACTAGAACTAAGGAGAAACTTCCTGACAGTTAGAACAACTAACCAGTGGAACAACCTGCCTCCAGAAGTGGTGAATTCTCCAACACTGGAAGTTTTTAAGAAGAGACTGGACAGCCATTTGTCTGAAATGGTATAGGGTTTCCTGCCTTAGCAGGGGGTTGGACTAGATGACCTCCAAGGTCCCTTCCAACTTATTATTATTATTATTATTATTATTATTATTATTATTATTATTATTATTATTATTATTATTATTATTATTATTATCTGGTGATGTTTAATGTTTAACAATATTGTGATACACATACAAAACTACATTCAAGACTAATGGGATATATTGTGGGTTTGTTCAGGAGCGAAGTCCTGTGTTTGCATCTTACCTGAGGTATCTTGTAGATGCTCAGAATGGTTGCCATAAAGAAACCCACATCTGAATCTGGTCCTCCAATGACTGCCATAGTATTTTCTTTAGTATCACACTTGTAGTTTGGGATAAAGTTGTTCCATGTGGAGAGAAGCTCCAGAGAAGCGAGTAAAGTACCACTTTGAAGAAAATGGTTATTATAGATGTGGAAGCCCAGGGAAATATTGGGTAATATCTGAGGGTTTTCATTGATCTCCATGACAGCAAACGCAAAGGCCAAGATATGTTGATAAATCTGAGTCACAAATCTGCAGTGTGATTTATATGCAGAATGAATGCAGTTGTTGATAGGAGTCAATAGGAATCTTGCTAAATTTTCATCCATGGCAAATATCCAAGGTCATACAATCAGAGAGATATCTTAAAATATCTATTTGTTTATGAAACTAGCTCATATTTACAGGAAGAATTACCAAAATTGATATACACGGCTTATATTTGGTGGACAAATAATGAGTACTATCTTATATATTTCTTTTAAGAAAGCTCTTAGATAGCCAACATGTGGAATCTAGTAGACAGAAGATTTTGGTATGGGACATATTTGGCACTTGCTATTGTGAAACATTATGTGGAGAGGAATGTTCATCTACATCATGGAATAGCAGCTAAATAGACTACTAGTATGAATAATGTAAATAGTCCCTAGCACTTATGTTAACTTATGTTCACAATCTTCCTCTCTTGATGGAATTGCCTGCTTAAAATAAAAATACAATTCATTGCACCTTATGGAAAATGTACAATTAACCAGAATCTTGGCTTACCCAATCTCATCCAGGAGATTATGAGACGGGTGTTGATTGAAAGTCACAGGGTCAGAAAATATGTAGGCTTGAGAAATAATGCCAGCAATGATGAGATCCCCTGGCTGATAATACTGGTGGTGTATTGGCAGAGGGTAACAGATATTACATGATCCAACTGGGATGTTGTACACAATCTCAGGTAGTAGCAGAAATATCAGGAACACAAAGAGTGGCATTAGATAGAAACGACTTCTTCTGGACATCAATTCCTGTCTAAAATGTCCTTGAGGAGTCCTGCTGACTTTAGTGCCCTCTAGATCTGAGTCACAAATCTGCAGTATGATTTACATGCTGAATGAGCACAGAGATTTGCTAATTTTTCATCCAGAGCAAATACCTATCAATCACAGATGTCTTTAACAGTTAAAACATATCTTTAACAGTGATGTTATACTAGAAGGTATAAGTGGACTTATTCTTATCTGGAATATTGAAGGAACAGCCTTCTATTGTTTTGCTATATTTCCTGTGCATCTTAGAGGGGAGAAGCCACTCAAGTATCTATACATCTTCAAAGCTCTTTGAAGATATATAGATATTTTAACATGATATATGCAACTGGTATCTGGTAGACAAATAATCAGTACCATCTGATGGATTTTAATAAGATTCTCAACTAGACAAGATATTGAATCTACTGGACAGAAGATTTTGATGTGGGACACATTTGTACTTCCTAGTGTGAAATATTATGTGGAGTGAGCAGGAGGATAAATACTGCAATAGGAACTTTCATCAATGCTCATAGAAAGCTAGGCAAAGCATTATCACTACCAATGCCATCACTGTAAAATCATTGCTAGTACTTATGCTTTACTAGTATATGCTAGCAAAGAATGCACCATAAAATATTAGGTCCATCTAATAAATCCCATATGGCATCATCATATGTGAAAGAGAGAGGAAATGAATCCAGAATAGGAAATATCAACTCTCCCCCCAAAAATGAAAACTAAATACAGTCTCAATAAATAATAGCAGGTCAATGCAAATTCAACTGAAGTTTACTCTCAGTGCAATGCAGGGAAATTCCTTTCAAAGATATGACATACAGGAAATTCTTATATTACAAGCGGTTTTTATAGTAGTGGTTATTTGTTGTTGTTGTTCAGTTGCTAAGTCATGTCCGACTCTTCCCAACCCCATGGACCGCAAGACGCCAGTACCTCCTTTTCTTCGACTATCTCCCCTTGCCCAAGCTCATGCCCACTGGGTCAATGACACTATCTAAACCATCTCCTCCTCCGCCTTTCCCTTCTTCTTTTGCCTTCAATCTTTCCCAACATCAGGGTCTTTTTTAATGACTAGCAGTTATGCATAACAATTATGAAAATATTGTCATAGACTGAATGAATGAGGGACCTAATATACAAACAATGAACATAACAAGCAGATTAATTGTGATCTAATGGATTGATAATAATCTATCTGATCAGGAAGGACTGGATGTACATTTAGTAGATTGCAACAAATAACGTCTGCAGCAATACTGGGACATTGTTATTGAACAGATGGAGGGGGGAGAAGGAGTTGTTTCCTTTTACAAAGGAAACATGAAATATTTTTTCTCATTCATGCTTTCACAATATAATTTTATCCCAAGCACCACTTGTTTGAGATAATACAATTTGAAGCGAGAAAGTTCTTTATGGAAAATGCTAGGATTAAGTAAACTCTTAATTTACCCAATCTCGCCCAGGAGGTTGTGAGATGGATGCTGGTTGTAGATCACAGCACTGGAAAATGTGAATACTTGAGAAATAATGCCAGCAATGCTCAGGTCCCCTGGCTGATAATACTGATGATTTATTGGCAGAGGGATAGGGCACATAAGGACTTGGGACACTGGACACAGTCTGAGGCAGTAGAAGTAAAGTCAGGAACGCAAAGGGTGGCAATAAGTAGAAACATCTTCTGCACATCAGTTCCTGTCTTAAGTGTGCTTAAGAAGTTCAGGCTGAGTTTATCTTCAAAGGAAGTCACCAAACAATTTGTGTTAGGTCCCTTTCTCGAATTGCAAAACGTCTTTTAGTAGCATACTTTGATGTTGGTTCTTTTTTGCCAAGATGTATTTGTTATCCTTTGGGAGGTGAAGTAGAAGTTACCCTTGTCAGGTTGATTGCCTTTACAAAATTATGGGTTCTTGGTAATAGCATAGAAGAAAACAACTTAATTGCATATTTCAACAAGGTGTTTCTCTTTTCCACTTTATTAAGTTATCAAGAGGCCAGGATTATTTTAGGAGCACTTTATTTGGTATAAATACTTTCTAATGTTTCAGTAGTGCCCTTTCCTAAATTGGGGCCCCTTCAGACACTCATGTGTGCCCTGGACACCTCACAGCTTGACTACTGCCATGTACTGTACTTGGGACTGTCCTTGAAGATCACCAGGAAGCTTTAACTAGTCCAGAATGCAGCAGTGTAGGTATTTATTTATTTATTTATTTATTTATTTATTTATTTATTTATTTATTATATTTTTATACCGCCCTTCTCCCGAAGGACTCAGGGCGGTGTACAGGGCAATAAATATAAAAAACAGAATATAAAAGTTAAAATACAATTAAATATAATGCCCAAATTTAAAATTTAAAACAATAATTAAGAACATGTTTAAAACCCCAACCCTAACCCATCAGACCAGGTCAGATTGCTCAAATAAATGCGTTTTTAGATCGCGCCGGAAGGAGCGAAGGTTGGGGGCCATCCGGAGCTCAACTGGCAAGCGGTTCCACAGGTCTGGTGCGCCCACAGAGAACGCCCTCCCCCTGGGGGCCACCAATTGGCATTCTTTGATCGGAGGCACCCTGAGGAGGCCCTCTCTGTGGGAGCGCACTGGATGGAGGGAAGTTGACGCCGGCCGCAGGTGTTGCCGTAGGTAATCTGGTAGTGATAACCATGCCTCAGAATGCCCATATGGCATTCTCATGAGTTGCGCTAGCTCTCAGTTTGCTTCAGGGTGTGATTCAGTGTGCTGGTTTCTACCTATAGAGCCCTACATGTCATAGGGCCTGATTAGTTGAGAGAGTACCTGACCCCATAGTAACTGCCCACATGATATATGTTCTTTAAATCAGACAATGCCAACCACTAGGATCATGATTTGTTCCCATCTCAGTTTGTTATCTCTCCCATCTTTTTTGTTGTGTGTTTTCTGAGGAGCACTCAGAATCACTGGAAGTTACAAAGCATATATCTCTATCTCTACCTTTATCTCTACATCTACATCTATGTCTACGTCTGCCTCTACCTCTACAACAGGGGTGTCAAAGTACTGGCCCGCAGGCCGGACGTGTCATCAGGAAACTGCGCCCACCCCATTGCCGCCAATGGAGAAAAAGCTGCAATAAGTCGTGCGACGTCACGTGATGTCGCGAGTTTGACATATCTGCTCTACATCTATCTTTGTCTCTGTCTCTATCTCTCTATTAGTCTATGTTTATCTCTATATCTGTCTGTCTGTCTGTCTCATCTATATCTCAAACTTCTCATACACGCCCCAAGGAGTTGGCCTTCAGGTGAACTTTTAATGTTTGAAAAAATATAATTTAGGGGGGGGCAGGTTTGCAAAGGTCAAGATAGCAGCCAAATCCATGCAGCTGACTGTGCTTTTTTTGCCAAGTACGCAAAGCACCTAAAAATGCACAATGTGCCTAAAAACACAGAGGTTCACTGAGGAGGCCTAGCCTTCACCTTGAGTTTTTGTTCACCCTTTAGGCTTCTGTGTGTAAAAAGATAAAAGATTTTATATACAGTATACAGAAACACACAAACATACACACACACAGCATTAGAACATTGAGAATACATTACAGTGCTTAAACCAGGTCTCATTTTTAAAAAAATTCTGAGGTCCTTCCTATATGCCTTGGTAGATAACTAGCTGTTGCTATGGAAATGAAAGATGTATATTTCAAGGTGTGGGTGTATGTATGTATATGTGTGTGTGTATGTGTCTATACATGCATCCATCCATCCATACACACATACAGTACATAATATGCTGTTAGGGGAGCGGGAATTCCTACACAACCACCCACCTAACAGCTTGTTATTGCTCTTGGGGAAAGAATAAAGAACTTAATTTCATGAAAGTGTCTACTGTTTCCAGGATCCCAGAAACCAATTTGGTAAGGAATGATATTCTGATAATTCTCTCTACTTTCTTCCTGAAGAGATTGAAGATAGGAACAAGGAAAGGGCCTATTCTTATCTGCAGATTGCAGATTGATGTGCAGATTGCAGATGTGATCTGCAGATTGATAGCCCGGATTGAGTGGTTTATTTCACATCTTCAATCTGCACATCAGTCTGCAATCTGCAGATAAGACTACACCCTTATCTGCCTATTCTGCAAATTAGCTAGTAATCACACAGGAGTGGCTGAGAACATATTTAGAACTTTGTTGTTCAATCAATAAGTCATGTCTGAATCTCCACCCCATGGGCCATAGCATACCAGGTCGCCCTGTCCTCCATTGTTTTCTGGAGTTGCTAGAAATTCAGGTTCTTAGCACCCAAATCATTTATTTCATTTATTCAGTTCCTCAATTTTCCTCCATGCAGTTTTGGTTGCAATCCCTCTCTCCTTCATATCCTAATTTAAAAAGTCCCAAGTCTGCAGGGAAAGGCAACTAGAAGGCCTAGGTCATCAAGGTCTAGATTTCTGCAGCCAGAAGAGAGTTTCTCAACTATCAGCTATTAGACAACTTTACAAATTGAGCAGACTTAAATTTCTTATATACTTTGGTGGTCTTGGATTTCTTCACCCATCACTGAAGAGATTAATCCTTTCAAATAGAGCCTTTACCCTTGGTTGACTACAAACATATATAGTTTAATAATTATTCCTGTTTGCAATCCTCAAAATTTTGTTTGGAAGTTGTTTTGTTCAAGAACTGCAACTGTTACATATTGTGACTCATGAAATCTTACAGCTTCAAGGAACAGGATGGTTCATCTTACAATAATTGATGAGTACTACAGCACAAGTGTGATTGGGGACAAAGAGAACATTATATATTTTATGTTTACACAATTACCCAGTATTTTGTTTTAACGAACACTTAAATCACTTGTCATTGGTGGTAACTGCAGAGTTTTGTCACAAATCTAAATCCCATTGTGTATAGAAAACTGATTTCTATAATCTCTTTATGCAGTTTTTTTGCATGAGTTGTTGCCTGTTATTCAGCTCAGGTTTTATCAAGATGATATAAACTTTGGGGGAGAAAATGAGGACCAGTAATCCAGCACTAGAAGCTAAGATAGAGAAGATCTCCACAGCTACCATATATTTCCCTTTGGTGCTCTGGTACGCTGGAACAAAAGAGATCCAAACACTGCAAAAAAGAAGCATGCTGAGAATGATAAATTTATCTTCATTGAAACTGTCTGGAAGATTCCTTCCAAGAAAAGCCACTGTAAAGCTGATCATGGCCAAAAGACCAATGAAACCCAGGGTGCAATAAAACATGGCAGCGGAGCCTTCATTGCACTCCAGGACTATTTCTGTAGGCAGACAGTGCATGTCAAGATCTGGGAAGGGAGCAGAGCTCACCAGCCATACACTACATAGAGTGGTTTGAATGAAAGAGCAGGAAAGCACTATAAAAAGTGCCAGTCTTTTTCCCACCTATGACCTCATCTGAGAGCCTGGCCTAGTGGCCATGAAAGCTAGGACCACAGTGAGGGTTTTAGCCACCACACAAGAAACTGCCACAGAGAAGATGATGCCAAAAGCAGTTTGGCGAAGGAGACAAGTTGCCATCTGAGGCCGACCAATGAAGAGCAAAGGAGAGAGAAAGGAAAGCAGAAGAGAGACCAGGAGGATGTAGCTGAGGCCTCGATTGTTGGCCTTGACTATGGGAGTGTTCTTTTTTTTTTATTTAAAAAGTTTTACAATACATTTTGACTTTAATCCCCCCCTCCCCCACCCCTCTCCCTCCCCCCCACTCCCTCCTCCCCCCCCCCGACTTCCCAGAGCTAAATACAGGGCATAAAATCAAAAAACAAACATAAACACCCCTATGTTATCAACAATAAACTATAAATTCTATCTCTCTCTAGCTCATATACAATGAGTACAAACAATATTAATATTACAAATAAAGTAGAAAAGAAAAAGAGGAAAACAGAAAAAGATCTTTACTCAAAATAAATTTTCTTAATCCCAGTCCTTATTCATATTAATTTCAAAAAAAAAAAAAGAAAAGAAAAAAAACTTTCACCTGCTATTTGCATTCTCCCACCTTTCTCTAATTTCCAAACAAATTCTCAGTTACGCACCAAAAGCGCTTATCTCTGTTAATCTTAATAATCTCCAACCAAACTAAACTATAATCAAAAATAGTTCTTGCATGTATCACGCCAAATGTCTCACAGTTCCAAATCATCCTTAAGTTCAAATAAAAGTTCAGATAAAAAGAGTATATATAAAAAAAAAAATTAGGCAATCTCTAAGACAACTTGTTGTTAATTAGGAGCTTACATACCCACTCTTAGTTCAACACATACTTTAAGTCCATAACCCTAATATACTTTTCTAGCAAGCAAATAACATCAATCTTAAATTGTGTAAAATATTAAAAAAAAGAAAAAAAAACTTTCTTTCTCCTCTATAATAATTTTACTCCATTGACATTCTAATCTAAAAATTTAATCAGCAATCTTAACGCCCCAAAACTTTTGGAGCACCTCTGTCATGACCCCCAAAACTTCTTTAGACCGCTCTCCTCCTACATCTTCACTGTAAGCACACTTTGAAGATTCCATAACTTTCTGCTGGTCTTGCTCTCGCTCTCGTCTCGCTCTTCTTAGGGCGGCGCGCGTCATCTTCTGGCCTCCTGCAGCAACCGATGAAACTGTAGCTTGATCCCCTCCGACACCATTGTCCTCTGTCTGTCTATCTGCAACATCTTGAAACTTTCCCACACCGTATCCTTTTGCAGCTTCCAAAAATGATAGGGGGGTTGCTTTTAACACATTACTATAAAAATCACGTGCCTGAGCCACAGTAACCAAACGATGTCTTTTACCTTCGTACGTCGCCACCAACCCAACTGGAATCTCCCATCTGAACTTAATATCACGTTTCTTAAGTTCCTGTACTAGAAATGCAAAATCTTTCCTTCTCCTTAGGATCTTCAGAGGGATCTTTTTTAAAACCAAAACTTCTTGCTCAGCCACTACCAAATTAGTATCATAAGCAGCTTGAATGACTTCATCTCTAATTACTCTCTTTGTAAAATAGACCACCACATCTCTGGGTAACTTCCTCTGTCTTGCAATCCATGAATTTACACGAAAAACTTTGTCCATATTTCCCTCAATTTCAGATGCTGACTGGCCCAGTACCCCTTCCAGAGCCTCAGAAATCAGCTGCTTTAAATCTTCTTTACCATTCTCCTTTAAACCCCTAATTCTAATAGCATACTGCATCTGATTATACTGAACAAGGCTCAATTCTTCGTCCACTTTATCCCTTATATTTTCATTTTCTAATACCTTTGCTTCTAATATAGAGTTCTTTTGACTGAGATCCTCCACTTTTATATCCAGCTGTAGCACACATTCAGCTACGGATTCAACCGTAGACAAGATGTCCACCCTCATTGCTCTCAGCTTCTCTTCCATCTTCTTCTCCAATTTCTCCATTTTCTCCTCCAATTTCTCCTCCAGCTTTTTCAACTTTTCATCCATCATATCAGACATCAGTTGTGCATGCTTTCCAAGAGCGTCTTGTAAATCCTTAAGCGTCAATACCGGGGGAGATGCAGGAGGAAGCAAAGCTTGCAGTGAGGTCTCTTGCACCAGGGAAGACCCCGCATTCCGAAGAGCTTTAGAAGTTTTAGCCGCCATCTTCCCCCACTTTCACTTATTACGCAGTTTCACTTTAAAGCTATAAAATCCATTGAGCTAGAGAGTAAAAATAAAGAGTCCACTTCACCTTGACCTCCTGTACCGCTCTGCCTGCATCTTGATAATCAAAAGTATTTCCTTTTGGCAGGGGTGGTTGCTAACGCCTGGCTCTGCTCCAAGAATCCCAGAGCAGAGGCGCTGCGCAGCTCGGAGCAACCCAGGCTTCGGGGGGGCTCATCCTTCAGCCGCCCAAGCTCTCAGCTCAGGCAGCCCCGGAGAGCTCAACCCCTACCTGGGGCCTCACCCCCTCCTCTTCTCCCGAGGAGGGGGCTTCAAATCCATCTAAACAGCTGATCGGCGCTGTTTACGATGGAAAAACACAGCTGCGGAGCGGGCAGCCCGAAAACGGCTGTCTTTCGACGTCACGTCGCCACCGGAAGTCGACTATGGGAGTGTTCTTGTGCTGAATGAAGACCGTGAGGACCAGGGCTGTGATGGAGGAAAATAAAAGAGAAAAAAATGGCCAAGGTGATCCCCAAAGGCTCATGGAAAGATAGGAAGCTGATCTCTTTTGGAATGCACCGATCCTGAGCTTTGCTCGGATAGTGATCCTCTGGACACTGGTAACAAGAATCCATGTCTGAATATATATATATATATATATATATATATATATATATATATATATATATATATATATATATATATATATATATATATATATACAAGGACCAATTTTTATTTAACCTGATCTTTATCTGATGATTTGTAAACACCTCCATCTACTTCCAAATTCAAACTCAGTCCATGATAACCTTACCCATCTGGTTTGAAACTTTTCCTCTTGGGCATGGAAGGCAATCATAACAACAAAATGGCTTCCCTTCCTTCTTGGTCTTGATGTGACCTTTATGGCAGGGTTCATTGCACAGAGACAGAGGCTGAGCCTGGGCACAAAGAGAAGCAGACAAGACAGAATGCCTAAATATTGAGTTGGCATTGGGATAGCCACATAATATTGGTTCTAATTAGATAATTAGAATCATACAGTAGTTTGACAAATACATGTACACAGAGTGTTTCCTAATCAATACATTTATTCTTTCATCCCACCCAAGAGCCATTCTTGCATTCTTGCAAATAACGAAATAAAAAAAATGTACTCAAATCACCTTGCTATGGCTGAATACGATCTGGGACATAAGAACTTGGAAGTGAGTTTTAACTACTTGCCTTAATATGACCAGCTATTTTCATTACCTACATCCTGGACCAAAAAGATGGACCCAAACTTTATATAGAAAATACCTGGTTAAATTTCCTTGGCCACCTAATGGCATCAAAATAAACCCTGAACACTTGTTCTTTGGAAGCGCCGAAATCAAATTTTCCCAGTTTGACTCGATGTAGACTTAGATTTGGGAATGTGACCCAGTTGATAATATCAAATCCTGCTTCCAAGTTCCTGTTCTGATCAAAGGAAATCATTTTCCCAACACTGTTGTTAAATGAGACTTTTCTTAGATAACGGTGGAACTAATTTCATAGTGGAACAAAAAAATATAAGCGATATAGTTACACCAAAATCATTCAACTACTGTAATATGTTACAGGGTATGAATATTTGAGAAGCCAAAATTAGCAACATCTATGCAAACTATTAATAATCACAATCAAAAGCACAATTGGCCTAGTCTGGCAGTACCATGTTTCCCCAAAAATAAGACCAAGTCTTATATACAGTATATATATATTTGGATGAAAAGACCCATTAGGGCTTATTTTGGTGGGATGTCTTATTTTGCGGCCATCCATCCACCCCATCCCACTGTCTGGTTGCTTGTGGCCATATTAGACTTTATAGCACACCTAGCACAATATAAGTACAAAAAACTGAGCAGGATGCATAGTATAGAAAAACTTTCTTATCTTCACAATATTTAAATATGATACGTACATACAATTTCCATGCAGTTCTTGGGAACATGATAGAAAAACAACAACAACTAACCATGGCGATTGGAACACACACAGAGAGAGACTAAACCACGCCCAGATCTAGGCTGGCTCACATGCCTCTCTCAGCAAATCCTGTGTCTCAGTTAAAAAACATTTCCTATTGGCTGGTTTTTTGCTATGGCTATTCCAGTTCATAAATCTTACACACTGATAGGCTGCAACGGGGCAGGAGAGCAAATAAGGTGAGGTGAAGTGTGGGTGTGGGTGTGGGGTGGAGTTGCCCCATACACCCTACACCCGCTTACCTCAGGGCACCCGCAGCCAGGCCACTCCCCACTCTGTGACTTCCCCTTACCCATTCAATGACTTGGCTGCCTATCCATTTCTTCCCTTTCACTCCCCTCCATAGCCAGACTGTCATGCTATGGAGGATGGTCGGGGGTGGCTCGGTCACCTTACCTGGTCCCCCTCCACTGTTTCGGAGCCAGCAGGGAGTGAAAAAAATAATGCTAAAAAATTCTAAAAAATCACGCTAGGGCTAATTTTCCGGGAAATAAATACTTATATGTGCTTATAATATGATGAAAAATATAAGCAGAATAGAGTTAAATCATAAACATCCTCAGCTGTAACTATGCAGTCTACCACTGAAGATAAAAATAAAAGGAAGTCGTAGTAAAAGAAATTAAACAATCTCAGGCACCAAGACAATTATCTACCATAGCGACTAGCTTGAGAGGAAAGAAATGAATAGTGAAGAAAACCAGTATTCTGCTACTGGAGTTCCAGATGATAGGAGGACTCCTGCTTTCTTTTCCCTTAGTTGAGAATCCCATAACCCAGTCAACCTTCCCATAAAACTAAATTCATTTCCTATGACCTTTCCTCTAATTGTGTTTCAACAGGAAAAAGCTATGCCTCTGAACCTGGTTACATAGACAATTAATTAATAAAATTAATACATAGCTAAGTTTGGAAGATGAAGAACATTTCTGAAAGCAAAAATCTTCCCTGATCAATGATGAGTACAGTATAATTAAATACATGGAAATAATATTCTAGGACCTTTAACCAGCTATATCCTGTCAGCAGCAGAGTCAAAGAGCATCTGCACAACAGAAAGGATATTTATTAGTGGAAATATACTATAGGTGTATCTTAAGAATTGAGAATCTACAGGTATATGCTCCTGTACATGCCTGAAAAGGTAAAAGAGAATAATCTGAGATTAACAGTCTCATGAATTAGAGAGTAGGCAGAGCAAAAGTATAAAAGGACATCCATTATCATTATCCATTATCAATCTTTAAAGCATTATTTCCTCCAATAGTCTCTTTGCGGTGACTAGGTTATAAAATGCTGAAGATTGCCACTGGATTTCAATTGTTCACAATAAATAATAATAATAATAATAATAATAATAATAATAATAATAATAATAATAATAATAATAATAATAATAATAATTTGGAAGGGACCTTGGAGGTCATATAGTCCAACCCCCTGCTCAGGCAGGAAATCTTATACCACTTCAGACAAATGGCTGTCCAGTCTCTTCTTAAAAACCTCCAGTGTTGGAGCATTCACAGGTTCTAGAGGCAGGTTGTTCCACTGGTTAATTGTTCTAACTGTCAGGAAATTTCTCCTTAGTTCTAGGTTGCTTCTCTCCTTGACTAGTTTCCATCCGTTGCTTCTTGTCCTGCTTTCAGGTGCTTTGGAGAATAGCTTAAATCTTAAATCCTTAAATTTACCAAAATGTTTTGGGGTTTTTTTGAAACTAGGAAGGGCAAATTAGTAACGCAGGAAACTGTCTATGCCAATTCTAAAATCTAGAAAACCCTAATCTTAATTTAGAATCAGCTTTGACAGAGGTTGAAAATAGGGCAGAGTTTCTTGTGTTTATGTATTCATGACATTACCTGCCACAACACTGGATTCTTTTGTCTTTCCTCTGACATAGTTCTGTGTTTGAGCTTTAGTGAAGTCATGGACTGCAAAGCATAGGCCACAGCATAAACTGCATTGTAGACACTGTAGCTATGGGGAGTTATGCTCATGTCAAAGACAGATCCAGGAAGAGCCTCTAGCTTTTCCTTCCCACTGCAGCAATTCCAAGCATTCTTCTTTCCCAAGGAAGTTGGCAAGGAACAATCAAATGCCTGTTTCCAAAAGTCTTTAATAAAACCATCTTTGGTCTCAACATTAAGGTTTCTCATCCAAAGAAAATTTTGGAAATCTACCAGCTCATTTGACTGAGTAGCAAAGGCTAGAGTTCCATGAAGGATATCTAGATCCCAAGATCGTTGAAAGGAAATAGAAGTGAACTCCATCTGTGCGGTCATCATCCAGACTTTGCCTCTCTTCATTGGTATGTCTTCAATTTCTGACTACGTAGTTGAGGCTCTCCCTCGCCATTCTTCTTTGTAGATTCCAAAAGTGGTATGGGGGTTGCTTTTAAAACATTACTGTAAAAGATGCCTTCCAATTCTATCCTTTTATTGTTATTGTTATTTTAAATATACAAGACCAGGGCTTTTTTGTCATAGAATGCTCAGAACGGAGTTCCGGCACCTTTTTTGCATGGAACCTTGTAGGGTAGGCAAGGCAGGCTGTATGACATGTGTGAGTTCTGGCACCTTTTTCTTTTACAAAAAAAGCACTGTACAAGACACAGGAAATACTATCAAAGTATCTGAAAGTATTTAATGCATTAAAATGGATCTATGGAATAAAAAACAAAATTGCTCAGGTCACCATGAGAGATTTGAAATTGCCAATTGACTTTTTCTCCCTCTCTTAGATTGGGACACCTGTAACATTCCTTTCACCCCTTCCTCACATACCTCAGGATGATACCAAGTATAATTCAATTTCTATCTCATTTATTATCAAAACACTTCAGCTCAAAGGTGACTTTATTATACATTATATTTATCAACATATACAAGCTTAAAATTGAATAGAAAACACAAGATACTGTATAGATTGAATATGTCAAATCTTCAGCTCTTGCTTGATTTTACCACTGAATTTCAAATAATTGGAACTGCTAAGTGGCAGATCTGCTTCTTCTTCTTAATCCTTATGATGTGCAATATCACAATATGGGTAAAGTTTACCCTACAATTGTCACTTAGAATAAATACAGGCAAACAATCCATTAAGAATTGATATGATGAGAATAATGTGCCTTGAAGGTCTATAATATAAGGGCATGATTCATGGAAGGAAGAACTCTAAAATGTGAAAATACAAGTTTTAGTACAAGATATTCTTTGAAAAGTATTCAGTGACTGGGATATAACAAAGGGATCATGGAAATGCATCAGACTTCTGGGAAAATTTTTTTTGAGAACAAGTTAAAATGTTTTATAGAATTAAAATTATTTGGATGTAATAAAATATACAGGTAGTTCTTGACTTATGGTCACAGTTGAGCCCAAAATTTCCATTGCTAAGCAAGACATTGCTTAGTGAACTTATCCCATTTTATGATCTTTGTTGCCACAGTTGTTAAGTGAATCACTGCAGTTAAGTTAGTAACATGGTTGTTAAGTAAATCTGGCTGCCCCATTGACTTTGCTTGTCAGAAGGTCAAAAAGGTGATCACATGACACAGGGACCCTGCAACCATCATAAATGTGAGTTAATTGCCAAATGTCCGAATTTTCATCACATGACCAATGGGATGCTGCAACGTCATACGTGTGAAAAATGGTCCTAAGACACTTTTTCATTGCCATTGTAAATTTGAATGGTCACTAAATGATTGGTTGTAAGTTGAGGACTACCTGTAGTCATTTCAATGGAGAAGGGTTTTATGGGTACATATGTAGTACCTGTGAACAACTCTACTTTTGGCTAGCAGAAAACTTTGATAGGAAAAAAAAATGATGCACCTTGTCCTGCCATACCTTAGTTAGGAGGGGCAGTGTAGTTCATGACAGGGGGCAAAATAAAATGTTCTAGAGAGGGAAAAATTGTTTGATAGGAGGGGTGGAGCCAGGATAACTCTTATTTCTTTTTATTATTACAATTACATTTATACCACTCATTCTGTTTTAATAACCTTTTAAGGTCCTTGACATTGCTTGGAGTCACATAGTGGGTTCATCACTACAGAATGTCTATAACATAGTCAATCACCTAACAACCCCTTAAAGGTATGATAAACCCCAATCCAAAGCTACTTACAACCTATTTTTGAAGTTACAATAACTGCATTCACTCTCTGCAATCATGTGATAGCATTTTGGATGGTTGTCAACAAAGCTCAACTTAACGGCCATTTGATCATATAACCATGATTTGTAATGCTTTTGCTGGTTTCCAGCATTTACTTTCAGTTTCCTACAAAAAGAAAATCCAGTGAGAAAAATGATTCACTTAACAATTGTGGTATTAACTTAATGACCACTGTGTTTGCTTAATGACTATGGCATCTGCTTAAAGACTGCTGCGAGATATATAAAAAAATCAGCTCTGGTCATATGATGCCATGATTTGTGATCACAACAATTTACAACTGTAATTCCAGGCTCAATAACAGTCATAAGTCAAGGACTACCTGTAATTTAATTCCCATTGCATATAACAAGACCAATTCCTATAACTCACTTTATGAGGTTTTTCTCATACGTTGTTGCCTGTTATTCAGGTCAGGTATTATCAAGATGATATAAACTTTGGGGGAAAAAAATAAGGATCAATAATCCAGTACTTGAGGCTAAGATGGAGATGTGTATTTCCCTTTGGTGCCCTTAACATGAACTTTTAATTTTGGGGAAAATGTAATTTAATTACAGGGTGGGGGGCATGGTCAACTCAGGCAAATCATTTTCTATATTTTCTATATTACCTATAGCCATGATTGAATAAAGCAATATTGGACATTATATACTTTAGTATTATATTTATTCTCAGCTTTTCTGTTTTAAAAAAAGTTTAGGCCACTTGTTTCAATCTCAGAGTGCTTTTGTCACTAATCTAAATTCTGTTGTGTACAAGGAGATTGATTTCTATAATCTCTTTATGCACGTTTTTCGCATGAGTTGTTGCCTGTTATTCAGCTCAGGTCTTATCAAGATTATATAAAGTTTGGGGGAGAAAATAAGGATCAATAATCCAGCACTTGAGGCTAAGATGGAGAAGATCTCCACAGCCACTGTGTATTTCCCTTTGGTGCTCTGATAGGCTGGAACAAAAGAGATCCAGACACTGCAAAAAAGAAGCATGCTGAGGGTGATAAATTTGGTTTCATTGAAACTATCTGGGAGGTTCCTCCCAAGGAAAGCTACTGTAAAACTGATCTTGGCCAAAAGTCCAATGAAACCCAGGATGCAATAAAACATGGCAATAGAGCCTTCGTTGCACTCCAGGACCATTTCTGTAGGAAGAGAGTGCATATCAAGATCTGGGAAGGGAGCAGAGCTCACCAGCCACACGATACAAAGAGTGGTTTGAATGAGGGAGGAGGAAGGTACTATAAAGAGGGCCAATCTTTTCCCTACCCATGACCTCATCTGGGAGTTTGGCCTGGTGGCCATGAAAGCTAGAACCACAGTGAGGGTTTTGGTCACCACACAAGAAATCGCCACAGAGAAAATGATACCAAAAGCAGTTTGGCGAAGGAGACAGGTTGCCCTCTGAGGGCGACCAATGAACAGCAAAGGGCAGAGAAAGGAAAGCAGAAGGGAGACCAGGAGGGTGTAGCTGAGGCCCTGATTGTTGGCTTTGACTATGGGAGTGTTCTTGTGCTGAATGAAGACCGCAAGGACCAAGGCTGTGATAGAGCAAAATAAAAGAGCAAAAATGGCCAAGGTGATCCCCAAAGGCTCATGGAAAGATAGGAAGCTGATCTCTTTTGGAATGCACTGATCCTGAGCTTTGCTGGGATAGTGATCCTCTGGACACTGGTAACAAAAATCCATATCTGAAAAGGAAAAAAAAGACGAATTTCATTATTATGAATTTGGCATGTCTGGTCAAGTTTCAAAGAATGGCTCAGTACATAAAATGATGGAAATAAAATTGCATCAATTTCATGCAATTGGATTTCCATAACCTGAGTCTCGCTGTTAGTCCATCATGCAGAAGATGGGCAGGGTTTGTCTTTTTCAGCTTCCACCGCTCAGGTAGTTTGAAACATTTGGAAAAAGTTCCCTATTTATTCCTTAGAGATGTGAATTCATTTCCTGAAAAGTACTGATCCTAGATAGAAACTGAAGTCTTAAAATGTTATTCCATTTATTTATTTACTTTTTTTAAAAAAAGACATATTTGATATGTGTTTTGCTTCAGCTAATCTCCATCCTTTCTATTTGTTAAATTTGAGAAAAAATAACAATAATAGTCCCACCCCGTGTATAAAAATTAGCATGGTGAGCAGGAAGGATTTGTAAATACAGATTTCATTCTAGTCCCATTTTACAGTTGAGATCTGGCTGGGTGACTTTGGGCCAGTTACTTTCTCTCATCCCAACCAACCTCACAATAAGCTTGTTGTGGGGAAAATAGGAAGAAGAAGGAGTATTATGGTTGTTCACCAGCTTGAGTTACTTATAGAATAATAAAGACAGAATAAAAAAGATGAAATCAATAAAAAAATGAGACAAATATAAAATCAAACTTTGATACTTTCAAAATCCTTCCTTTAAATTCATTGTAATGTGGATACTTGTGGGTGTATTTTAAGCCATTATACAAAAAGAAAATAAAAAAGTTACGCTATTTCCCATAATACTGTAAACATGGATACCTGTTTTCAGTTCTGTCTTCTATATCTAGATAAGCAATTGGATCACCTGTTCAAAAAGGGATCCACAGACAGGAAATAATTATGAAAGCCATAGTGTAAGTCTTGTGATGGAAATTCTACATCTTTAGCTAGGTATCCTTACTACCCAATGCACTGGATCCTGGAGATGCCTCTGGCATTCACACAAAGGAGAAAACCAACTTCTATTTGGCCTGATCTTTATGTGATGCATTACAAATTCTACCACTTACTTCCAAATTCAAACTCAGTCCATGATATCCTTACCTATCTGGTTTGAAACTTTTCGTCTTGGGCATGGAAGGCAATTGTAACAACAAAATGGCTTCCCTTCCTTCTTGGTCTTGCCATGACCTTTATGGCAGGGTTCATTGCACAAAGACAGAGGCTGAGTCTAGGCACAAAGAGAAGACAAGAAGGCAGAATCCTAAATTTTTGTGTTGGTACACATAACAGTGGTTCTAATTTGATAATCAGAAGAATACTGTACAGTAGTTTGAGAAAGGAATGTGCACAGAGCAAGTGTCTCTAAATCAATACATTTATTTTCTATCCCAACCAAAAGCTATTATCATGGTCCTGTGAGTAACTAAATCATAATCATATTCATAATAATCTAATTCGAATATTTGCACCTCTGCCAGGTTTGAGGCAATGGCTTTGCAGTAGAATTGTGTATTATTATATCCCATCAATTTGTGCCATCTGCAATATTAAACCAGTTACATTTCCCCCTCAAATTCTTGTTATATTTACCTTTTAAAAAAAGAACAAAACCATTATGCAAAGTAATTGTATGTAATAATTGTATTGAAATCACCTGGCTATGGATTTTGGCCAGAAAAGTTCTGGATCACTGCAAAAAGCTTGAAAATAAATTCAACTGCTGGCCATACAACTATTTTCATGATCTGCATCCTGAACATGGAATATGGACCCCAACTATAAAGGAAAGTTAATCTGGTGCATTGGTTTAAATGCTGTCCTAGAAACTAGGAGAATGTGAATTCTAGTTCTGCCATAGGCATGAAAGCTGATGCATGACCTTGGGCCATCACTGTTTTTTAGCCCAACCCATCTCACAGGGTTGTTGTGGGGAAAATAGGATGAGGAAGGAGTATTATGAGGGTGAAGGTTCATTGTCTGAGCTTGTGGGTTAAATAACAACAACAACAACAACAACAAAGTTGGAAGGGACCTTGGAGGTCATCTAGTCCAACCCCTTGCTCAGGCAGGAAACCCTATACCATTTCAGACAAATGGCTGTCCACTCTCTTCTTAAAAACTTCCAGTGTTTGAGCATTCATCACTTCTGCAGGCAGGTTGTTCCACTGGTTAATTGTTCTAACTGTCAGGAAGTTTCTCCTTAGTTCTAGGTTGCTTCTCTCCTTGATTAGTTTCCATCCATTGCTTCTTGTCCTGCCTTCATGTGCTTTGGAGAATAGCTTGACTCCCTCTTCTTTGTGGCAGCCCGAGATATTGGAACACTGCTTTCATGTCACTCCTCACCCTTCTCTTCAATGAACTACAAATACCCAATTCCAGCAACTGTTCCTTATATGTTTTAGCCTTCAGTCCCCTAATCATCTTCATTGCTCTTCTCTGTACTCTTTCTAGAGTCTCAACATCTTTTTTACATTGTGGTGACCAAAACTGGATGCAATATTCCAAGTGTGGCCTTACCAAGGCATTGTAAAGTAATAATAATAATAATAATAATAATAATAATAATAATAATAATAATAATAATAATAATAATAATAATAATAATAATAATAATAATAGTAATAGTAATAATAATAATAATAATAATAATAATAATAATAATAATAATAATAATAATAATAAAGTTGGAAGGGACCTTGGAGGTCATCTAGTCCAACCCCCTGCTCAGGCAGGAAACCTTATACCATTTCAGGCAAATGGCTGTCCAGTCTCTTTTTAAAAACCTCCAGTGTTGGAGCATTCACCACCTCTGGAGGCAGGTTGTTCCACTGGTTAATTGTTCTAACTGTCAGGAAGTTTCTCCTTAGTTCTAGGTTGCTTCTCTCCTTGACTAGTTTCCATCCGTTGCTACTTGTCCTGCTTTCAGGTGCTTTGGAGAATAGCTTGACTCCCTCTTCTTTGTGGTAGCCCCTGAGATATTGGAACACTGCTATCATGTCACCCCTCACCCTTCTCTTCATTAAACTACACATATCCAATTCCAGCAACCGTTCCCTATATGTTTTAGCCTCCAGTCCCCTAATCATCTTGGTTGCTCTTCTCTGTACTCTTTCTAGAGTCTCGACATCTTTTTTACATCGTGGTGACCAAAACTGCATGCAGTATTCCAGGTGTGGCCTTACCAAAGCATTGTAAAGTGGTATTAATACTTCATGTGATCTTGATTCTATCCCTCTGTTAATGCAGCCTAGCACTGTGTTGGCTTTTTTGGCAGCTTCAGCACACTGCTGGCTCATATTGAAGTGATCGTCTACTAGGACTCTGAGATCCCTGTCACAGTTACTACTATTGAGCAAGGTACCACTTATACTATACCTGTGTGTTGGTTTTTCTTGCCTAAATGGAGAACCTTACTTTTTTCAACATTGAATTTTATTTTGTTAGATAATGCCCAATGCTCAAGTCTTTCAAGATCCTTCTGTATCTTAAACCTATCTTCTGGAATGTTGACTATTCCTGCCAGCTTGGTGTCGTCTGCAAATCTGATGATTTGGTCAAAGAATGCAATAAGATTTGTCTGGCATGATCTGTTTTTGACAAACCCATGTTGGCTTTTAGTAATGACTTTGGTTGGTTTCTGAAATATTCATTACCAGGCTAAGTAACATCTTCAACAGTGTTTAGGCGATGTCAGTGTCAGTATTTGGTTTATAAACAGAATATTGACACTGACATCCCCTAAACTCTGCTGAAGATGTTACTTAGCCTGGTAATGAAATGTTTGGAAACCAACTTACAAGCTCAGAGAATGAACCTTCACCCTCATCCTACACCTGATATAGATATTCACCACTATTGCAAAGGAGTATTATGTATTTTGCCATCTTGAGTTAAAATAAAGTCAGGAAAAACAATTTAATAAAGAAATATGGAAAATACCTGGTTAAATGTCTTTGGCCACCTAATGGCAGCCACAGAAACACTGAACACTTGGTCTTTGGGGGCTCTGAGATCAAATTTTCCCACTTTGACTCGATGTAGACTTAGATTTTGGAATGTGATCCAGTTGATAATATCAAATCCTGCTTCTAGGTTCCTGTTCTGATCAAAGGAAATCATTTCCCCAACGCTGTTATTAAATGAGACTTTTCGTAGATAGTGGTGGAACTAAATTGACAGTGGAACAAAAAGAAATAAGTGATAAAGCTATACAAAAATTATACAAATACTGTAATATCTTTTAAGGTGAGTGTATTTGAGGTCAGAATTAGCTTTAGCTAGGCAAATTAAGGGATGTGGTGGCTCAGTGGGTTAGGACGCTGAACTTGTCGATCGGAAGGTCGGCAGTTTGGCGGGTCAAATCCCGAGTGCTGTGTAACAGAGTGAGCGCCTGTTACTCGTCCCAGCTTCTGCCAACCTAGCATTTCGAAAGCACGTAAAAATGCAAGTAGAAAAATAGGGACCACTCCGGTGGGAAGGTAACAGTGTTCCGTGCGCCTTTGGCATCTAGTCATGCCAGCCACATGACCACGGAGACGTCCTCGGACAAGCGCTGGCAATTGGGCTTTGAAACGGAGATGAGCACTGGCCTCTAGAGTCAGAAACGACTAGCACACATGTGCGGGGGAACCTTTACCTTTAGGCAAATTATCAATAATTGCAATTCAACATCACAATTCACCTGATGTGGTATTAATGGTAAAAATTACCTATAATATAAAAAATATAAGCACAATATAGTCAAACCAAGAACATCATTAATTATAACATTGCACATTATACCAACAGAAACGTAATAGAAAAAAGAAATAGTAAAAGAAATGAATCAATCTTAGTAACCAAAATAGTTATCTATTATAGTAACTAGCTTGAATTGAAAAAAATTTAATTAAGTGGAGAAAAACAAAATAATGGCACTGGAGATGATAAGAGAGCCAATGAGAGATGATAAGAGAACCAATGCCTTCCTGTCTCTTATTCAGACTCAACCATAATACATACAGTTAGGCTACCCATTAAATTAAGTTCATTTCCCCAATTATTGTTATAATTTGCATTTAATGGGAAAAGTTATGCTTTGGGACATTTTTACATAGACAGTAAACTATTAAAGAACATCCAACCACATGTTGGAGGCTGAAGAACATAATCTTGTGTTTATGTATTCAGGATATTACCTGCCACATTTGTTGATTCAAGAGCTTCTTTTGTCCTTCCTCTGACATAATTCTGTTTTTCAATATTGATGATCTCATAAAGTTCAGTGCATAGGCCACAGCATAAGCTGCATTGTAGACACTATAGCTATGGGAGGATATGGTCATGTCAAAAACTGATTTGGGAAGAGCCCCTAGCTTCTCTTCCCCCGTACAGTGATTCCAAACATTGTCCTCTTTGAAGGAAGTTGGGAAGGAACAATCAAATGCCTGTTTCCAAAAGTCCTTAATAAAACCATCTCTGGTTTCCACATAAGGGTTTCTCATCTGAAGAAAATTGTGGAAGCCTACCAGCTCTTTGGACTGAGTTGCAAAGGCTAAGGAACCATGAAGTATATCTATGTCCCAATATCGTTGCAAAGGAACAGATGTAAACTCCATCTGGGCTGTCATCATCCACAGTTTACCATTTGTCTTGCTAGGAATATCTTCAAGTTCTGAAATTCTGGGAAACATTCTCAAAACGACCATAGTGTGAATTTCCCCATGCAAGACTACAACATTGACAGTGCTATCACTTATCAAGAGGTACAGTTTGACCCATGACTCTACCATTTCATGAATGCCAGTTTTAAAATAAAGAGGTGGCAATGGTTCTATGAAATCAAAGCAAATACCTTCTTGGGAAAACTTTGGAAGTTCCTTTTGTACAAACCTGAGCCCATTGCCATCCTCTATAAAAATAATACCAATCCAGGTCCATGTGAAAAGCAAAAGCAGGTGCAGCATCCCCACATATTGTTGCTTTATATTAGGGAACATCCATTGGAAGAAGACTTGTTGAGATGGTTCATTAATCAGAGGAGAAGAACCATATCCAAGCTATAAAGAAAAGAAAGACTAGGTAGATAGGATGAATGTAGGTAAACATTTATTGTCCAAAGGAAGAATATTCACCAAGAAGAAGAAGAAGAAGAAGAAGAAGAAGAAGAAGAAGAAGAAGAAGAAGAAGAAGAAGAAGAAGAAGAAGAAGAAGAAGAAGAGGAAGAGGAAGAGGAAGAGGAAGAAGAAGAAGAAGAAGAAGAAGAAGAAGAAGAAGAAGAAGAAGAAGAGGAAGAGGAAGAAGAAGAAGAAGAAGAAGAAGAAGAAGAAGAAGAAGAAGAAGAAGAAGAAGAAGAAGAAGAAGAAGAAGAAGAAGAAGAAGAAGAAGACGACGAGGAGGAGGAGGAGGAGGAGGAGGAAGAAGAAGAAGAACCAAGTCCTGTTAGGGTGAAGATTGACTTACACCCCCCCCTCCCATTTTGCTTATTTTGATACACACACAAACCAACACACGACTCTCAGACACTCCTGGCAGATGTTGCTGTTCTCAAATATTGTACCTTCCATCCAATCTCCCAATTATCTTTGCACAACATTGCCTGTATTTTTTAAAAATACCACTCCAAACACCTAAAGGAAGAATTCCTAATGTCAGTAAACTATGGGTATTAATATTATGTGGTATAGCTGTGTGTGTGTGTGTGTGCGTGCGCGTGCGCGCGTGCGTGCATGCATACATTTCTGTCTATTCTCATTCAGGTTTCATAGGTTTATCAGCAGGGATGATCTGTATCTTTCCACTATCAAAATTTGCACCTCACAACCCAATCAATAGAAAATGTATCAGCCCAAGACACATTCCAATGAATATTAAAATCTTCTGCATTGTGAACTATATTTTTTTAAATGCCAGGGTGGCTGGCATTAATTTAATTTTGTTACCAATACAGGATCTGGACATTCACTCCAGATTCTATTTCCTCATGTTTAACTCATCTTTCAAAATTATGGAAATCTACTAATGAGATTCCTAGGGTATCACTTTTTAAGGTGCTATTCCAGTATTTTTATACATTCTGTTACAAATTATCTACTGATCTATAATGTTTATACAAATTATTACACATACAAATTGCATCAAGTCTAAAGGGACACAGTTTAGGTTTCTTCAGGCATTAAACACTATGTGCACTTCTTACCTGCGGTATCTTGTAATTGCTCAGAATAGTTGCCATAAAGGAACTAACATCTGAATCTGGTCCCCCAATGGCTGCAATGATATTATCTTTACTATCACACTTGTAGTTCGGGATGAAGTTGCTCCATGTGGAGAGAAGCTCCAGTGAGGCGAGGTAAGTCCAACTTGCAACAAAATGGCTGTTATAGATGTGGAAGCCCAGGGAGATATTGGGTAATATTTGAGGATTTCCATTAATCTCCATTATGGCAAACGCAAAGGCCAGGGTGTGTTGGTAAATCTGAAACACAAATCTGCAGTGTGATTTACATGCTGAATGATGTCAGAAACGTGCTAAATTTTCTTCCAAACATGTAGGCCATACAATCAGAGATGCCTTAAAATATCACTTTATCTGGAAGCCATGAGAAGACTCATTCCCATTTGGACCATTCAAACCTAAACTTTCTATTGTTTTTTTTATTTATTTGCATTTTATGCATCTTATGTGTGTGTGGGGTGGTGGGGGTGGTGAGGCCACTCAAGTGTCTATGTATTTTCAGAGTTCCTTATGAAATTATCTTATAGTCACAAGACAGGTTACCAAAACTGATGGTGGATATCCATCTGAGATAGGCAGCTGATAATTGGCAGACAAATAACCAGTACCATCTGATTTCTTTTTAAGAAATTGCTCAAATAGCGAAGGAGTTGAATCTTTTCATGTGGAATATTTCTTGCACTTGGTATTGTGAAAGGACCAGAGGGCAGGACAAGAAACAAAGGATGGATACTAATCAAGGAAAAAAGCAACCTGGGATTAAGGAGAAACTTCCTACAGTAACAGTGAGGACAATTAACCAGTGGAACAGCTTGCCTCCAAAAGTTGTGGGTGCTTCATCACTGGAGGTTTTTAAGAATAGACTGAAGACCACCAAGGTCCCTTCCAGCTCTATTCTAAGATTCTAAATATTATGTGGAGTATATTATATCATTCCAACTACTTTCTCCTATATGTATCTTATGACTATATTACTTTATTGTTTGCATGTACACTGAGACCTTATGCACCAGATACAAATTCCTTGTGTGTCAAATCATACTTGGCAAGAAAGAAAGAAAGAAAGAAAGAGAGAGAGAGAGAGAGAGAGAGAGAGAGAGAGAGAGAGAGAGAGAGAGAGAGAGAGAAAGAAGGAAGGAAAGAAAGAAAGAAAGAAAGAAAGAAAGAAAGAAAGAAAGAAAGAAAGAAAGAAAGAAAGAAAGAAAGAAAGAGTAGTTGGATGTCTGAATACCTCAACAGGAATGTTCATCTATACTCATGGAATAACAGCTAAACTAAGGCTAATGTAAAATAGCAGTTATGCTAGCACATGATTCTCTCCCATTTTTCCTTCCTTGGTGGAATTGTCTGCTTAAAATAACAATACAATTTGTGGCGAGAAACCCTTTTAGAGAAAATGCTACAATTAAGCAAAATCTTGGCTTACCCAATCTCATCTAGGAGGTTGTGAGATGGATGCTGATTGAAATTCACAGGGTCAGAAAATGTATAGACTTGAGAAATAATACCAGCAATGCTGAGGTCTCCTGGCTGATAATACCGGTGACTTATTGGCAGAGGGTAATAGAAATTGCAAGTAGCAACCGGGACACCAGACATGGTCTGAGGCAGTAGCAGTAATATCAGAAACAGAAAGGGTAGCATTAGATAGAAACATCTTTTTGTGGACATCAGAGCTTATAAGGATTTCTGGATGATTTAGTGTCTTCTCACGCTCTCACGCTTTCCACTAGGTATGTTCAGGGAAAGATTACTGAGCAGACTGTGTGGGATTCCTTTCTTGAATGGCAAGACATATTTTAATGGTATATTTTGATAATAGCTTCTCTCGTGTATCAAAGTATATTGGTTGTCCTTTGGGAAATGAAGTAGAAGATACCATTCTCAGGATAATAATTATGTGGGAGATAATCTCCTTTGCAAAATTACTAGTTCTTTGCAATATCATAGATGAAAACAACTTGACTGCATATTTCAATAGGTTTTTCCTTTTTCCTTGTGAATATATTATCATGAAACTGAAGTTATTTGAAGTAGGAATGATCTCTGTCCCTCTCTTTCTCTCTCTCTCCCACTTCCTTTCTCCTTCCCTCCCTCCCTCTCTCCAGGGTCCCTAGGGATTGAAAAGGTCAAAGTGGCACCTTAACTATTTTTGTTCTATTTTTGTCTATTGAAGGGACTTTCACCTATACTCATGGAGTACCAGCCAAAAGTATTACTATTATTGCTACTTCTTCTACTACTACTACTGCCACCATTACAACTGTAAAATAGTGTCCCACACTTATGCTAACAGGGAAAGTAGCATAAAATATTTCCTCTGATTGTACATCCGTTTGGCACCTTTATCTGTGAAAGGGTGAGAAAACAATACACAGAATCCAGTATACAAAATATCAAACTGTCTAAAAAAATAAAACTCACTACAGTTTCAATAAATAAAGGAATGTCAAAATAAATGCAATTGAGGTGTGGACATGAACAGTAAAAAAAACTTACGAGAATTTATGAACTTTTTTCTCATAGTACCTACACTGGTTATTCCCAATATTTCATTGCAAAACAGGGTGAATTCAAGGCCACTCTTCTTAAACGATGCAAGGCAATGCAGTGAATTTTCATTCACAGATTTAATGTACAGGAAATTCTTAAATGATGAGCAGTATTTATAGTAATAATTATACATAGCATTTATACAAATATTGTCATAGCTGTGGACTTAATGAATGAGGGATATAACATACTAACAATGAAAATAACAATCTGATTAATTGTGATCTAATAGATTTATTATAGTCCATCTGATGACAGAGGATTTAACTTCTATTTAATAGCTTGCCACAAATAATGTCTGCAGTTAATCTGGGACACTCCAGTTGAAGATGTGGAGGAAGAGGGAAAGTAAGAGGAAGACAGTCTCTTTTGATAAAGGAAGTATAAGAACCTTTCCTATGCATGCTCTCTCAATCAAATAATACCTCAAGCGCCACCTACTTGAGATAACAAAAATGCTATGATTAACAAAAATCTTGGCTTACTTAATCTTACCCAGACGGTCATGAGACGGATGCTAACTGAAAGTTACAGGGTCAAAAAGTGTGTAGACTTGAGAAATAATTCCAACAATAATGAAGTTCTCTGTCTCATAATAACAATGACTTGATGGCAGAGTGTAATAGGTATTGCATGCAGCAACTGGGACATGATGTAGGTTGAGGAAGTAACAGTAATATCAGGACAACAAAGAGTGGCATTAGGTAAAGTTCTTCTGGACATCAGTTGCTGTTTTTTGTATCCTTAAAATGTTCTAGCTGACTTTAGAAGGTTATTAGTCAAATTAATTAATAAAAAATCCCCAGGTCTGTTGGGCAAACACATCTAGAAGGACTGAGGTCTACATTTCTACACCCAGAGTGGAGTTTGTCAATTGTCAGATTTTAGACAATTTGACATTCTGAGTGTGAGTTTGGTGTTATTATTGTTGGTGGGTTTTTTGGACAATTATGGATCTCTGCACCCACCACAGAAGACACCAAAAATCTCAAAGGGAACCTTTATTTTTAGCTGACAACAAGTTTCTATTCTTTAACAATTGTTTCTGTTTACACTCCTCAAAATTTTGTTCAGCAATTATACCTCTTAAGTATGATAAGTCATTGAATCTTATAGTTTCAGAGAGAAAGATGGTTCATCTGCTCAAAGCTCTCCCAATTAAAAATTTTGTCCACATTTTGTGGTAGAATATTTTGTTTACTACACTGTAGGCATGGTTAAATGGAGACACATAGAACTTCATATATTTTATTATTACATTTAAGCCCAGCCATTCTGTTTTAAAAAGCTTTTAAGGAAGCTATCAATGCGACTCTAGAGTGCTTTTGTCACTCATCTCAATCACATTGCCTACCAAGCTGATTTCCATAAATCATTTTATGAGGGTTTTTCGCATGAGTTGTTGCCTGTTATTCAGCTCAGGTCTTATCAAGATGATGTAGAGTTTGGGGAAGAAAATGAGGGTCAGTAACCCAACACTTGAGGCTAAGATGGAGAAGATCTCCACAGCCACTGTGTATTTCCCTTTGGTGCTCTGGTAGGCTGGAACAAAAGAGATCCAGACACTGCAAAAGAGCAGCATGCTGAGGGTGATAAATTTGGCTTCATTGAAACTGTCTGGGAGGTTCCTCCCAAGGAAAGCCACTGTAAAGCTGATCATAGCCAAGAGACCAATGAAACCAAGGAGACAATAAAACAAGGCAGGAAAGCCTTCATTGCACTCCAGGACCATTTCTGTAGGCAGTGAGTGCATATCAAGGTCTGGGAAGGGAGCAGAGCTCACCAGCCACATGGTACAAAGAGTAGTTTGAACAACAGAGCAGGAAGGCACTATGAAGAGGGCCAACCTGTTCCCTACCCATGACCTCATCTTAGAATCTGGCCTGGTTGCCATGAAAGCTAAGACCACAATGAGGGTTTTGGCCACCACACAAGAAACTGCTAGAGAGAAGATGATGCCAAAAGTAGTTTGGCGAAGGAGACAGGTTGCTGTCTGAGGCCGACCAATGAAAAGCAAAGGGCAGAGAAAGGAAAGCAGAAGGGAGACCAGGAGGGTGTAGCTGAGGCCCTTGTTGTTGGCCTTAACTATGGGGGTATTCTTGTGCTGGACAAAGACTGCAAGGACCAGAGCTGTGATGGAAGAAAATAAAAGAGCAAAAATGGTCAAGGTGATCCCCAAAGGTTCTTGAAACGATAAGAAGCTGATCTCTTTTGGAATGCACTGATCCTGGGCTTTGCTGGGATAGTGATCCTCTGGACACTGGTAACAAGAATCCATGTCTGAAAAGGGGGAAAAAGTTTCTTTGGCACAGAAAAAGTCAAAAAAGTAGACCAAGATCAGAAGATATGGAGAGAACTGGCCCATAGAATCACCAGAGGTGGAGATGACTAAATGGGTAACATCCCCCCCTCCTCCTCCTCATCCCCTAACAATGGTATTTTCATGGGACATAATTCAGAACCTAACACCCATTTCTTTATTTCCTTTTCATTCATTAGGTTTCTATCCACTTTTCCTTCAGATGTTCTAGGCAACACATCTACCCCTCTGTTGTCTTGCTTTCTCTAAAAAAAACAAGCTTGTGGTATATGTTGAATTGAGAAAATGACAGGGCCAAAATCAACAGTGAACATTCATGATAAACTATGGAGAGACTTATGTGAGCTCAGCCGCAAAAACTAACACACATTTTATCCTCCTTAGAACTCTTCCTCAAGTATTATGTGTCTCAACAACCTAAGGATATTCCAAGTCAGGTTTCAAAGAAGGTAGTCTGAAAACTGTTCTACCAATTTTAATGAAAACATTCTCTTCTAAAACTTGAACTTTTCTGTAACTCTCACCCCATTCTAAAAAATCTCTACACAAAGAACATTACAATTTGTTATGATTCCTATGGAGTTTATGGAAATACAAAATCTAAGGTCCATAACTGGAAAAATCCCTGCATTTGTCTTCCTTGTCCATTTTATAATATCCTACCAGGGGGAAAATTCTAACTGTTTCCCACATTAATAGAAAATATGAATCCCATTTTTCTGATCTCTGGTCTGGATAAAAAATTGGGCCCAATACTTGCCCCCCGAGGAATCCACCAAGGAGAGCAAATGATGAAAAGAATGATGCATTTATATGTGTGGAATGACATCACCAACATAGAAAAAGAGGACAGAGCTTGCATCACAATGGAGCAACACAGTCCTATTTCTATTTGGCCTGCTTTTTACCCAAAGAATTGTAATACTATTACCATCACCACTGAATTAAAACTTGGTAGGCATTGTGCCTTACCTGTCCAGTTCGACACTTTTTCTTGTGGGCATGGAAGGCAATCATAACAACAAAATGGCTTTCCTTCCTTCTTGATCTTTCTGTGACCTTTAGAGCAGGGTTCATTACACAAAGAACGAGGCTGTACCTGTGTGTAATGGGAAGTCACAATTGCTTTAACTATTCAATAGCAAAACCTATTGAACAAATGGTAAAGTACAATACTTGAATCTTGGATTGAAGCTGTATAACTTTATTTCTAATTGGACAGCCAGAGTAATAGCTTGGGAAGTAATGTTCACATATCTTTTTTAAAAAAAGTTCTTATTGACTAAATACAAAAATCAAAGAAAAAGGTAAAGCATACACAAATGTATAATAGAAGAAAAAGAAAGAAAGAAACAGGGCATATATTGTCAAGCATAAATATATAAAACATTCTAACAGCAGGCACTGGGCACTCTAAAACCATATTTATTATTCTAATAAATAGAAGTCACCCTTGTGATCTGCATCCATAGTAAAGAAAAACTCCCATTTCTAGATGCCCTAACCATCAAAATTGAGAAACTACAAGCAAGTCACATAGCACTGCAGAAACTTGACCATACAGATGTCCAGCTACATAAAGACTCCAATCATCATCCCAGTCAAAAGAGAAGCATGATCAAAATGGTACACAACCATGCCAGATGTATCTGCAAGTTTAAGAAATTATCTAAGGAATTAAGAAACCTTAATCAGGCTCTATATGCTAATGGATGCTTCACTAATGAGATTGGCTGAGTATGACACCTAAGTAGGAGAATAATAATAAATACATCCATGGAGAAACCATTCCCAATAGGAACTGTATTTCTCCCCTACATAGAGGTCATTTACCAAATAGGAATTTTTTTAAAGAAAGCACCACCTTAAAATCTTCTACAAGTTGGTTGCAAATGCAAATTTACTACTTTAGTAGCCTCTTCTATCCACATTTATGTAAGTAAAAACATTCAAGGATTGAAAACCATTAGCTGTTCAGGCCAACCTATATGTTTGTCCTTTCAGATACCTGTAATTGGAAGGTCCTTTAATCAAGATATTTCAATCAATCAATCAATCAATCAATCAATCAATCAATCAATCAATCAGAATAGAGCTGGAAGGGACATTGGAGGTGTGCTAGTTGAACCCCCTGCTGAAGCAGGAGACCCTATACCATTTCAGATAGGTGGGTATCCAGTCATTTCTTAAAAACCTCCAATGATGAAGCACCCACAACTTCTGAAGGCAAGCTGTTTCATTGATTAATTGTCCTCACTGTTAGGAAGTTTCTCCTTAATTCCAGATTTCTTCTCTCCTTGATTAGTTTCCATCCATTGTTTTTTGTCTTGTCTCCTGGTGCTTTGGAAAATAGATTGACCCCCTCCTCTTTGTGGCAGTCCCTCAAATACTGGAATACTGCTAATCATGTCCCCCCAGTTCTTCTTTTCATTAAGCTGTCATCTACCATTATTGTTAAGTAGTGATTCTCTGAGTGAAAAGCAATTTTAAAATCTTTGCAGAAGGATACATAGCTCTCAGATGTACATATATAATCTATATATAAAATGGACACCCACTGAAGTCCTCAAAAGATGATCTCTCAGAATACTCAGTCATTAAACTATTTAGAATCTTTTCAAATCAATTTTGGTTATATAGATACTGTATATGGAATAAGCATCAATTAATTGACTTATCCTAAGAGGGCAATATGGCTACTTTACTATTTATATTCTGAACTTGGAACAGAGGAAACAATGAGATGGACTGCAGACTGTAGACAGAATATACCTGGTTAAATATCCTTGACCATCTGATGGCATCAACAAAAAGACTAAAAGCATTGTCTTTGGGAGCTCTGAGATCAAATGTTCCTACTTTGACTTGATGTAGTGTTTTGTTTGGGAATGTGATCCAATTGATAATATCAAATCCTACTTCCAGGTTCCCATTTTGATCAAAAGAAATCATCTGCCCAACACTGTTGTTAAATGAGCCTTTTCTGAGATAATGGTGGAGCTAAAATGAAAGTGGAAAAAAGCAATAAAGCTATGCAAATGTAATATAACATATTATAATATAAACAATATAACAAAAAGGCTATTTCACAGGATTGTATTAGTAATGCCTAATCAAACTATCAACATTCATAATTAATAATATAATTAACCAGGTGCTTATTATTAGTGCTTACAATATGTCAACAATTTAAACATGAAGTCAAATCAAGCAAGAACAATGAGGATGAGGAGGATGAGGAGGAAGATTATACATTATAAATACATATATGTTACCTATATGTAAGGGTGTAGGTCTATACATATGTTGTATATAGTATGTTTTAAATGTGTGTTATGCATGTGTACACTTGAGTGCAAGGAACTAAATTTCATTTTTAATGTGTGCCATTGTGCCCACAGGAAAAAAATGACAATAAAGGGAAGAAGAAGAAGAAGAAGAAGAAGAAGAAGAAGAAGAAGAAGAAGAAGAAGAAGAAGAAGAAGAAGAAGAAGAAGAAGAAGAAGAAGAAGAAGAAACTTAAAGCACCAAGATAACATTTTGTTGTTGTTGTTAGTTGCGAAGTCGTGTCCGACCCATCGCGACCCTATGGACAATGTTCCTCCAGGCCTTCCTGTCCTCTACCATCTTCTGGAGTCCATTTAAGCTCACGCCTACTGCTTCAGTGACTCCATCCAGCCACCTCATTCTCTGTCGTCCCCTTCTTCTATTGCCCTCAATCTTTCCCAGCATTAGGCTCTTCTCCAGTGAGTCCTTCCTTCTCATTAGGTGGCCAAAGTATTTGAGTTTTAGCTTCAGGATCTGGCCTTCTAAAGAGCAGTCAGGGTTGATCTCCTCTAGGACTGACCGGTTTGATCGCCTTGCAGTCCAAGGGACTCGCAGGAGTCTTCTCCAGCACCACAGTTCAAAGGCTTCAATTCTTTGGCGCTCAGCCTTTCTTACGGTCCAGCTTTCACTGCCATACATTGCAACTGGGAAGACCATAGCCTTGACTATACGCACTTTTGTTGACAGGGTGATATCTCTGCTTTTTAGTGTGCTGTCTAGATTTGCCATTGCTTTCCTCCCAAGGAGCAAGCGTCTTTTAATTTCTTGGCTACAGTCCCCATCTGCAGTGATCTTGGAGCCCAGGAAAATAAAATCTGTCACTACCTCCATTTCTTCCCCATCTATTTGCCAGGAATTGAGAGGGCCGGATGCCATGATCTTGGTTTTCTTAATGTTTAGTTTCAACCCAAGTTTTGCACTCTCCTTCTTCACTCGCAACAAGAGGCTCTTTAGTTCCTCTTCACTTTCTGCCATTAGAGTGGTATCATCTGCATATCTTAGGTTGTTGATGTTTCTTCCGGCAATCTTAATTCCAACTTTTGATTCATCTAGCCCTGCCTTTCTCATGATGTGCTCTGCATATAAGTTAAATAGGCAAGGCGACAGTATACAGCCTTGCCGGACTCCTTTCCCAATTTTGAACCAATCAGTGGTTCCGTGTCCAGTTCTCACTGTTGCTTCTTGGCCCGCATATAGGTTTCTCAAGAGACAAATAAGATGGTCTGGTATGCCCATCTCTTTAAGGACTTGCCACAGTTTGTTATGATCCACACAATCAAAGGCTTTAGCATAGTCAATGAAGCAGAAGTAGATGTTTTTCTGGAACTCCCTAGCTTTCTCCATGATCCAGCATATGTTGGCAATTTGATCTCTAGTTCCTCTGCCTTTTCGAAATCCTGCCTGTACTTCTGGTAGTTCTCGATCCACATACTGCTGGAGTCTAGCTTGTAGAATTTTAAGCATAACTTTACTAGCATGAGAAATGAGTGCAATGGTGCGATAGTTTGAACATTCTTTGGCACTGCCTTTCTTTGGAATTGGAATGTAAACTGATCTTTTCCAATCCTGTGGCCACTGTTGAGTTTTCCAAATTTGCTGGCAAATTGAGTGTAGCACTTTTACTGCATCGTCTTTTAAGATTTTGAATAGCTCAGCTGGAATACTGTCACCTCCACTAGCTTTGTTGTTGCTCAGCTTTTCTAAGGCCCACTTCACTTCACATTCTAGGATGTCTGGCTCG
Source organism: Vipera berus (assembly GCF_964194415.1). Lineage (NCBI taxonomy): Eukaryota > Metazoa > Chordata > Lepidosauria > Squamata > Viperidae > Vipera > Vipera berus. The sequence continues at coordinate 65,733,678 of NC_138210.1, forward strand.
AGGTCAGTGACCACCTCATTGTGATTATCAGGGACGTTAAGCTCATTCTTGTATAGTTCTTCTGTGTAATTTTGCCACCTCTTCTTAATCTCTTCCGCCTCTGTTAGGTCCCTGCCATTTTGGTCCTTTATCATGCCCATTTTTGCATGAAATGTTCCTTTCATCTCTCCAATTTTCTTGAAAAGATCTCTGGTCCTCCCTATTCTATTGTTTTCTTCTATTTCTTTGCACTGTTCATTTAAGAAGGCATTCTTATCTCTTCTAGCTAGTCTCTGGAATTCTGCATTCAATTGGGCGTATCTTTCTTTTTCTCCCTTGCCTTTCGCTTCCCTCCTTTCCTCAGCTATTTGCAAAGCTTCCTCAGACAGCCATTTTGCTTTCTTGCATTTCCTTTTCTTTGGGATGGTTTTGGTTGCTACCTCTTGTACAATGTTGCGAACCTCTGTCCATAGTTCTTCAGGCACTCTGTCTATCAGATCTAATTCCTTAAATCTATTTGTCACCTCTACTGTATATTGAACAGGGATATGATTTAATTCATACCTGACTGGCCTAGCGCTTTTCCCTACTTTCTTTAATTTAAGCCTAAACTTTGCAACAAGAAGCTCATGGTCTGAGCCACAGTCAGCTCCTGGTCTTGTTTTTACTGACTGTATAGAGCTTCTCCATCTTTGGCTGCAGAGCATATAGTCAATCTGATTTCTGTGTTGACCGTCTGGTGATGTCCATGTGTAAAGCCGTCTCTTGGGTTGTTGGAAAAGAGTGTTTGCTATGACCATCGTATTCTCTTGACAAAATTCTATCAGCCTGTGCCCTGCTTCATTTTGTACTCCAAGGCCAAACTTGCCTGTTATTCCAGTTATCTTTTGGCTTCCTACTTTAGCATTCCAATCCCCCATGATGATAAGGACATCATTTTTGGGTGTTAGTTCTATAAGGTGCTGTAGGGCTTCATAGAACCGGTCAATTTCATTCTCTTCAGCACCGGTGGTTGGGGCATAGACTTGGACTACTGTGATATTGAATGGTTTGCCTTGGATTCGAACTGAGATCATTCTGTCATTTTGAGGATTGTATCCCAGTATTGCTTTTCCTACTCTTTTATTGACTATGAAGGCTACTCCATTTCTTCTGAGGGATTCTTGCCCGCAGTAGTATACCTGATGGTCATCTGAATTAAATTCACCCATTCCTGTCCATTTTAGTTCGCTGATACCTAAGATGTCGATGTTTAGTCTTGTCATCTCTTGTTTGACCACGTCCAGCTTTCCTTGATTCATGGATCTTACATTCCAGGTTCCTATGGAGAAAAAATCTTTACAGCATCGGACTTTCCTTTCACCACCAGACACATCCACAGCTGAGCGTCCTTTCGGCTTTGGCCCAGTCACTTCATTCTTTCTGGCGCTACTAGTACTAGCCCTCTGCTCTTCCCCAGTAGCATATTGGACACCTTCCGACCTGAGGGGCTCATCTTCCAGCGTCATATCGTTTTGCCTTTTGGTACTGTCCATAGGGTTTTCATGGCAAAGATACTGGAGTGGGTTGCCATTTCCTTCTCCAGTGGATCACGTTTTGTCAGAACTCTCTGCTATGACCTTTCCGTCTTGGGTGGCCCTGCACGGCATAGCTCATAGCTTCATTGAATTACGCAAGCCCCTTCGCCACGACAAGGCAGTAATCCGTGAAGGGGCAAGATAACATAACTAACTTTAATTAAAAGATCTGAGCAAAGAGACAAACCAAGATTCTTGTATCAGATATCAAATAGTGTTCCTAGCTGTCTACTATAACTATAAGAGTTAGAGTTCTCATAAAAATAAACTCTGTTCCTGTGGTCTTCCTTGCAATTATTTCAACAGCAACATCTTATGCATTTTGACATACTTAGATATTAGCTGTGTCATTTGATTTGGCAATTTCATGTGGGTGAATTCACTGGAGAAAGGGATTATACTTGGAAGATTTAAAGGTAAAAGTAAACCCGGCCACCAAAGAACATGATGGCTGGACATCATCAAACCTGACACCAACAAGAGTGTTGAAAAACTGAAAGAAGTAATTCAATATTAGAATATGTTGAGAAGCCTGCCTCATAGAATCGCCAAGACTTGGACACAACTGAATGGATAACATCATCATCATAATGTAATAGATAATGTTAATATTATAAAGTGAAGAGTTCAGTGTATGTAGACAAGCATTCATGAGAGTGGGAACCTAACTTATGACAATTTCCCTCCATTTGTGATTTCAAGACATTACCTGCCAAAGCATTGAATTCAGAACATTATTGTGTCCTTCCTCTGATAAAGTTCTGTGTTTCAGCATTGATGACTTCATGGATTTGAATGCATGGACTACAGCATAAACTGCATTGTAGACACTGTAGCTGTGGGGAGTTATGCTCATGTCAAAGACAGACCTAGGAAGATCCTCTAGCTTCTCCTCCCCACTGCAGCGATTCCAAACATTGTCCTCTTTGAATGAAGTTGGGAAGGAACAATCAAATGCCTGTCTCCAAAAGTCCTTAATAAAACCATCTCTAGGTTCCATATTAGGGTTTCTCATCTGAAGAAAATTGTGGAAACCTATCACTTCCTTTGACTGGGTTGCAAAAGCTAAGGAACCATGAAGGATATCTATATCCCAAGATTGCTGAAAGGGAACAGAAGTGAATTCTATTTGTGCCACCATCATCCAGACTTTACCTGTCTTCATTTGTTTATCTTCAACTTCCAAAATTCTGGGAATCATTCTCAAAAAGATTGTAGTGTGAATTTCACCATGTAAAACCACAACACTGGCAATGCTATCACTTATCAAGACATACAGTTTGACCCAGGATTCCATCATTTCATGAATGCCAGTTTTGAAATACACAGTTGGGAATGGTTCTATAAAGTCAAAGCAGATACCACGCTGGGAAAACTTGGGAAGTTCCTTCTGTACAAACCTGAGACCATTGTCATCCTGTATAAAAATGATACCAATCCAGGTCCATCTGAAAAGCAAAAGCAGTTGGAGCATCCCTGTATAATGTTGGTTTCTATTAGGGAACATCCATTGGAAGAAGACTTGTTGGAATGGGTCATTAATCACAGGAGAAGATCCATATCCAAGCTACAAAGAAAAGAAAGACTAAGTAGGTATGATTTGTGTAGGTAAACTTTAAATGTCCAAAGGTTGGATATCCATCTTGTATTTTGGGAAATAATGGAAGATGAAAAGTGATGGGAATAAGTCTTGTTAGAATGGAGCTTGACTTTTCTCTATTTACCAAGAGTTTTCATTTGTTCTTCACTTCTTATTGCAATAACTACTCATATTCCACAAAATAATTGCCCAAGAATGGGAAAAGAGATGATTTGGTCAAATTAGGACTGTAACAGTAGATAGTAATCCTTTCAGTTTAGAGATGGGAAGGATGCAACAGGAATCGGTACTTTTTAAATATGTAGACTATATCAGTCAAGACCATTAACATGATCTGGAGAATGGTGCTATCATCAACCAGAAAGTTGTTTCTGAATTCTTTAAGACAGAATTGGAATATGTTCCTCTAAGGAATTAAATCATACCCTTTCTGGTAGAACTAGATGCTCAGCTTAGGAAAAGTTAGATTTAGCAAATAATTTGTGGTTTGCCAAACACCCCTATTTATCCAAATTCTATCATATTGGGGGAACGTGTTAACTTTGATGTGGAACCCATATTCCTTATTTCTGAGTACAGATAATCCTTGACTTAACACCATTTCATTGGTGACCATTTGAAGTTGCAAAGGCACTGAAAAAGTGACTTATGACTATTTTTCACAATTACTATCATTGCAGCATCCCTATGGTCACACGATCAAAATTCAGATGCTTGGCAACTGGTACATATTTATGACGGTTGCTATGTCCTAGAATCACGTGATCTTTTTTTGCAGCCTTCTGACAAGCAAAATCAATGGGGAAGCCAGATTCACTTAACCATGTTCCTAAATTAACCACTACAGCCATTTTCTTAGCAACTATGGCAGAAAAAGGACATAAAATGGGGCAAAATTCACTTAACTGCAGCAGAAATTTTGGGCTCAATTATGGTCATAAGTCGAGGAGTACCTTAAATTAATTGCTTAGCTTGATTGTAATCTAATATTATTAAGAATAGTGAAGAGCCCATATGAAGTCAGTTTATAGTAGGTGAGGGTGAGGGAAAGTTATCTACTAAAGGAGTCAGACCAATTAGGAAAAATGGCATTTTAAGCCAATAAGTTATCATCTTCCAGTCCATAACCTGAATTGTCTGCATTCCTGTCTCAAATCAGAATTTTTTTTGCATTGTTTCCTGCAGCTCCTTCTACTGTACAAGATTCCTATTTCTGTCCTGTAAAGAATTTGAGCCAATATTTTGCCTTCAAAAAGTTTTAAAGCCATGGGAACTAATTATCTTCTGCCAGTGCAAAAGAAATGTGATGGCTTTCATTGATCTAAGGGCTGGACACACTTGGCCAAAAATTCTATTCTATTCTATTCTATTCTATTCTATTCTATTCTATTCTATCCTATCCTATCCTATCCTATCCTATCCTATCCTATCCTATCCTATCCTATCCTATCCTATCCTATCCTATCCTATCCTATCCTATCCTATCCTATCCTATCCTATTCCATCCCATCCCATCCCATCCCATCCCATCCCATCCCATCCCATCCCATCCCATCCCATCCCATCCCATCCCACTCTACCTTACCCTACCCTACCCTCCTACCCTCTCCTAATTTTAATTCTATTGTGCATTCCATGTACCTTTCAAGTGGAAAATTACCCCAAGGTATTTAAATGTGCTGACGTATTCTAATTTATGCCCTTCTATTCTCCGGGGATACTGCTTAGTGAAATCCAAAATTTTTGAATTATCAGAATTGAAAATCAAATAATTTTATCTGCAGTACATGAAGTACATACAAGATATTGCTATATTTGCTCTGTTCAGCCCAGAGGTTTGTGAAAATTATAGCATCAGAATCAGCATATAGAAGTATTTGCATTTCGTATTGTGATAAATTGGGTGCATGAATATCCATGTTTTGAAAAAGGCCTATCAATGAATTAATAGAGTGATTGAAAAGGGAAGGAGCAAGGACACATCCTTGTGGCACTCCTTTCTCCAAGTTTACTGTGCCAGAGAGGGTCCAATGGCTTAGATGCCATAAACAAATAGGAGTTTGATAACAAAGTCATGACCACTAAATGACAGCTTTAACTCCCCTCTGGTGGATGTTGTTGCTTTGAAATGTCTTTCCAGCCAACTCCCTGAACTTTTGCTTCCTATTGACAAGCTGAGGCCTTGGAACTTCTGCCTGCTCCAAACTATGACCCCTTCATGAATGAAGGCAAATATACATGTCCCAGGATAATGTGGCAAGATCCAATCTGGGTTGGTCACCAGGACCACAAGTCTAAGCTTTTGGACTTGTGCTGGAGCCCAGCTTCAAGGAACTTCCCCCTGGTAGAATGTGTCTATATCCCTGAGAATGGACTCCAGCACAAATCTGAAAGCCCGGAGGAGTAAACCTCTGGTCCTGATGATTGACTCAGATTGGACCTATCCCCCTTCCTCAGGACTCTAGGATGGATGCTGTGAAATGCTAATTCAAAATGACTTTGAAAACATTCTAGGTCAGGATTCATGTTTAATGCACAGAATAAACATCTTTAGGATGATGTCACCTTCTTTGTCCCAAATTAATAAAATTTCTTACTAAAAACAAAACAAGAGACTGCTAAGCTTGTAAGCCGCCCTGAGTCTTCGGAGAAGGGCGGGATATAAATGGAATAAAAAATAAATAAATAAAGAGAGCCTCATCTGGCTTTTAAAATCTGATGCTCTGGATGTCTATCTTACCTGTGGTAACTTGTAGATGCTCAGAATGGTTGCCATGAAAACACAAGCTTTGGAGTCAGGTCCCCCAATCACAGCTACAGTAGTACTTTGGGCATCACATTTATAGTTTGGAATGAACCTGCCCCATGTGGAGAGGAGCTCCAATGAAGCAAGATAAGTTAAGCTTCCAGTGAAGTAGGCATTATAAATTTTGAAACCCAAGGAAATGTTGGGCAACATCTGGGTATCATCATTGATCTCCTTCACAGCAAAGACAAGAGCCAAGATGTGCTGGTAGGTCTGAGTCAAAAATCTGTAATGAGATTTACCTGTACCAGTGAATTGTCTCTACTTAAGAAGTTTAAAGCTTGCTAAATTCCTATTCGCTTAGTATATAGATATTGTATTTTGCAATATTACAGGATCATATCTGAGCAACTTCCTGATGAAACTCAGGAAAAGGTTCTCAACTATTTTCAACTGAAAACATGGGATCCAGCAAAACTCACTTTGTTTTGGTAGAACATCCATAGACTTTCTAAAGCATCAAGACAAAAGGGTACATTTTTCAAAACCTAGCATAAAAATGCATACATTTCAGTGAGGTGCATTTATATCTCCATCTAACTACCTTTGTCTAGAGGTTGATTCCAAATGCATGTTAGTGTTAACTTCCATTTTTAACAAGGGAACACCTGTGACAGAAAATAAGAAGTGACCTTGGGTATGAATGGAAATAGTTCTACCAACTGCATATCTTGGCAGGATATGTGATTTAGCCATGGACTGCATGCCCTACTCTTATAGATAGGGTTTCCATTAGTGGAACATCTTTGTTTTGAAATGTGAGTTTCCTCTTATTTTAGCCATCTTCCAAGAATTCTACTTGGTTGCAAATTCATCTTCTGCCACATGCTACATTCAACTCCCATCTTGATATTGTTAAGGATTATTTTACTGATTTATATTTTTAATAGATTTCAGTTGTCTTTCAATTCACAGTTCTTAATGAAAGGTGGGATATTTTTATAATGGAAATCTTACATCTTATGATTTATGGTTGTATCTTATGATTTATGATTTACCACTTTGTTGTTTATATATATACTAAGAGCTTATGCACCGGAGACTAATTCCTTGTGTGTAGAATCACACTTGGTCAATAAAGAATATTCCAAATAAATTAGTATCAATCTTCCTTGGATATTCAGGAAAATGAAAAAGGAACAATTCTTTTAAAATTATTATTATTATTATTATTATTATTATTATTATTATTATTATTATTATTATTATTATTATTATTATTATTAATCTGGTTTATATACCAAATTACTGTATTGTAAGTTACAGAAGAAGTATAATGAGAATGATTGTAATATGTTACAAAGAAGTGGGGCGGATGGAATGAGCTTCAGTAATATCCAACCATAGAAAATTTCATTGATCATGTTTCTTGGGAACATAATGTAAAGTGATGTGTTATTTGTTCACCTTTGCCTGAAGTCTCTTTCATTGGATGAATATTATAGCTCATTGAAACTTAAAGGATAGTATTCCCTCAGTTTTTGTTGATTGAAAAGTCATGGATACACTTGCTGCCCAAATCTAAGAAGAGACTTATCACCTGAACCATTTGATTAAGGTACCAATTGCTTACATGAGGTCATCAAGGACTTCAGAAGAGGGATGCCTTTTAAAGTTGAGAGGATTGGAAAACATGAAGCTTTGTGAACTAATGCCAGCTATGATGACATCCCCTGGCTGATAATATTTGTGGTTGATATTCCGTGGGTCACTGTTCATGCATTTAGCAACTGGAACATCAGATGATATCCAAGGAAGCTGTATGAGAATCCAGAGAATAAAGTTCATGATCTTGCATTTACATCTCCTTAACATCAAGTCACCTGTGTTTTTCCAGTCATTCAAGTGTTGGCATCCTTACATGGCCATCAATGTCAGTTTCATCAATACATTCAGAGCTCCCAATTGCTTTAAACTCCTTGGGCCAAATGTTCCAGCATAGATTAAGAAGAATCTCCAATCTTGATTCTGTTTTGCAAGTCATTACCAGAAAATCCCTTGTCATCTGGAGGAGTTGATGCTGATGCCAGGTAATCAGCATCAACTGGATAATTATGGGGAATTTAAACATATGCTTATCATTAGAAAATCTTTTACGTAGCAGAAGAAAATCATTTCCCAACCTATCATTTCAGCAAACCTTTCTCTTTTCCTAAGAAGTTTCAAAAGAATGCAACTTTCTAAAACAGGAGATAAGAGTGTTTAGCAGGAGTATTTCCATGTGGGGTCAAAATAGGCAAGATGACAAAAAAATGTTGCAAGGAAGCTCAAACTCTTTGGGGTTTGTTTTGAGAGATCACGTTTGCTATTCCTATATTTATTTCAGTTGAGTTTGTGGGGTTCCAATGTAGACTTGATTCAATAAGTATCAGTTCAGAATGTTTCTATTTTTTAAAAATCTCTGCTAAAGTATGATAATTCACTGATATTTTTTACATGTATTCATCCACCCTTATATCAGGAATATCAATTAATTGAGGGTTGCAAAGTTTAGTAGTTTAGACATAGAAACAATCATTTAGACAATATTGGTTCCCCATGACAGACTGTTGTGGTCTTAGGTATCCTGAGGATGCTTCAACTCAAAGGGGACTTTAATGTACCATATATTGATCTGCACACAAGGCATTTTTTACCACAATTGTTGTAAGCCAGAGTTATGTTCTACAAGATGGGTGGCCATAGATGTCTTTTAAATAAAATAAACAAAATTACACATACACCATGTGTGTTTATGATGTTCTAATCCAGGGGTGTCAAACTGCCAGCCCACGGGCCGGGTGCATCATGTTGTGATTCAGGGTCAGCCTGTGGGTTCGGCAGTTGGGTCGGATGACTCAGATGAGGGGGAGGAGGGGGGTGTTGAAGAACTTGCTGATGATGGCTTTGAGGCTCCGCAGAGCCCCCAGCCAGGCCCCTCCTACCTGGTGGAGACCCAGCTGTGTGAGCCTGACAGTGTGGATGAAGATGACCCACAGCTGGCCCTGTTCAAGGACGCCCGACGCAGGAGGCAGTCAAGTAGGAGCAAGCAGAGGAAGGCTGTGGGGCTTCTCGGAAGGAGGCAAAGAGAGGCCACGCCCTGAACTCTTTATAAAGGGAATGTTTGGGGAGGGCTGGTTTGCTGAAAGCAACCGCTCCGATAGTGTTTCAAAGCTCCTGTATCTTGGTATGTGTTTTGTTTGTTTTTGTAATAAATTTGGCAGACGTATTCCAGCCTCTTGCCGTTTATAAAGGGGTTGCCTTTTCTGCAAGGCCGGTAGCAGGCTGGTACAGAACACATCATGATGAAACTGTGGCCACCCAATTGCCGGCAATGGGGAAAAAGCTCCGATACGTCGCGTGATGTCACGTGATGTTGCGATTTTGACATGCCAGTTCTAATCTAATGATTACTTTAAAAGCCAACATAAATTATCCATATCTCACTAATAAGTTATATCCAAAGTGATGACTGATTCAAGACACATACTTAGAACACAGTATATTAGGATTGTAAGGGACCTTGGAGGTCTTCTAGTCCAACCCCCTGCCCATGGCAGGAGATCCTATACCATTGAAGATTTTCTTTGGGTTTGATGGGATGGGGTATATGTGATCATTAAAAAAGCAGAATAACAGAACAGAATAATAGAGTTGAATGGTCATAATTAAATGTCATTAAGGAGTTCTGGATGACTTTAGTGCCCTCTCATAGTTTTTGCACTAGGAAAGATTGAGGACCCTTCAGGCAGTCATTCATGCCCTGGATGACACATGGTTTGACTATGGCTGTGTGCTCTATATGGGGCTGCCCTTGAAAATATTATTTCAACTGGTCCAAATGCAGTGGTATAAGCAATGATGAACATGTTGTATGCTCATATGACACATCTGCTTCATGAATTGTACTAGGTGTCAGTTTTCTTCATGGTATGATTCAGGGTCCTGATTTCTACCCATAGAGCCAGTGGTGGGATTCAAATATGTGAAAAACTGGTTCTCTATGTGTATGCTGCTTCCAGAAGTCCATTCTGAGCCTGAGCAACAAAGAATTAGCTACCAGTTCTGCTGAACTGATGTGAACTGGCTGAATCCCACCATTGCATAGAGCCCTCCAGGACATGGGGCCTGATTATTTGAGGGATTGCCTATCCCCAACGCATTTGTCCAGCCAGCTCCTTCAATAAAACAATGACATTTTGGGGCCATGATTTAGTTCCAATTGGTTTTTTTTTGTCTGTGCCATTTTTAATCTCTCTCTCTCTCTCCCTCTCTCCCTCTCCCCCCCCCTCTCTCTCTCTCTCTGTGTGTGTGTGTGTGTGTGTGTGTTTCTTCTTGTTTATAAGCTACATAGGGCCACTGGAAATTGGGCAGCATATAAATTTAATTACACACACTTGCACATACATGCACACAGAGATACTCACATATATCACTGGTGTCCTCAGAATTAGGTTGGGTCAGAATACCAATATAGCAGTATGGGATCAAAACCATCCCATATGCAATTCCAAAGAGTTGGCCTTTAATTTTTGAGAAAATGTAATTTAATGTGGGGCAGGGTTGAAAAAGTTGAGAATGCAGCTATTCCTATGTAATTGAATGCCCAGCCATTTAAAAAAAAATATTTGCCAACTATACAATGGACTTTAAAAATACATAAACCTTCAACTGAGTTCCCTTTGGGCTGCCCTGTTTAATATTCTTTCCATTGTTTCAGAGGAAATTGAAGACAGAAACCAGGAAAAGTCAGTTGAAGTAAGGGCCTAACCTGTATTGATCTGCAGATCAATGATAATCTTTCCTCTTCAGAAGCAGATTTATTATAGAAATGTTCCATTTTTAAAGCTGTACTGTATGCAAGAATTTTGGACTTGAGCCAAATATGAATGTAGCTTTTTGGCTCCCTCTGGTTTTTTTTTATAAGTCAGACCTATGTGTTTTTTTTAAAAAAAAACTGTCCCTGGTTGTAACTCTCACTCATTGGGCCATTAAGCGATTTTTTTCCTGATTCTTGTTGGATTTGCTCATTTCAGTTGATTCCTCCACCCTCTACAATGTTCTTCTCATTCTGTTATCCTCGATCTTTCCCAAGTGGGGGATTCCTTAATGGGTACAAAGATCTGGCTGATCCTTGAACAGGAATTAAAATCAAGTTGAATTTTCTGTTTGGTATTCTTAAACTGCTACTTTTCTCCTCTTTTCCTCTAGCAGAATGGATTAGTCCATGCCATTTTCTTGGGAATATTGCAACAAATGGTTGACTACTGTCTTCCTCTGAAATATTTTTCATGTCCAAGTCTAAGAGAGAAGAAAGGTCTAAGGTTTTCCTGCTGGCTTCCATGCTGAAATAAAGACAATAAACTAGCCTTCCCCATTTGAGTGGTACGATGGCCTAGAGTTGAAGATGTTTGAGAGTTCAGTCCTAAGCAGCAACAGATGTTTCTCTGTCAGGGCACAAGGAGAAAATATCTGCTGTGAACTCCATGTAGGCATCAGGAAGGGCATCTGGCCAGTAAATGCTCAGCTCCATTGTCATCCCAATAAAAGAGATTACAAAACAAAACACCCCCCCCCAAAAAAAACACCTAGGCTTTCCCATTCCTAGGCAAGCTTCTTAACCAGTATACTAACTTGACTTACTCTGCATTCATTCTTAAATTATGATTTTTATAAATGTTAGAAATCCAGATTTTTGGCAGCCTCAATTACCTTAATTTTCCTCCATGAGGTTTTGATTGCAATCTCTGTTACCCTCGTATACATCAAATGAGTGAACATACTTTTGGAAATGCAGGTAAATACAGTCAGATCTGGGTAGGGGACATTCAAATTAATCAATCAAAAATCCACAGGTCTGTAGGCATCTAGCAGGTCCAGGTTCTATATTTCTGCAGTCACTTGTTAGACATCCTCACAATCTGAGGAAACTTGAACATCTTTTGTATTTTGATGCTCTTGGACTTCTGTACCCACCACTGAAACATGAATCGCTCAGACTAGTCTTTTTCTTTTGGTTTACTAGAAGCTTGTTTAACAATATTTTCTGTTTACACTTTTCTGTTTACACTTTTTGTGACTCATTGAATCTTACAGCTTCAGGGGGCAGAACAGTTCAATGATTAAAGCTGTCAAAATCAAGAAGTTTGTTCATTTGTTGGGATAAACTTTATCTCTATAATGCTTTAATTATTAAACCATAGGCATGATAGAATGGAAAGACATAGAAAATTATACATTTTCTTATTACACTAATACACAATCATTTCATTTTCAAAAGCAAGGCACGTGTTATTGCTGGCAAGAATCACTGATCTAAATACAATTGTGTACATAAAGATTGATTCCTTTAACTCATTTTATGATATTTTTTTTTGCATGAGTTGTTGCCTGTTATTCAGCTCAGGTCTTATCAAGATGATGTAAACTTTGGGGGAGAAAATGAGGACCAATAATCCAGCACTTGAGGCTAAGATGGAGAAGATCTCCACAGCCACCATGTATTTCCCCTTGGTGCTCTGGTAGGCTGGAATAAAAGAGATCCAAACACTGCAAAAGAGCAGCATGCTGAGGGTGATAAATTTGGCTTCATTGAAACTGTCTGGGAGGTTCCTCCCAAGGAAAGCCACTGTAAAGCTGATCATAGCCAAGAGGCCAATGAAACTCAGAATGCAATAAAACATGGCAGCAGAGCCTTCATTGCACTCCAAGACCATTTCTGTAGGCAGAGAGTACATATCAAGATCTGGAAAGGGAGCAGAGCTCACTAGCCACACAGTACAAAGACTGGTTTGAATGAAAGAGCAGGAAAGCACTATAAAAAGTGCCAGTCTTTTTCCCACCCATGACTTCATCTGGGAACCTGGCCTGGTGGCCATGAAAGCTAGGACTACAGTGAGGGTTTTGGCCACCACACAAGAAACCGCCACAGAGAAGATGATGCCAAAAGCAGTTTGGCGAAGGAGACAGGTTGCTGTCTGAGGCTGACCAATGAAAAGTAAAGAGCAGAGAAAAGAAAGCAAAAGGGAGACTAGGAGGGTGTAGCTGAGACCCTGGTTGTTGGCCTTGACTATGGGAGTATCCTTGTGCTGAATGAAGACCATGAGGACCAGACCTGTACTGGAGGAAAATAAAAGAGCAAAAATGGTCAAGGTGATCCCCAAAGGCTCATGGAAGGATAGGAAGCTGATCTCTTTTGGAATGCACTGATCCTGAGTTTTGCTGGGATAGTGATCCTCTGGACACTGGTAGCAAAATTCCAAGTCTGAAAAGATAAAACCAAATCTCTTTATTTAGATTGTGGTGTGTCTAATCAAGATAGAAAAAACAGGTGAGTGCATAATCTGAGCTACAAAGAAAATTGCATGATTCTTAAGTAATTGTGTTTTTATATGGTATTACTCAGAGCCCAACATCAATTCGCTTGTTGTTCACTCATTCAGTTTATATGCACCCTTCCTTCAGAAACTCTGAGCAACATACCTGCAGTGGATCCTGGAAATGCTTCTAGCATCCACACAAAGGAAAAGGCCAATTTCTATTCAACCTGATTTTTATATGATAACATCTGAACATCCCTGCCTGATTCCCAATTCATATGCAGTCCATGAGATCCTTACCCATTTGAACTGAAACTTTTCCTCTTGAGCATGGAAGGCAATTGTAACAACAAAATGGCTTCCCTTCCTTCTTGGTCTTGCTGTGACCTTTATGACAGGGTTCATTACATAAAGATAGAGGCTGTGCCTGGGCACAAAGAGAAACAGACAAGACAGAATCCTTAACTGTTGGTTTGGTACTGGGATAGTCACTGGGATATAGGTTTTTGAGTTCTATAATCTCCCAGGATTTGAAATGAACACCTAAGAACCATAATTAAAAAGGTACAACAAAAAATGTTCTTTCTGCATCAACTCAGAAAGTTCAGACAGCTCCAGGAGCTGTTGATACAGTTTGACAGAGGAATTATTGAGTATGTGACTTGTACATCTATAACTGTCTGGTTTAATAAAGCAATCTAACAGGACAGGTACAGACTTCATTGGATAGTTAGACCTGCAGAAAAAAACAATTCCAACCAGCCTGCCTTCCATAGAAGACCTGTATATTGCATGGGTGAGAAGGAGGGCTAAGAAAATATCTGGCCATACAACTATTTTCATTATTTGCATCCTGAACAGTAATTGACCCCAAGTATATATAGAAAATACCTGGCTAAATTTCCTTGGCCACTTAATAGAATCAGCATTAATACTGAACACTTGTCCTTTGGGAGCTCTGAGATCAAACCTTCCCACTTTGACTCGATGTAGACTTAGATTTGGAAATGTGACCCAGTTGATAATATCAAATCCTGCTTCCAGGTTCCCATTTTCATCAAAGGAAATAATTTCCCCAACACTATTGTTAAATGAGACTTTTCTGAGATAGTGATGGAGCTAAACAGAGCATAAAAGTAAACCATAATGCATTAGAAAAATAGTACAAATGACAATAGATAATAGAAGGTGAGAATAGAACATGAGAATATTTCAAAAAGTATACCCAAAGATGCTTTTTCATGAGGCAACTGTACTTTCTTGTTCTTCTAGGGTAGAGAAAAATGTCCAGTTGCTTCATGAAAAAGCATCTTTGGGACAACTATGACCTGGATGACTAAGAATCTCCATAGACATTCACAAAATATAATTAGTCTTATACCCAAACTATCAATAATCATGATCAAACAATCTAGGTGCTCATTGCTGAATTACTTATAATAAGCCTATAATATAAACAAGATATAGACTTAAAGTAAGTTTATCATTACTTCCAAGAATCCAATTCATTACATTAAAAAATGAATAATTAACCAAACCAAAAAGCAAATTCAAGCATCTTGATATTTGTCCCACTGACCCACTCAAATGGAAAAAAAAGAGAAATAAAATTTCTCACATCTTCTTTTCATCATTGGAATGGTCTCTACTATTCCTTACTCTGATTTTGGAGCCTACCTATACAAGTTAGTCTTCTCATACATGGTTTTTTCTCTCCTCTGTTGTGCTTCCTGTTAATAGTGTTACAGAGAATTGTATGCCTTTGGACCTAATAACATATCAAGTTGAGTAATAAAGTTAATAATGTTGAGACTTTGGAAAAATTTCAGAGAAGAGCAACTAAAATGATTAAAGGCCTGGAGACTCAAACATATGAAGAACAGCTGCAGGACTTGGGTTTGGATAGTCTAAAGAAAAGAAGAAATAAGGGTGACATGATAGCAGTATTCCAGTATTTGAAGGGCTGCCACAAGGAAGAGGGGGTCAAATTATTCTCCAAAGCACCAGAGGGCAGGACAAGAAACAATGGTTGGAAACTGGCCAAAGACAGAAGCAACCTGGAATTAAGGAGAAACTTCCTAACAGTGAGAACAATTAATTAATAGAATAACTTGCCTTCAAAAATTGTGGGCACTCCATCACTGGAGGTTTTTAAGAAGAGACTAGACAGTCACTTGTCAGAAATGATATAGGTTCTCCTGTTGGACCAGGAGGCTGGACTAGAAGACCTCCAAGGTCCCATTCCATTCCATTCCATTCCATTCCATTCCATTCCATTCCATTCCATTCTATTCTATTCTATTCTATTCTATTCTATTCTATTCTATTCTATTCTATTCTATTCTATTCTATTCTATTCTATTCTATTCTATTCTATTCTATTCTATTCTATTCTATTCTATTCTATTCTATTTAGGGTGAACAGTTCTATGCAGGCATACAAGTATTCCCTACAATGGGAATCTGATATGAGCAATGATTACAAAGCATTATAATGTAATAAATCATTACATGTGTATGTCTAAGAAAAGCAAAAGGAAAGGAGCTGAGATTAGCATTCAGACAAAAAATTAAAGCGGTAACAACAAAATCAATCCTTAACTTTCCTTTTAACCCCTGCTCCCCCTTTGTGTTGAATAGAACATGAAGTATTGTAAAATCATTTCTACTGGATTTAGATCTACAGACTCTCTAAATCCATCATAGTAACATTTTCTAAACAATGACAGCTATGAAATAATGGAAGAAAAAGGCAATGCCACTTCTAAAATGGATCTAGGACAACTCGTCATGGCCACCTCACAGTTGCCAATTCACCGCAGCCAACTTGCCATGGCCAATTTGCTATGGAACAAATTAACACAAGATAACTGTACTCTAGACCATTTCCTCTCTTAAAAATATTAGTAATACTATTAGTAATGATATTAATATTACTAATTATATTATAGTTGCACTCATTTCTCATGCTAGTAAAGTTATGCTTAAAATTCTACAAGCTAGACTCCAGCAGTATGTGGATCGAGAACTACCAGAAGTACAGGCAGGATTTCAAGAGGCAGAGGAACTAGAGATCAAATTGCTAACATACGCTGGATCATGGAGAAAGCTAGAGAGTTCCAGAAAAACATCTACTTCTTCTTCATTGACTATGCTAAAGCCTTTGATTGTGTGGATCATAACAAACTCTGGCAAGTCCTTAAAGAGATGGGTATACCAGACCATCTTATTTGTCTCTTGAGAAATTATATGCTGGCCAAGAAGCAACAGTGAGAACTGGACACGGAACCACTGATTGGTTCAAAATTGGGAAAGGAGTCCGGCAAGGCTGTATACTGTCACCTTGCCTATTTAACTTATATGCAGAGCACATCATGAGAAAGGCAGGGCTAGATGAATCAAAAGTTGGAATTAAGATTGCCGGAAGAAACATCAACAACCTAAGATATGCAGATGATACCACTCTAATGGCAGAAAGTGAAGAAGAACTAAAGAGCCTCTTGTTGCGGGTGAAGAAGGAGAGTGCAAAACTTGGGTTGAAACTAAACATTAAGAAAACCAAGATCATGGCATCTGGCCCTCTCAATTCCTGGCAAATAGATGGGGAAGAAATGGAGGTAGTGACAGATTTTATTTTCCTGGGCTCCAAGATCACTGCAGATGGGGACTGTAGCCAAGAAATTAAAAGACGCTTGCTCCTCGGGAGGAAAGCCATGACAAATCTAGACAGCACACTAAAAAGCAGAGACATCACCCTGTCAACAAAAGTGCGTATAGTCAAGGCTATGGTCTTCCCAGTTGCAATATATGGCAGTGTAAGCTGGACCATAAGAAAGGCTGAGCGCCAAAGAATTGAAGCCTTTGAACTATGGTGCTGGAGAAGACTCCTGCAAGTTCCTTGGACTGCAAGGCGATCAAACTGGTCAGTCCTAGAGGAGATCAACCCTGACTGCTCTTTAGAAGGCCAGATCCTGAAGCTAAAACTCAAATACTTTGGCTACCTAATGAGAAGGAAGGACTCACTGGAGAAGAGCCTAATGCTGGGAAAAATTGAGGGCAATAGAAGAAGGGGAAGACAGAGAATGAGGTGGCTGGATGGAGTCATTGAAGCAGTAGGCGTGAGCTTAGATGGACTCCAGAAGATGGTAGAGGACAGGAAGGCCTGGAGGAACATTGTCCATAGGGTCACGATGGGTCGGACACGACTTCGCAACTAACAACAACAACAACATTATAGTTATCCCGCATTGAGTTGTTCCATGGCAGGTTGGTGGCGGCAAGTTGGCAGCTGCAAGCTGGTTATGGTGAGTTGGCCCATTCCATTCTAAAACACACAAAAATATCAACGTAATAGAGAATTGGCTTATGTAGATATGATTATCCAATTTTTACTTGTGTAATCAGGACATTACCTGCCACAATTGTTGCTTCAAGAGCTTCTTCTGTCCTTCCTCTGACATAGCTCTATATATGACCTTTAATGAAGTCATGGACTGCAATACGTTGGCCACAGCATAAACTGCATTGTAGATGCTATAGCTATGGGACGTTATGCTCATGTCAAAAACAGACCTAGGAAGAGCCTCTAGCTTTTCCTCCCCACTGCAGTGATTCCAAACAGTCTTCTCTTCCAGGGATGTTGAAAAGGAACAAAGAAATGCTTGTTTCCAAAAGTCCTTAATAAAACCATCTGTGGTTTCCACATTAGGGTTTCTCATCTGAAGAAAATTTTGGAAACCCACCACATCCTGAGAGTGAGTTGCAAAGGCTAGGGTACCATGAAGAATATCTAGATCCCAAGATTGTTGAAAGGGAACAGAAGTGAATTCCATTTGTGCAGTCATTATCCAGACTTTGCCCGCTTTCATTGGTATATTTTCAAGTTCTGAAATTTGGGGAAACATTCTCAAAAAGATTGTAGTGTGAATTTCACCATGTAAGAACACAACATTGGCTGTGCTACTAATTATCAATTGGTATGTTTTGACCCATGATTCTATCATTTCATGAATGCCAGTTTTAAAATACAAGGTTGGCAATGGTTCTATAAAATCAAAGCAGACACCTCCCTGGGAAAATTTGGGAAGTTCATTCTGTACAAACCTTAGACCATTGTCATCATGTATAAAAATGACACCAATCCAGGTCCATCTGAAAAGCAAAAGCAACTGAAGCATCCCCATATACTGTTGGTTTCTATTAGGGAACATCCATTGGAAAAAGGCTTGTTGGGATGGGTCATTAATCAAAGGAGAAGAACCATATCCAAGCTATAAAGAAAGGAAAGATTAAGTAGGTAGAATGAATAAGGTAAAATTTTAATGTATGAATGGTGGGTCCTCATCTAATATTCTGAAACTGGGTGAAAAAGAATCAAACGTTGTAGGACCAAGTCCCATTAGAATGGAACTGCACTTTTCTTTGTTTTTTAAGATATTGTGGGTGTTTTTCATTTGATTCATGCTATCATTTTGTAAGAATCATTCATGCTGAATTGTGAAAATAAACATGTGCAAGAAAAATCGAAAAACACAGGGAGACAATTTACCCAAGATCACCAGCTAGAAAGCAGATTCTGGCTATTACAATCTCCCTGGGTCAAAGGAAGATGATGAGATAAAGCACCTGCATTATAGATGATACTTCCTCTTGAGTAAACTGCAGAAATGGATTTTTTTTTTTTGCTGTTAGATCAAGAGTTGATCTGTCAGCAGTCCTGGGATTCCATCTATGCTTATAACTGAAATGAAACTAACACAGACAGTAAACCCTGTTTTCCCCACTTTGGGAAGTAACTATTTTATAGATGGTTTCAAGGTTAAACAAAATTGATGAATAAAACAGATTTTAATATTGAGAAGAAGATAAAATATTTGGGTATTACTATGACAAATATGAATTGTATATTATTTTAAATTAACTATGTTGAGACATGGAACAAATTTTAAAAAGATATGTGATTAAGATGAATGTTTTATCTAGAATGTTATTTTTGTTTCAGACAATACCTATTTTGATGACAAGTGTACAATTTAATTACTAGCAGAAATTTATGTTTACGTTTGCATGGCAGAGGAAAAATCACTAAGTTAAATACATTTTACTACAAATTGCAAAGGAAAAAGGAGGTTTATGGGTTAATCAGATTTGAAATTATATTTTTTCTGCCCACTATTTAGCTTAGATGAAATAGTGGCTTAGATGAAATAGTGGTTGTTGCTAAGAAATAGAAGACTACTGGAGTTAGAAGAACGTGGTCTGACATTTGGGTAGCTTGGAATTCTATGGTATGGTAAAGCTAAGTTAATGTAGATTTCAAAAATTGTTATGTCAGGCAGACCATTCTTACAGCATGGAATAAATATAAATTTGGGTTGTTCCTGTTAACACCAAAAATAGAAGAAAACTTACAAAAGCAACTACAATAGCCATAGCAATAGCACTTAGACTTATACACCACTTCACAGTGCTTTACAGCCCTCTCTAATCAACTTGAGCCAGTCAGGATCGAACCCCTGGCAGTCAACAGAATCAGCCTGCAATACTGCATTCTAACCACTGTGCCACCATGGCTCAAGGTAAATAAGAATACATCAAGGTAAATAAGAAGGTATCAGTGCTTAATTGTTGCAATAATTGAGAATTTTATCCAAGGGTTACAAAAAGGTAATTGGGAATCAGGGGTAGTCAAGAGTTTTCTATTCATTTGTGAGATAGGAAGTGGAAAGGTATATATTCTATTTTGATACTATTGGATAAGCAAAGGAATTAAGTAGAGATGCTGTGAATTCTGGCTTAGGCTAGCATTTAAACAATAAATTATTACCTGAATGATGATGGCACATTCTTTGTCCCAAACTGATAAAAATTCTTACTGAACAATAAAAAAGAGGTCTACATGTCTTGTTCATATCTAACTTTATAAATGTTCACCTTACCTGTGGTATCTTGTAGATACTCAGAATGGTTGCCATGAAAAGACAGGCCTTGGAGTTTGGTCCTCCAATGACAGCCACAGTAATACCTTGGACATCACATTTATAGTTTGGAATGAACTTGTCCCATGTAGACAGAAGCTCCAGTGAAGCAAGATAAGTTAAGCTTCCAGTGAAGTAGTCATTATAAATGTTGAAACCCAGGGAGACATTATTCAGCATCTGGATATTCTCATTGATCTCCTTCACAGCAAAGACAAAAGCCAAGATGTGCTGGTAGGTCTGAGTCACAAATCTGCAATGAGATTTAAGTGCACCATTGGATTGTTTCAAGTTAAGTTTAAGGGTTGCTAGATTCCCATTCTTCTAAATTTAGATCATCTGCCTTTTCCACAGCAGTCTGTTCCTGTGGAGCATCCTGTCCTCTGAAATCTAGCAGGTCCTCATCACCGTAACTTTCTAGAAAACCATAAAGAGCTGGTTCACACTAGCACTGGAATAGGGTGAGGAGACAGCTGGAAGATGATGTGGTTGGCTGCATCAGAGGAGACTGAGTTGGATGCCAGTTGGGTTTTTTTGTGCTTATTGTTTTTTTTATAGTTTTTGGTTTTATATCACTGCCCTGAGCTGCTCAGAGTTGTACTTTTAACATGGGAGACCATATCAGTTTAATGAATAAATAAATATTAGTGGATCATAAGTTATCTGGAAAGCTGTTATGAAATTCAGGCTCAGTTTCTCAAATATTTTTAAGTTGAAAATGAGAGTGCACCAATTGCCCAAATGATGGGCAATTGCCACAATAGTATTTTTTTTTAATCTAAAAATGTTTGTACAAAAATACATATACTTCAGTGAAGTGTATCTAACCATGCCTATCAGGGCGTTGATTCCCAAAAATATTCAGCTAGAATGCTAATTTTCATTTCTAACAAGAGAACATTTCTGAAAGAAAATAGTATGTGATCTAGTGTGGTGGTAAAAGGTCCCCTCCTTGAAGACCTGAAACTATATTCATTACCAAACCTATGGGACGCTCCCCAGACATATGATCTGTGTAAAATGCCCTTGTAAGAAAACATTTGCCTCAAGTTGAATTCATCCTGAATGGTGACAGGGAGAAAACTCAGTCAGGTACATGTGGCCCAGATTGCTGTTTCTATTCACTGACAATAACTCAGAAATAGTATAGTTAGCATATTAACTTAGGGAAGTGGGGTTGGGCTTAGTGCTGCAGGTGCTTGAGGGCTGGGCTGTGCATTTGACCTCTGCGCTACTGTTCAGCCCCCCCCGCATGGCCTGAGAGGAACAGTAAGGCTCCTCCAGTGGACCATGCCTTGGCACTTGACCTGGTCCCATCTCCTTCTGCCAGAGACCCTCAGATCTGTCCCACTCCTGCCCAGGCACCCATAGGCACCCTTGACACAAACAATGTAGAGCTGGTCATGCTCACCCAGTAGGCCACATGCACTCCAGCCATGCCCACCCAGTTGGCTGCCCCCAGCCTAGCCACACACCCCCAGCCCCCCCCAAGGGTAACGGCAATGCTGATGTGGCCCTCAATGAAATTGAGTTTTACACTCCTGGAATAAGTAATAATATGGTCACACAAATGGGTTTATTGGACAACCATTTGTCTGAAATGGCATAGGATTTCCTGCCTGAGCAGGGGATTGAACTAGAAGACCTCCAAGATCCCATCCAACTATTCTATTCTATTCTATTCTATTCTATTCTATTCTATTCTATTCTATTCTATTCTATTCTATTCTATTCTATTCTATTCTATTCTATTCTATTCTATTCTACTCTACTCTACTCTACTCTACTCTACTCTACTCTACTCTGTTCTATCTAAAATATTCCAGTAATGCAGTAATTTTTACAGTGTCTATCTTTTTCTTTGTTTTGCTTCTGTCTTTCTTTGCCTTTTAATGCAGTAGACCAAAGGTATATAAGCCCTGGTTCTTGTTTTGCTCTTGGGTGCTTAACAAAGTATCAAAGCTTTGCTTGAATTTAGTATATACTATATTATTGCTTGTAGGCATGCAAATAAACATGCATGTTCAGAGTGATTTGATTGCTTTAGATATGCCTGGATTTGGTCACAATAAAGGAAAATGTTATACCAATCACATATTATTGCAAGACACATGATTTAGCCATGGATGTTATGCCTTTATAATAGACATTTTACATTTCAGTTCAGTTGAATATCCTAGTTTCGGCACATGAACTAACAATTAGTTTAACAGGCCATCAAGAATGCTAAAGAAGTTCATCTTCTCTCCCACACAATAACAAATTCCCATCATGATATTTATGGAATTGTATCTTTGCAATCTCTCTGTTCTCCAGATTAGTTATTAGCTATTCAATATGTTCAGTTATCTTTAATTTTGCAGTTCATAAAGAAAGATGGCTATTTTTCTAAGGAAAATAAGTTAGCCTCAATTCTCTTTTCTACCAAGAAAGCAAAATGAATAATTCTTATGAAATTTATTACAAAGTACAGAAGAATTACAGTTCTATGACAATAATAATAACATAAAAAAGTGGGTAGGTAGTGGAATCAGTCTCAGTAATTTCCATCCATTTAACTTGTCACTTTGCTCAGGAATGTTACTTAAAATGGTCAGAATGTGTTCGTATAACACTTTAAACTGGGTAAAAATTCTGATCCAATGAAAAGTAAATTGTACTATATCCCTTAACGCTTATGATTGAAAAGTCATGCTTGCTCTTATTGCCTAAGCCGAGAGACCCACTGCTTGAAATATTTGATTTAAGGTACCAATTGCTTACATGAGGTCATCAAGGAGTTCAGAAGCAGGATGCCTTTCAAAGTTGAGAGGGTTGGAAAACCTGTAGCTCTGTGAACTAATGCCAGCTATGATAACATCTCCTGACTGGTAATACTTATGATTGATTTTCCGAGGGTCACCGATTATGCATTTAGCCATTGGAACATCACACACTGGCGAAAGAAGCAGCATGACAAATGAAAGAATAAAGATCATTATCTCCTATTCACATCTTCTCCTTAACATCAAGTAATCTTTTCCTTTACAATCGTTCAACTCTTGGTGTTCTGATGTGCTCTTCTAGCATGTCCAAGAATGTCAGCTTCATCAATAATTCAGGAGTCCCAGGTGCTTTAAAATCCCAGCCATGAAAGTTCCAGTGGAGATTAACAGTATTCCTTAATCTTAGTTCATTATTTAGTTAGCTACTATCAGAAAATCCCTTCTCATCTGGAGGAATTCTCCAAGTAATCAGCATCAATTGGATAATTATGGGGAATTTATGCTCCTACTCATCATTAGATGTCCATGTAGCAGAGGAAAACAATTCTCCCCATACAGCTTCAGCAAAAGTTTTTTTTCCTAATTTTTTTTTTTCAAAAATATGAAGCAAGATGGCAAAATTGATGGTGTGATGCAAGACCCCAATTAATATCAGAGATGCAGGAAATACTGTCTGCTTAACTGTAGGTTGTACTGTTTACTTGCTTATTTCCTGCCTGTATTAATATTACAAATAGCTCAAGACAGTAAACATATCCAACCCTCCTTCTTCCTCCTATATTCCCCACAACAACAAACTCTGTGTGGAGAGTTGGGCTGAGAGACTTCCATGGCTAAAGTGGGACTTGAACTCACTTCCCACTTTCTAGCCTAACTTCCTATACAGAACCCAATATATATGTTTAACACAGCATAAATCACTCAATAATTAGTAAACAGTGTGTTGTCTGGGTAACATTTGTAGAACAATCTTTAGAATTAATTTCTATAATCTATATTCCATATGTTAATTTTAGTTGATTTCCCCTTTTCCCCAAAGTATCCTTTTTTGCAAACATTAGGTTAATACAATTCTTATTAGTTTGATAAATAACAGTTAAGTATGTAGTTTTCCAATATTCCCCAAAAATAATAATAATAATATTAATATAATATTTCTATTCTTATTAGTCATTTTGGTTGCCTTATCATAAATCCTGTTGCAGTACTGATTTCAGTTTATTTCTCCCCCCCAAGTTCTAAATATTCTTACTGGTGACAATTTTCTCAACAATTAATTACATTTACATTGGTAGATTTAATTCTATTTTTTCCATATAAGCCCTCTCACACTTTTATATTTCTTAAGAAATAGATAAAAGAATAGAAAGAGAAAAGAAGAGAGAAATGAAAAAGAAAAAAAAGGCAAAAGCAATGAGATACAAGAAATTACATACTACTTAAAATATATATCCCTCTTAACTTAATATATATTTATTGCCTCAATTTCTTATTCTTTTTAACCATAGCTAGGAATATATTTAATCTATTTAATCTTTCCATTCAATAGATCTAATCATCTAATCCCTTAACTCTAATTCAAAACATTTTTATGCTTTTCTTAAATTCAATCACATTTAAGTACCTAGAACATTTGCTTTATTTAAGTCATTTCAGCTTTTTTTTTCTTTACGAAAAGGAAAGAAGCATACCGTATTAGTTGAAAAATTCATCCCTCTAAAAGTCATATATTCCAAAGTTTTTCTATTTCTTTAACCATATTCAAACAAATGCTTCTTTTTTAAGTATTCTCTCTGATGGGTCCCATCATCTATTTTCTTGATTTCCATTTTAATCTTTTTTTCTCTGCCCAGTGTCTTTCTTAATCAATGTACTTTGCTGAATCACTCCTATCTCTGTAGAATATTGTTTCCAGTCTTTTTTCTTATCATCAAAGTTGCTTTGAAGCATTAAGATATAAGTTATCTTTTCTTCCACTTGAATTGAATCATGTTCTTTTGTTTTATAAGGTTCCCGTCTTTAAGTCTCTATCCTCAGAATTATGTTCAGTTGTCTCTGCCGTATTTTCCTGAGAGATTTCTTGGAGTAAAATTAAGTTAGAGATAAGTTGATTCATACTTTCAAAGTTGTTCTGTATTTCTTTGTAGTTTAAGATCATTGTCCTTTGAAATGGTTGCTGCTTATCATATATTTCCTCTTGTGAAGTATTCATTGCCTCAGATTTGTTAGTCTCACTTTATCTACACAGCTGTGTTTATTGGGAACTTTGAAGGTCAGAGACAGAAATTTGTCCCCGAATAATCCTTGCCCACAGTAGATGTCAGCATTGGTTCATTTTTCAGATCTTTCTAGTCTTTTTTCCTCCCTAAAGGGTAAAATTTGCCACTTCCAATAGCCAAAAGGTGGGGAGAAGCCCCTTCCTTCTTCTTTCGAAGGTCTTTTATTTTTGGGACTTCTCTTCTTCAGGAAAATAGATAGGATAGAGAAAATCAATATTCTTACCCATATTCAAATGTACTGTTTACAATCAGCTTAAAGTAGAGCTTGTGACTTCCGTTGTTTGCAGCTAGGGCTAGACAATGGAGTTAGCTAGTGTTTCTTCTGTTGGTTTCTGGAAGGCTTCTCCTGGACCGTTCAGGGAGACCACCATCTCTCCTAGTTCCCTGGGACTTCCTTCCTTTATGCCACCTCTCTCGGGTGGCTTCTGGCCCATTTAGGGTCCCCAAACAGAAAGAAATTCAGCTGAAGGGCTCAGCATTCCAAAGCCCTCAATTGCTTCACTGAAAACAGGAACAGGAAGTCACTAATACAATTCTTATCTTACATTTTGTGAAGGCACTGTCATTGAACATAGATGTTTTCCATTCCTTAAATTTCTGTCTTTCTGCTAAACAATGATCGTGAAATGATATGCATCAACAGAATCCTCCTGTCCATACTAGAGATAAATTGATTGATCAGCCATTCATTTTTTCTTGCATTATTGAACAGAATTACAAATAATCAGGGACACAGAGTGGCAGGATTGTTAATCTCTCTTTTTATTTTTATGGCATGAAATATGTTTATTTATTTGTAAAATGAATTTGCTGCCCATATAATATCCCATGTCTCTGGGCAGCTTTTATTATAAGAGTTTTGAGTTGAGATTTGATACTATAGTGTGGTTGACTTACTTATTTTAAGCCTTTTAATATTTTCAAATCTTCAAATACAGTTCCTGATTTAAAGAACACATTTAAAAATATGTTTTAAAAGGGATACATCATTTGAATATTATTTTAGTGAAAATGAGATCTTTGCTGCTTCAGGAGAGCATTCTGGGATAGCCAGTTCTAAGATATTTGAAAAGCCATTAAGAATTTACCTGCTGAGAATATGATGCTTTGAAGGTGCTCCAAAGCAACTTTTTGCTTCTAAATTGAAATGAGGCCCAGACTTCTCATCTAATTTATCTAAATTTCAATTATTTCATCAAGTGTTGCCTGAATTTTTTTATCAACATGATACAGCATTTGAGAAGGAAAATACAGTCAGGCAAGCCAATACTAGAAGCCAGAATAGCAAAACTTTTCACAACTAATAGTTTATTTATAAACTGACAACTAAAACAAAAGGATGCAAAAGAGCTTACTTCTAGGTAAGTGAAACTGAACCATAATATTAAATGATTCTGTTTTTCCCTAGATATCTGACATATTATTTTATATTTTTCTGTGGGTTTGTCTTCTTAGCTGTTCTTTGTTGTTTAGATCAGGCCTCAACACAATGATGTAGCATTTAGGAGAAAAGATACAAACCAGTAACCCAACACTGGAAGCAATAATGGAGAAGATCTCCACAGCAACCATGTATTTTCCTTTGGTGCTCAGATATGTTGGAACAAAGGACAACCAAACACTACAAAAGACCAACATGCTGAAGGTGATAAACTTGGCTTCATTGAAAACATCAGGCAGATTCCTAGCTAGGAAAGCTACTGTAAAGCTGATAATAGCAAGAAAGCCCATATAGCCCAAGATACAGTAGAACATGAAGACTGATCCTTCATTACATTCTAGAATGATTTCTTGTACCACTGAATTCATGTCAACATCTGGGAATGGAGGAGAGGTTGTCACCCATATAATGGAAATAATACCTTGAATACAACAACAGCCCAAAATTATGAAAAATACAAGTCTTTTCCCAACCCATCTGCTCATCATGGATCCAGGCTTAGTAGCCATGAAAGCCAGAATCACAACAATGGTTTTGGCCAACACACAAGAAATGGCCATGGAAAAGATGATCCCAAAGGCTGTTTGACGAAGGAGACATGTCACCTTGTCAGGTTTTCCTAGGAATAACAAAGAACAAAGAAAAGACAACATGAGAGCAACAAGGAGAGCATATGTGAGATTCCGATTGTTGGCTTTGACAATGGGAGTATCCTGATGCCTAATAAAGATCCAGAGGATTGCAGCTGTGACCAAAGTAAAGAACAGAGCAGAACTGGCCAATATAGTGCCCAAAGTTTCTTCATACTTCAAAAAAGTTATAATTTTCGGGAGACAGAAATCCTGCATCTTATTAGGGTACTGACCTTCTGGACATTGAAAGCATTCATCCATGTCTAGAAAATAAAATAACAACTTACAGATTTGTTGAAAGAATTGAAACTGAACACGACAGTATTAAGAAAAGAGAGCTGCTGTTTAACATGTGAATATTAAATACACTGGCATACTTCCAATAGTTATATTTGGGAAACCCTTTGTCCCAGAATACATTATTTGGCTTCATATTGGAATTCAGTCAATGAATCGAATGCATATCTCATTTGGGTCAATTTTCTGTGTTTTCTGTATGTCACTAAATCTGAGCAGACAAACTTCATTTGTGATCTTCAACAAGATACAGTTTAGCTAACAACTCTGCTGATTCCATAGATGGAGATATTTGCCATTCATTTTATGCATTGATAGGTACAGTTCCTTACATTTGTCATGTACAGAAGTTCAAATCTAATTTCTTAATTGACAAATAGCAAAGCCCTGAGCTATGACAGTTTTAGGAGAAAGAAGACAAGTTTGATAGTGAAAACTATTGGCCTGCCTGCCTCTTCTCTGTAATGAGAAGCTGGATATTTATTTATAAACTCTTGATTAGATGCTTTGCAAGAATATCTAGGTCTCAGAGCGTACAGAGTTCAGACATGTGCTGCATTTTTATTTAGGTATATCTTCCAGTAAAACAAAAGCAAGAACTCACCTTCTTGGTTGGAAATCTTCCCATGTGGACATTGTAAACAATCATAGCAGCAAAATGGCTTCCCTTCTATCTTGCTTCTAACATAACCTGAATGGCATTTGGTATTACACAATGATAGAGGTTGGACCTACTCAAGAGAGAAAGAAGAAAATGCTTTCACAAATTAGTACTCAGTGGTTAGACAGTATCATCTGGGGTGGCTTTTCCACTGTCATGTATGAATTGTCTGCAATGTCTTTGGTACATCCTTCCTTATATCCATCTTGGTAGTTCTTGTTAAATGAGAAAACATACTTGTTTAAGCTAATATACCAGGGAACATCAACTCTCTTTCTTAAATATACCTATCCCTCCATTCACACATTATCTTAGAAGATAACTAAGGTTCCATCAGGTGGAGGGACTTGCAAAGGTCTTCACATTGCTTGAATATAATTGCTGTGTGGGTTTTGCATCTAAGAGAACTCCAAGAATGGAGGAAATATATTTCACTATAAGTCAAAACTTGCCTTACTTGTTTAAACCTCCTCGGCCATACAATATCATTTTTATCAATGGTGAATAATGCCTCTTGGGAATCCATGGCGTCTATGCCTCCAACTCTAACTTTGAAAAAAGATAGATTTGGGAATGTGATCCAATTCATAATATCAAATCCAGTCTCCAATTCTCCATTTTGGTTGAAAGAAACTTTTTGTCCAGCACTATTATTGAATGAGACCCCTCTCATAAATTCGTTGAGCTACATTGGAAAAGAACCCAAGACAAGGTTAGATACATGACAGATAGATGATAGATGTGTGTGTGTGTGTGTGTGTGTGTGTGTGTGTGTGTGTGAGAGAGAGAGAGAGAGAGAGAGAGAGAGAGAGAGAGAGAGAGAGAGAGAGAGAGAGAGAGAGAGAGAAGGAGAGGGAGAGTGTTTAGAAACCTAAGGTGATAAAATTCATTTCCCCTTTCAAAAATAATCTATCCCACATTGTTCTGTCTTACCAAAAAGCTATGGTCTACTTTATCAAATGCCTTAATGAAGCCTAAGTCTACTATATCCACAACATTTCCTTCAATTGCTAATTTAGTCAGTTTGTCAAGGAAGGCAATACAATTTGTTTGGTATGACCTGTTTTTAACAAACTTATGCTGGCTTGCATTAATCATCCTGTTTATTTTAGGTACTTACAAATCCACTGCCTTTTTTCTGCAGGATTTTCCCAAGTATTAATGTCAAGTTAACTGGTCTGTATTTTCCTGGATCCTCTTTTTTTGCTTTTTGAAGATTGGAACCACATCAACGTTTTTCCAGTCCTCTAGCAGTTTTCCCATGCTCCAAAAGCTCTAAAAGATTCATTCAGTGATTCCAAGATCAATTTGCCAATTTCTTCTGGATGTAAACCATCTGATCCAGAAATCTGCACTTGTCCTAACCAGATAGGTGCTCTCTTAACAATTCCTTCCCTATCTTGACCTGTATTTCTATTCTGTCTCCAATGGTGCTGCTTTTGACAGGTTGGACAATTTTTTCCTTTTGCTTAAAGACTAGATGCAAAGAAGGAATTAAGCAGTTTTACTTTCTCCCTGCTGCTTGACACCTTCTTGTTCTTTCCCATTAGTGGAGTGATTGGTATTTTATTTATTTATTTATTTATTTATTTATTCGGTTTATATACCGCCCTATTCCCAAAGGACTCAGGGCGGTTTACAAGGCAAAATTTAAAAACAATCCAATATAAAATTAAAATAAATTAAATTAAGTCTAGCCACAAAAATTAAATCACAATTTAAAAACATTAAACCCCTCAGTCCAGACCAGATAGCTCAAAGAGCCAGGTTTTTAGGTCCCAGCGAAATGAACGAAGGTCGGGGGTAGTCCAGAGTTCTGTTGGCAGTTGATTCCATAGGGTAGGCACGCCCACAAAGAACGCCCTCCCCCTGTGGATCGCCTGTCGGCAATCCTTGACTGGCGGTACCAGTCTTTTGACTTTCTTCTTACTTCTTATATATCAAAAAATAACTTTTTTGTTATTCTTGGCATTTTTTTGCAAGTACTAGTTCATTCTGAACCTTGGCCTTCCCGATTCTGTCATTACAGATTTGGACTATTTCCTTGTATTCTGCTCTAGTTATAGATCCCTCTTTCCATTTTTTATACTTGTCCCTTTTGTTCCTCAATTTGTCAGAGAACTCTTTATGCAACAATGCTGATCTCATCTGATGTCTCTTGTTTCCCTTTCTTACCAAAACAGAAACTTGTTAGAATGCTAATGATGACAGACTCCTTTATATTTAGCCTATACACACACATGCATACATGCACACACCCAGAGAGACACTAAAGATATAGATTACAGAAATCAAACCAGTCATCATGGACTTCTTCTGAAACAAAATGGATCTGAAATAAATACTACAAAGTGAGAAAGGTCTTAAAATATGTAAGTTCAGGGAACACGTATAAAACCTAGATATTGTAAGGCACAATAAAGGTAAAGGTTCCCCCGCACATGCGTGCTAGTCGTTTCCGACTTTAGGGGCCGGTGCTCATCTCCGTTTCAAAGCCGAAGCGCCAGCGCTTGTACGAGGACGTCTCTGTGGTCATGTGGCCAGCATGACTAGATGCCAAAGGCGCACGGAACACTGTTACCTTCCCACTGTAGTGGTCCCTATTTTTCTACTTGCATTTTTTACGTGCTTTCGAACTGCTAGGTTGGCAGAAGCTGGGACGAGTAACAGGAGCTCACTCTGTTACGCGGCACTCGGGATTCAACCCGCCAAACTGCTGACCTTCTGATCAACAAGCTCAGCGTCCTAACCCACTGAGCCACCGCGTCCCTTAAGGCACAATAAAGAGTTCAATTAACATAAAAGGACAGGCATAACAAATTGCACAGCTTTCTTCTAAGATGTCATGATTTTAAAAAAAATATTAATTGGACTAGAGCTAAAGAGATGACATTTAACAAAACTATATGTTTAAACACATTCCCCTTGGAAGAATGGGCTGTCAGATCATCTCCTACATGGACTTAATTTATATTTTGGAACTGGGCTGCAAATATGGTGAGCAGTCAGTAATTGGTTTGGCTCAGGAATTTACCTTCCACAGCTTTTGAACCACATGTTTAGCATTATGTCCCCTAGTTCTATATTCCATCATGGATGAATGGAAGTCATGCAAAGCATGTGCCACCACATGGATGGCATTATAAATGCTGTAGCTATGGCCAGTCATGTCCATTTCAAATACAGATGTAGGAAGAGCTTCCAGTTTCTCCTTTCCAGTGCAGGGAATCACATTTTCCTCCTCCATTACAGAGATGGAGAAAGTACATTCAAAGGCACTTTCCCAGAACAGCTTGATAAAAGTATCTTCTTTTTCCAAGATAGGGTTCTTCATCTCAACAAATTGCTGGAATCCTGACACCTTCTCTGTGTGAATTGCAAAAGACAGAGCACCATGGAGGAACACTAGGTCACTATTCCTTAGAAAGGGAAGGGAGGTGAAATCCATCTCAGCGGTCATCACCCAGATTTTACCTTTTCTCCACAATGATGCATCTTCAGATTTCAAATTAGTGGAAAGAAGTCTCAGAACTATAATTCCGTAAATTTCACCATGAACTAGTACTACATTAACTGTGCTTTTCATAACCACCAGATGCATTTCAAGTCCTATTTCCACAAACTCAGCAATGCTACTTGAATCGATTATTGGAAATGTTTCAATAAAGTCTGAACAGATCCCTCTCTGGGCAAACATGGGAACCACATTTTGTACAAACTTGTCCCCACT
Source organism: Vipera berus (assembly GCF_964194415.1). Classification (NCBI taxonomy): domain Eukaryota; kingdom Metazoa; phylum Chordata; class Lepidosauria; order Squamata; family Viperidae; genus Vipera; species Vipera berus. Next base: position 65,765,720 of record NC_138210.1, read on the forward strand.
ATCATTATTCACAGACAAGATCCCAATCCATGTCCATCTGAAATGTAACAGTAATTGAAAAATTCCTTTATATTGACGGTCCATAATTGGGAACATTTGCTGATGTAAGGCAGCCACTGTTTTTGTACTACTTTTGGTAGTGGAACCATAGATTAACTTAAAAAAGAAAAAAAAAGAAAAATATAGGCAAATAGTCAACAGGACAATTTTTTTCTATTTTAAAAAATGGTAGTGTGGAATTGTATTATTTACCCATTTTAGCTACAACATATTAAGATTCAACATATTTCATACTTATGAACCTATACTTCATAAACATATTCAGAATGTGACATGTGGAAATTGTAATTACTCCCAAGGCTGAGGTGCATTAGCAAATTTGATCAAAAACACACTGTTGCACCAAAATTTCATGAGTATTATACTAGTCAAACAATGCCTACAGCATTTTCAAACTTGGCTTTCCACTTTTATATTTCAACAGACATTTTAAATATTTCTCCTACAGTACATTAGAGGCTATGGATGAAAAATTCCCATTCAGAATAATTTCATTTCTCCAGCAATTTTGCCAATTGCTGTTATTTTCTATAACTTAGTTTTCTCCCCCATTCCTTTCTTTTCCTTCCTTACGAGGCACTGGAAATTGTAAATTGCTAGATTGGCCTTAAACTACTTTTTTTCTGCTTTAATGCTTCTGAGAATTCTCTATCATTTTAGTCATTGTTTCTCTTAAACATTGCTTTAATGTAAAATCACCCCTTGGCAAGGAATAGCACACTAACTGATCATTTAGGTCTTCCAAACATAAAAGGCCAGAAGCGTTATGGCTACAAGACTGGGGACAGGAGTAAGCCACAGCAGAATTCCCATGTAGTCATCAGAAGTCATCAATTGTAAGAATAATTTCTATTTCAAGCAGAACCCCCTCCTTTTTATGCAATGAATGCTCCCATAAAAAGAAGGGAATAGTGCATTGATGACTGTCTACTTGGTGTGGGCTCTATCAAAGTTGATACCTGTGGCATCTTGTAGATGGACAGAATGGTAGCCATTTGTAGACAAACTTCAGCGGTAGGTCCTCCAATGACTGCTATTGGTCTGTGCTGCATATCACAACTGTAGTTAGGGATGACCTGGCCCTTTGTAGAGAAAAGTTCCAGAGAGGCTCGATATGTCCAGCTTGGCATGAAGTAGGTGTTATAGATCTGGAAACCGAGGGTGTCATTAGGTAAAATATTGGGATTTCTATTGATCTCTCTGATGGCAAATTCTAAGGATAAGATGTGCTGGTAGATTGGAGTCATGACCCTAGAAAGAGAAATGCATATTTTGTCACCATGCATTCAATTGAACAAAATACTTCTTTACAGGTGAGTCTGATAAAAAAGCATTACAATCATTTTTATTTTAATGGGCAGTGTCATAAGGGAGGTTTTGATAGAATTTTAAAAATTTTAAAAATATTGGGGATGAAAATTATTTTTGTCCCAATAATCTTTCAGTATTCAACTTAATAATTTCAGAAACTGAAGAAACATATTGTAAAAGGGTACTGATACATTCTGGAAGACAAGAGTCAGTCCATTTTCTTTAAAACCTCCAAAAACACATTCTATTGTTGAAAATAGGTGGTGCACCAGTTGCGCCCCTTTTTGGACCAAGATGCCCTATGCACGGTCACCCATGCCCTTGTCGCTTCTCGCCTGGATTACTGCAATGCTCTCTACATGGGGCTGCCCTTGAAGTGCACCCGGAGGCTTCAGCTGGTGCAAAATGTGGCCACGCGGGTGCTTATGGGAGTATCTCGAAACTCCCATGTTACACCACTCCTGTGCGAGCTGCATTGGCTTCCGGTTGCCCTCTGGGTGTGATTCAAGGTGCTGGTAATTACCTTTAAAGCCCTACATGCCTTAGGCCCAGGGTACTTGCGAGACCACCTGCTGCCAATGTCAACATCCCATCGCCCGGTTCGCTCCCACAGAGTCGGCCTCCTCAGGGTGCTGTTGGCCAGGCAATGACAGCTGGTGACCCTCAGGGGGAGAGCCTTCTCTGTGGGCACGCCGACCCTCTGGAATGAAGTGCTTCCGGAGCTGCGGACGGCCCCTGACCTTCGATCCTTCCACCGTGACTCGAAGACATGGTTGTTCCAACAAGCGGGCCTGGACTGATCATGGTTTTTAAATTTGGTTTATATCATTTAAATTGTCCTTTATTTCTTTATTTATTGTTTAATTCTTTTTTAATCTTTGTATTCTATGTTTTTTAATTTTTTATTGTTGTGAGCCGCCCTGAGTCCTTAGGGAGAAGGGCGGCATATAAATTTAATAAATAATAATAATAAAATAATTTGGGAGTCTAAGATAATTGATGGCACTGAATAAAAAATATTTCCTTTTTTCAAATAGGCACTCTTCCAAACCAAACATTTATTATGCCATAAGGATAAAAATTATAGTTCAGTCCCAGTATTTCCTACACATAGCTTGGAAATGGAAAGTAGACATATAGAAGAATTTTGACCAAAAAAAGAGCATAGTTCTTTTCCAGTTAGAGAGTGCATATAATTTAATTAAATTATATTAAACCACGTAATTAATATTTTTTTAAAAATTAAGATTTTACTTAATAAATTGTTTATAACACTGATGTCATGTACTGGAACAACTAGAAAATTTTTTAATGCTAGAATGAAGGTGAAGTGAATAATTCTCATGTTAACATTTGAAAAAGAACTCCTCAATTAAAATAAAAGGTAAACGCTTCAGTTTTCAGTAATTTACTATTTGGAAACTTGGTTGTTCAATAACAAATCTAGAGAAGGACATGAAACTTTCTCTTTTCTGTGTAAATTATTTTAAGATGAAGACTCTCAAAAAGTTCCTCCGAAAAACCTCAATCAGGGTGTGCATAAAAGTTGAAACACAAACTGTTGAAGGTTCTCTAAGTCTTCTTGGACAACATGTGCAGTTTGTTAAAATATCCCCTTTACAAAATCCAACTCATGCCTGAACAAGAGCTCTGAGATCATAACCCATCCATTTTCCAGGAAGGAATTTTAAGTTATCCACTGCAAGACATCAGATTCTTCCACTAAGCATGGAGCTCCACTCATTGGGGAAGATCAGTCCTTCCATTTTCAGAAGTATATGAATATCTCAAACTCTCCTTGAAAAGGGATTCTGGTTGAGTTCCTTCAACCCCAGTGATACCTTCCCATCATACAGGTTGGCTTAGCCTTTTCTCCTCCATTTTCCATATGTCATATTATATATTTCTTTTCCTAATGCAAATTTTTGTTTCTGTGTAATGCCTAATTCTTCTAATTATCACATGAAAACCAGGGATTATTAATGCTACTTATAAAAGGAACAAGGAGGAGACGATAATGATGAAAAAGGAGGAAGAATGGGAAGATGAAGATAGTGCTATCCAGCAAAGAAAAGATGCTGCCAATCATTGGAATTGAGGCTAATATGAATATGAAAAGACTTCCTTGTTCAAATTAACTTGCTTTCCATATATAAATTCTTACACAGTGTCCTCAAAGAGCTCCTTAGAGGGACGCTTGCTGAAGTCCATCATTGTATGGAAGACATAGATCTGAGAGAGCATGTTCACAACAATGAGGTCTCCTGACTGATATTGCTTGTGAAGAAATGGCAGAGGGTCACTGATGCTGCATTTAGTCCTGTGAATCTTGCACATCATTTGAGGTAAAAGCGCAATAACCAATACTGCAAATATCATTGCTTTTAACAACAGCATTTCTTTGTAAGCCAATTTCTCTGTCTAAAAATTCTTTTTCATGATGTATAATTTTATTTGAGCTAATAGCTCAGCCACTCCCCCTGGACCTAAAATTAATGTTGAAATAATAATATAGGGATTGATAATTGCAGTAGAAAAGACAGTAATTTCAGAATCAAAGTCCTAGGAAGCCTTGAGCAAAAAACATGTCTTTGCCATCTTAGTAGAGATCACATTTATCATTCGGTAGTGCGGCGTCACAAAATGAAAATGCTTGTAATAATTGAGAGTATGAGAAGAATCCTAACTAATGAAAAAACCAGAAACTTTTCCTGCATTTGTCAAAGGAGAAAGAAAAAATTATATCCCAAATGGTCTGAATTCTTTTCCCTACACCCATTTACAGTCATCTGAAAGATTCAAAGTGAAGGGTCCTTGGTGTTAAGATAAGATAATCTTTATTGTTATTTTTTACTGTGGGCACAACAGCACACATCAAAAATGAAACTTAGTTGTCCGCTCTCAAAAGTGAAACACATACATGACACACACCTAAACATACTATATACGACATATGTATAGATCCACACCCCTACATATACATAACAATAAAATATTAAATACTGTCCATCTTGAGTATATAATGGAAGGAAGAAGCCTCAGAGTTCACAAGGTTAATACTGTATGGAATGAAACTATGGCTGAATCTGGATGTTCTGCTACAGATACCACGAAGCCTCCTCCCAAAAGGTAACAAGGAAAAAGAGGTTGTGAAGAGGATGAGTAGTGTCCCAGATAATGTTACAGACCCTGTTCAAACAACGCTTCTGTGCTATGTCCGGGATGGCAGAGAGGGAACTGCCAATGATCTTTTTGGCCATCCTCACCACTCTCTGCACCGCCTGAGTTTTCTCTGAGTTTGTCTGTTTTCTTGCAGATGTTTCACTACCTGAACTAGGTAACACCATCAGCATTAATAAAGATTATGGTTTTCTCTCAATTTTTATTTTAGTGACCTGCCCTGTTAGTGTTGGTAGGACTAATCTTGATGGTTCCTTGATTGGGCTGTTTGTTGTTAGCTTGTTTGGGTGTTTCTTGATTGGGATATTGTTTACTCCTTGATTGATAGTGTGATGTTAATCTTGGTGTTAATTATGTCTCCTGACTGCTAGCTGGTGCTCATGAATGTGTTCTGCTAGTCTTCTACCTGTTTGTTCTATGTAGTAGCTGTTGTAAATCTTTACGCTGTATAGTGTAGATCAGGGGTGTCAAACTGCCGGCTCACGGGGTGGATGTATCATAGCGAAACTGCACCCACCCCATTGCTGGCAACATGTCACATGACATTGCGAGTTTGACACCCCTGGTGTACATGACTGCCTTTTTTCTTCTGAGTCTTTTAGTTTACTTAGGATACTTTGGAGGGCTTTAGTTGGCTTGTGTGCAACACTGGTGCCATGTAGTTGTTGGTTTCTGAGATGTTTTTGATGTATGGCAATGTTATCCTTTTTATGGCCTGTCTAGGTTGGGTTATATTGGGTTGAGTGGTCAGGCTCAGACATGATGATTTTTTAAAAAAAATATGGACAGACTTAACCATAGTTTCAATGGGGAAACTGTGATCAGGCCAAGTTCAAAAATGCTAGAGAATTCCTCGGAGCCTGGCACTGTGACAAATCAGCCATCAGTAGACATGTAGACATAAACAAAATTTACATAGTGTGCAAAAAAGATAACCAAGACAAAAAGGGTTTACCCTTTGAATGAGTTCCTTTACAGAAACCCCCCCCCCCATTTTAATCCTTCCATTCTAGAGGCTAATTGGGTAAACAGGCAAATAGGTGACATTCCATGAGTTGAGATTCTTTGGAGCTTTGGAATCTGAGGTAAATTCAAGGTGATCTGTAGTATGCATTCTTCTGTCTTTAGAATAGATCCATATTCAAGGTGGTCTGTATTTGGCTGTTTGGGGGATCCACAGATGGCCTCTTCAATGTCATGGTTGGAATATATTCCTCTTCTCTTGAAATCTCACAACGTTACCAAGCAATAAATAGTGGAAGAATAGCATAAATTTCAATCAAAGATTTTTTTTTGAAAAAAATACTAGTCAACACAAATTATTATTATTTAGTGTATGATATGAACATGACAGTGTAAACACACACACATGTATACACACACACACACACACATACAGATAGATAAATAAATAGATAGATAGATGATAGATAGATAGATAGATATAGATATATATTCCACTCAATTATAGATAAAACCTCTATGGGGATATGGCAGTGGCCTCATAACTGGATGTTCAATTCAGCTATCCAGTTGATCTCCTCTGGCTTTGCTTTATGCAGATCTTCTAGGGAACCAGAAGGGCAATGTAAGGATCTACCTCATCTAGGCTTCCCAAGAAAGCAGAACCCTTGAAACAGGCATTGTCTCAAAAGGAACTTTTACTAGGGGTGAGTGACAGCAGGAAAACCAAGGTGAGGTCTGTGGAAAAACCCCGCATAAGCAGTATATTAAAAGCAATAATCATTAATCCTTTCCCCTCTAGAGTTCAAATCTCAGCCAATCCACAAGTGCATATTGTAACTGGCTCCATTGGCGGGCTTTTCAAGGTCTCTCTCACTTTCGTTTATCTCTGGCTCCAACACAAACCATCTCCACGTTAAGGGTGATGCATACCTTCTTCTGGAGTAAGGGCATAGTGGCAGGACAGTGCAAAGCATCTCCCCTCCCAACAGAATGGTAGGCCCCAAGAAATGGTTAAAAACCTTATAGATATAATGAAAAGAAAAGCAAGACATTTCTTTGGGGATTTTTAAAATAGATTTTATTAATTTTTATAGGGTTAGGAATAAGGTGGGGTCGGGGTTAAGGTTGGGATTTGGATTAGGATTAGGGTTAGGGCTGGCATTGGTTTTTTTTTTCCAAATAACATTTTCAATATTTAGCAAACAGCATAATGTCTGGGTTCATGTGTTTATTTGTTTTTTAGTCATTTTCTCCAACCATAAATGTATTTTAACCCCAAATCTTTTTGCTTTAGGGCATGTCCACCAGATATGATAATAACTACCTGGTCTTTGTTTGCATTTCCAACAGTTGTTTGAACTATTTTTAAACATTTTTGCTAATCTCACTGGTGTCATATGCCACCTATAAAACATTTTATATAAGTTTTTTATATGCCAGTGCTTTAGTTAATTTAATATTTTTCCCATAACTTTTGCCAATCTTCTAATTCTATATTATATCCAAAGTTCTTTGCCCATGTTATCATTGTTTCTTTTACTTGTTCTTCCTCCATCTTTAGGTTTAACAGAAATCTATAGAGTTTCTTAATCAATTTTTCATCTGTTTTTAGCAGTATCTGATCAAATTCTGTCTGTTCTTTATAAAATCCCATTGTTTTCACATCTTTTTCAAATCTCGTTTGGATTTGCAGATATGGCCACCATGCTAGATCAATACCTTGTTCTTGTAAATCTTGTCTGTCTTTCAATTTTCTTTCATTGTCCAAAATACCTTCATAAGTCACAACTTTATCCTAGTTAATTAAATTTGCATAAGCAAAAGCTTCCGTTGTTGAAAGCCATTCAGGTATCTTAATTTGAAAGAAGTGCATCCCTTATAAAATTGTTTTGAAAGTATCTATGTATTTTATTCTTTCTATACCACAGAAAGGCATGCCAACCGATTTGTAGGTCATGCCCCTCTAGGTACAATAGTCTTTTATCTCTAAGCATTATCCATTCTTTAAGGCATGTTAGAATAGTTGTTTGGTAATATAACCTGAAGCCTTTGAACTATGGTGCTGGAGAAGACTCCTGCGAGTCCCTTGGACTGCAAGGCGATCAAACCGGTTAGTCCCAGAGGAGATCAATCCTGACTGCTCTTTAGAAGGCCAGATCCTGAAGCTAAAACTCAAATACTTTGGCCACCTAATGAGAAGGAAGGACTCACTGGAGAAGAGCCTAATGCTGGGAAAGATTGAGGGCACTAGAAGAAGGGGATGACAGAGAATGAGGTGGCTGGATGGAGTCACTGAAGCAGTAGGCATGAGCTTAAATGGACTCCAGAAGATGGTAGAGGACAGGAAGGCCTTGAGGAACGTTGTCCATAGGGTCACGATGGGTCGGACATGACTTCGCAACTAACAACAACAACAATATAACCTCCAGTCTGGCAGTCCAAATCCTCCACTTTCTTTTGCTTCTTGTAGCATTTTCACTTTAATTCTAGCTTTTTTTCCTTGCTAGATAAATTTCAATATTATTGTATTCAGTTCATCAAAAAAGGCTTTTCCCAGCCTTACAGGAATTATTTGAAATAAAAAGAGTATTTTTGGTAAGATATTCATTTTCACTGTTTCTATTCTCCCCAACATTGAAAGTTGGAAGTTTTTCCACTTTTCCAAATCCAATTTTATTTTAGCAGTCTTACATAGTTATCTTCTTTTACTGTTACACATCTTGCTGTTAGATAAATTCCCAAGTATTTGATTTTTTAAAACTATTTGAAGATTTGTTTTTTGTTAGTTGATTTTTTGTTTTTCTGTTAGATTCCTTGTTAGCACTTTAGTCTTTTCTCTGTTTATTGTCAACCCTGCCACTTCTCCAAATTTTTCTATTTTCTTCACAGGTTTAGTGCTTGTTTCCAGTGGATCTTCCAATATAAAAACTAAACCATCTGCAAATGCTTATAATTTATATTTTTCATCTTTTATCTCCAGTCCTTTAATTTCTATATCTTGTCTAATGTATCTATTCAGTACTTCCAGTGTTAGTATAAATAGCAATGGAGATAGTGGGCATCCCTGTCTTGTGCCCTTTTTAATATTGAAGTTTTCTGTAAGATCTTCATTTACAATTATTTTGGCTGTTTGTTGACAATAAATTGTTTTGATTACATTTATAAAGTTTTTCCCAAAGTCCATTTCTGCAAATTGCTGAAATTTCTTTGAGGATCTGACACACAATCTTGCACAATATGCTTCATAGGTCAACACAAATGAAATACATAGTGTGCAAATAGCAATACTTTATTTTACTTGTCAGCTGAAAATTAAACCTGAAGATTTGAAAGGGGATAATTCTAGGTGATATTATATTAGAAGATTAAATAATTCTCTTTTCCTATAGACAATCTGAAATAATGATATATATAATGTTATGTTTTGCTCTGGGTTTGTCTTGTTAGCTGTTTTTTGTTGTTTAGAGAAGGCCTCAAAACAATGATATAGCATTTAGGGGAAAAAATACAAATCAGTAACCCAACATTAGAAGCAATAATGGAGAAGATCTCTACAGCAATCATATATTTCCCTTTGGTGCTGAGGTATGTTGGAACAAAGGACAACCAGACACTGCAGAACACCAACATGCTGAACGTGATAAACTTAGCTTCATTGAAAACATCAGGTAATTTTCTTGCTAGAAAAGCCACCGTGAAGCTGATAATGGCAAGGAAGCCCATATAGCCCAAGACACAGTAGAACATGAAGACTGATCCTTCATTACACTCCAGAAAGATTTCTTCTACTCCTGAATTTGTGTCAGCATCTGGAAATGGGGGAGAGGTCATCAGCCATATAGTGCAAATAGTTGCTTGAATTAAGCTACAGCCCAACACGATGCACATGGCTAATCTTCTCCCCACCCATCTGGTTATCTTAGACCCAGGCTTAGTAGCCATGAAAGCCAGAACTACAATGATGGTCTTCGCCAACACACAGGAAATGGCCACAGAGAAGATAATACCAAAGGCAGTTTGACGAAGTAGACATGTCATCTTGCTGGGTTTTCCAAGGAATAATAAACAAGAAAGAAAAGACAAGAAGAGAGCAATAAGGAGAGCATAGGTGAGATTCCGGTTGTTGGCTTTGACTATGGGAGTGTCCTGATGTTTAATAAAGATCCAAAGGACTCCAACTGTAACCAAAGAAAAGAAAAGAGCAGAACTGGCCAAAATGATCCCCAAAGTTTCTTCATACATAAAAAATGTTGCAAGCTTTGGAAGACACAAATCATGGTTCGCATTTGCATATTGATCTTCTGGACATTGAAAGCAATCATCTAAGTCTACAAAATAAATTAACAATATATATATTACACTGAAAGAATAGAAACTGAGCACTATGTGTTAAGAACAAAAACCTGTTGTATAACATGTAAAAACTAGTAAACTTCCTGTTTTAAAACTTCCTGTTTGCTCCAAGATCAAATTTGCACCATTGAAATCCATCCTGTTGCCGGCGTCGACTTCCCTCCGCCCTGTGCGTTCCCACAGAGAGGGCCTCCTCAGGGTGCCTCCGGTCAGAGAATGCCAGCTGGTGGCCCCCAGGGGGAGGGCCTTCTCTGTGGGCGCCCCGGCTTTATGGAACCAACTGCCGGTTGAGCTCCAGACGGCACCGGATCTTCGCTCCTTCCGGCGCGGGCTAAAGACCCATTTATTTGAACAAGCTGGCCTGGCCTGATGGGGGAACGTTAGGGTTTTAATGGGTTTTATATTGTGATTGTTTTAATTGGGCAATTATTTAATCCTTTTTTAACTTTTGTATTTCTATTTATATGCCCTGTTCACCGCCCTGAGTCCTCCGGGAGAAGGGCGGTATATAAATTTAATAAATAATAATAATAATAATAATAATAATAATAATAATAATAATAATAATAATAATAATAATAATAATAATAATAATAATAATAATAATAATAATAATAATTCAGTAAACTGAAAGCTGATCAATTTGCTAGCTTTTACTCTTTCCAACTGTTAATAGGAACTTTTAATTAGAGTATTAATATAGACTTTTTACTGCTGGTTTGATTCAGTTTTATTTAGGTATATTTTTACAATAGCATATGTAAGATCTTACCATCTTGTTTGGAAATCTTCCCATGTGGACATTGTAGACAATTATAGCAGCAAAATGGTTTGTTATCTATCTTGCTCCTAGTATAACCCGAATGGCACTTACTATTACACAAAGATAGAGGTTGGACCTGTTCAAGAAGAAAAGGAGAATATGTTTTTTTTTAATTCATTTAGTGGTAACACAGTACTAAGCAGTGTTATAATGCTTTCCTTCTCTGCCTTCACATGTGGTTAGTTTTTGCTTCAATTTCTTCAGAAAAGAGAATGATTATTTCATTTGGAAAAAGTACTTAAACATACAACCTTCAGCACTAAGTAGCATTAAATAAGAATTACAAGGTAGATAGATTATTAGGAAAATACATAGTTTTATTTTAATATGACAAGAAACATCAGTTCTACTTCTTAAATACCCCAATCTCTTCATTCACAAATCTAACTTAGAGCTGAGACACCATGTAACACTCTGGAGAATATTGAGTAGTCTTGGAGCATTGCAGCTGAATCTAATTTCTGTGTTGAACTTTGAAACTAAGACAACTTGAGGGATGACAGAAAGACATTTGGTTACAAGCTAAAATGGAACCAAGCACACCTGGTTAAATCTCTTTGGCCATACAATATTATCCCCATCAATGGTGAACAATGCGTCCTGGGAATCCATGAGCTCCACCTCTCCAACTCTGACTCTCAGAAATGATAGATTGGGGAATGTGATCCAATTCATAATATCAAATCCAGCATCCAATTCTCCATTTTGGTTGAAAGAAACTTTTTGTCCAGCACTATTGTTGAATGAGACACCTCTCAAAAATTGGTTTAGCTACAATGAAAAAGAAGAAAGAGAAAATAGATATAAACAGATCAGGTACCCAGATGAAAACATTCATTTTCCCATTTAATAATATTTTCTTCAAAGTTTAAGGGAAGATAGTAGGCAATGCAATAACAGTATAGACTCTGGTAAACCAGCATTAAAATAATGCATCCTTTAGAGCACAAACACAAAATCAAGCAACCAAAATGTAATACACATGCAAATACCCCCCAAAATAAAATAGAAAATAAAAGAAAAAATATTTTTTACATTTTCCTTGGAACAATGAATTTAATTGAGGCTTAGGATTCAGGTGATAGATAGATAGATAGATAGATAGATAGATAGATAGATAGATAGATAGATAGATAGATAGATAGATAGATAGATAGATAGATAGATAGATAGATAGATAGACAGATAGACAGACAGATAGACAGACAGGTGATAATGTTTATACTTAGTAATTCTTGAAATGTGGAAATTCAGGAAAGCATGGAAAATCTAGAATTGTAAGGGCAAATAAAGAACAGTTAGCATAAAATAAAAAATGGTATGCTACTGTCCTAATACATATATGATAATTTTTAATGACATTATTTGGAATAGAGCTCGTAAAACTACATCCTTAGATACATTCTCATTGGAAGAATGTATTTCATTTAGGTTTAGGATCAGGGTGGCAGATACAGTGAGTAGCCAGAAATTGGTTTACTTAAGGTTTTACCTTCCACAGATTTTGATCCAGAAGTTCCAGTTTGGCCTCGTGCCCTCTAGCTCTGTCTTTCAGCATTGACGTATGGATGTCATGCAAAGCATATGCCACCACATGGATGGCATTGTAGATGCTGTAGCTATGCCCAGTCATGTCCATTTCAAACACAGATGTAGGAAGAGATAACACTTTCTCCTTTCCAGTGCAGGGAATTACATTTTCATCTTCATTCATAACTGAGATGGAGAAGGAACATTCAAAGGCACTTTCCCAGAAGAGCTTGATAAAAGTGTCTTCTTTTTCCAAGATAGGGTTCTTCATCTGAACAAATTGCTGGAATCCTGACACCTTCTCTGAGTGAATTGCAAAAGACAGAGCACCATGGAGGAAGACTAGGTCACTATTCCTTAGAAAGGGAAGAGAGGTGAAATCCATCTCAGCGGTCATCACCCAGATTTTACCCTTTCTCCATAATGATGCATCTTCAGTTTTCAAATTAGTGGAAAGAAGTCTCAGAACTATAATTCCGTAAATTTCACCATGAACCAGTACTACATTAGCTGTGCTTTTCATAACCACCATGTACATTTGAAGTCCCACTTCCACCAGATCAGCAAAGCTATTTGAATAATCAATGACAGGAAATATTTCAATGAATGCTGGACAGATCCCCCTCCAGGCAAACATGGAAGCCATATTTTGTACAAACTTCTCACCATTGTCATCTGCTGCTAACAAGATCCCAATCCATGTCCATCCAAAATGCAAAAGTAATAAACAAATTCCCTTATATTGACCATCTATATTTGGGAACATTTGTTGCCATAACGCAGCCTCTTTTTTCGTACTACTTTCAGTAGTGGAACCATAGATTAACTTAAAAAAGAAAAAGAAAAATACAGGCCAATAGGCAACATGATACTTATCCTCTTCTTCCTTTTTTGAAATGTAGGATGAAAAGATATTATTTACCCATTTAAACTCTAACATACATATTAATGCTCAACAGCATTTCATATTTTGACTATTTGACATATATATTCAGAGTATGCTAGGAGGAAATTATTAAGTCATCATTCCCACGTTTCCATTAGCAAATTTGATAAAAAACACGTTTCACATAAAATTTATATTTCATGGAAATGAGATATAAGAGCATTTTATATTACTAAAATAATGTTTGTAACATTTACCTGGTTGGCTTTCCACTTTTACATTGCAACAACAACAACAACAAAAATACAAAAATTTCTCCTCCTACTTTACATTAGATTAGATTACATTACAATTAATCTATTTTTTCCATCTCTATTGTCCCAATTTCTGTCATATTCTATAACTCATTTTTCTCAATTAATCATGCTTCTTTCTTTTCCTTCAACAACATTAAGGGAATCCAGAAATTGTAAATCAGTTGGTATGCCATAAATTACTTCTCTGTTCTTATAGTTCTGAAAATACTATATAATTTAGACCTTTTTTTTCTTAAATACAGCTTTAATAGAGGATGAATTTTAGGGGAAGCATACCACCCTCCTTAGTCCTTTAAATCTATCAAACAATAAAACAGGGGTGTCAAACTCAATTTCATTGAGGGCCGCATCAGCATTGCAGTTGCCCTCAGGGGTGGGTGGGTGTGGCCTGGGTGGGCATGGCCTACTGGGTAGGTGTGGCTAAAGTGTGTATGGCCTACTGGGTGGGCATGGCCAGCTTTACATCGTTCACATCAAGGGTGCCTATGGGGGCCTGGGCAGGAGTGGAACAGATCTGAGGGTCTCTGGCAGGAGGAGGGTCTCTGGGCTATGGCCAAGGCAGTGGGGGCCGTTCCCTCACTGTTTCCAGGATGGCTTCATGGGACACATGAAACCACTTCATGGGCCGCATCCGGCCCCCGGGCCTTGTGTTTGACATGTCTGTGATAAAACATCAGAAGAGTTATGGCCATAAGTCTACGTACATTAGTCAGCTCAGCTGAATTCCTTTGTGGTATCCAGAAATCCTTAGTTTTATTAAGAATAGTCTTTATTTCAAAAAGAACCCCTTCCTTCCTATATCATAAATTCTCCCTTTTAAAGAAAGGAACAGTGCACTGATGGTTATCTATTTGTTCTGGGCTCTGTCAAAGCTGATACCTGTGGCATCTTATAGAGGGAAAGGATGGTAGCCATGTGTAAACACACATCAGCAGTAGGTCCTCCAATGACCGCTATTGGTCTGTGCTGTGTTTCACAGTTGTAGTTAGGGATGAACTGGCTCTTTGTAGAGAAAAGCTCCAGTGAGGCACGATACGTCCAACTTGTCATGAAGTAGGTATTGTAGATCTGAAAACCGAGGGTGTGATTGGGTAAAATGTTGGGATTTCTATTGATCTCTGTGATGGCAAATTCTAAGGCCAAGATGTGCTGGTAGATTGGAGTCATGATCCTGGAAAGGGAAATACACATTTTGTCACTTTGCAGTCATAATATACATAAATATACATAATATACATTTATATAAGGTAAAGGTAAAGGTTCCCCCACACATGCATGCTAGTCGTTTCCGACTCTAGGGGCCGGTGCTCATCTCCGTTTCAAAGCCGAAGAGCCAGCGCTTGTCCGAGGACGTCTCCGTGGTCATGTGGCCGGCATGACTAGACGCCAAAGGCGCACGGACCGCTGTTACCTTCCCACCGGAGTGGTCCCTATTTTTCTACTTGCATTTTTTACGTGCTTTCGAACTGCTAGGTTGGCAGAAGCAGGGACGAGTAACAGGCGCTCACTCTGTTACGCGGCACTCGAGATTCAACCCACCAAACTGCCGACCTTCTGATTGACAGGCTCAGCATCCTAACCCACTGAGCCACCGCATCCCTTTTATAGCTAAAAAATAGCTATAAAAGATAAAAAATAGATAAAATAGCACTGTAAGTATTTTGTTTTTAATGAGCAGGGTCATAGATGAAGTTTTCATAGTTTTCTTTGAACAATATTGGTTATGAAAATGACTTTTACCCAACATTTACTCATCCTACTGGGTAATCATTTCACAAATTAAATTAATTTATTGTTGATTTTCAAAAGGGCACCATTGCATTTTGGAGAAGAGTACTCTATTTTCTTTAAGGGCTCCAAACACCATTCACTTTTGATTGTAATTCTGGAGTCCAAACTAGCTTTGATGGCTCTGTAGCAAATACCTAAACAGACTATGGTATAGCTCACTATAACTGATAATGCACAGTTTTAACAATCCAAATTCATCTTGAAATAACTTGGGTGTTTTAAAATATGGAATGGCAATTGGATTATTATCTAACATATTAGTACCCATTAGCTGGTATCCCAAAAAAGAAGCATAATTTTTTCCATGTTGTTAGCGAGGACATTTCATTTCATAATCTGATAATTAAAGATGGCAATCTTTAAGATTCTACTTAAAATGGTTATTACTCTGATGCCATATACTATAACAAGAATGGACTTTTGTCAATACTAGTATTTTTAATGTTTGAATGAAAGTAAAATAAAATATTTTCATGACAACCCTTAAAAAAGAAAGCCACATTTTTTTTAAAAAAGGTAAATATTTCAGACCAGTAATTTATTATATGAAAACTTGGCTGTTCAATAAGGAATCCAGAGAAGAACACAAAATGTTCTCTTCTCTGTGTGAATTATTTTAAGATGAGGAGTCCCAGGAAGATTCTTTTAAAGAACGACAATCAGTGCAATGTATAAAAGTGAAATCACGAAAAATGTTAAAGATGCTCTTAAGTCTTCTTGGACAACACAGGATGGCCCTAAGTGCAGTTTGCTAAAACATCCCCTTTACAAAATCCAATTCACACTGAGCAAGAGCTAATAGATTATAACCCATCCATTTCCCAGGCAACATTTTGGGTTACCTGCTGAAAGATTTCAGATTCACCCCCCCTAAGCATGGAGCTCCATCCAATGGGGACAATTAGCGCTTTCAACTTCAGGTATATATGAATATTCCAACTTTTCCTTAGAAAGGAATTCTTCTTGAGGTTTTTTTTAACCCTAAAAAAATCTTCCCAACATACAGCTTACCTTAGCTTTTCCTCTTCTTTTTCTCATATTTGGAGATAGATAGATAGATAGATAGATAGATAGATAGATAGATAGATAGATAGATAGATAGATAATTTAGAGATAGCTAGAGATAGAGATAGATAGCGATGGGGGGGGCAGAGAGAGAGAGATTATATATACTGCTCAAAAAAATAAAGGGAACAGAAAATAAGACATCCTACTATTAAATACAGTACATTGTGTTGTTTAAGTGTTCCCTTTATTTTTTTGAGCGGTATATATATGTATGTATAGATAGATAGATAGATAGATAGATAGATAGATAGATAGATAGATAGATAGAAATATACTCTCTCTCTCTCTCTCTCTCTCTCTCTCTCTCTGTGTGTGTGTGTGTGTGTGTGTGTAAAACCAAGGAAAGCATGCAAAAATAATTAGGTGCATGAGTGTGTACCCCTAATATTTTTGGAACATTTTATTCTTTTCTCATAATTGAAGAACATTTGAAACAAAACATTGGAAAATCTTTCTTGCAGAGAATGAGCATAACATGATGTTTCGTGAATTATGGATGAGGCATATGAAGAGGAACAGGCAGAGACAATGATGAAGGAAAAGGAGGAAGAGTGGGAGGATGAAGATAGTGCCATCCAGCAAAGAAAAGGCAATGTTAATCGTTATAACTGAAGCTAATATTAATATGAAAACACCTCCTGGTTCAAAATAACTTCTTTTCTGTGGTATAAATTCTTACACAGTGTCCTCAAAGAGCTCCTTGGAGGGACATTTGCTGAAGTTCACCGTTGTCTGGAAAATGTAGAGCTGAGAGAGCAAATTCACAACAATGAGGTCTCCAGATTGATAATGCTTGTGAACAAAAGGCAGAGGGTCACTAGTGCTGCATTTAGCCCTGTGAATATCACATATAATTTGAGGTAAAGGCAGAATAACCAATACTGCAAATATCACCATTTCTTCTGTAAGCCAATTTGTCTGTCTCAAAATTCTTTTTCGTGAAGTATACTATTTGAGTTAATGGCTAAATTATGCCCCAGAATGTAGAAATGAAGTTGAAAAAATTATATAGGGACTGATAATTGCAGTAGAAAAGTCAGCAGAGTATTACGAACAAGAAAACATGTTATTGCAAACTCAGTAGACATTGCTTTTAGCATTCTGTAGTGTGGTGTCAAGAGATATGGATGTTTGTGATGATTGAGAGCAAGAGAAGAATTTGAACTCTAAAGAGAACATCACAATCTTTTCCTTCATTTGTAGAAAGATAGGAGGAGTTCATGACTCCAAAATCTTAAAAAAAGAAAAACATAGTTTAATATTAATTTGCAGAAGAGTTATAAAAGGACCCAGAATGAAGTTAAAGGCTTCTTGTACTCCAAAATCCATTTTGAAAGCACTTTGGCCTCTATTGAGAAAAAAATCTGTTAATATCTGGAATCATATGGAAAATATGATATAAAACGTAGAGAATTGTTGAACAGAGTAAATAACAGAAATACCACTCCCCTTAAATATACTCTGGGGCAACTCTTTGGTTGGGGCAAAACTCCAACCACTTTTTGTATTTTCTCTTGCAATTTATCAGAATAAAAGAGTTGGAAGGGACCTTGGAAGTTTTCTAGTCTAACCCCCTGCTCAAGCAGGAGACTCTATACCATTTCAGACAAGTGGCTGTTCAATCTTGTCTTAAAAATCTCCAGTGTTGTAGTATCCACAACTTCTGCAGCCAAGTCATTCCACAGATTAATTGATCTAAGGAAATTTCTCCTTAGTTCTAGGTTGGTTTCTCTCCTTGATTAGTTTCCATCCATTGCTTCTTGTCCTGCCTTCAGGTGCTTTGGAGAATAGTTTGAGCCCCTTTGTGCCAGCCTCTGAGATATTGGGACACAGCCTCAAGTCCTTCTTTTCATTAAACTAGACATACCCAATTGCCGTGCAGGGCCACCCAAGACGGACAGGTCATAGCAGAGAGTTCTGACAAAACGTGATCCACTGGAGAAGGAAATGGCAACCCACTCCAGCATCTTTGCCATGAAAACCCTATGGACAGTACCAAAAGGCAAAACGATATGACGCTGGAAGATGAGCCCCTCAGGTCAGAAGGCGTCCAATATGCTACTGGGGAAGAGCAGAGGGCTAGTACTAGTAGCACCAGAAAGAATGAAGCGACTGGACCAAAGCTGAAAGGACACTCAGCTGTGGATGTATCTGGTAGTGAAAGGAAAGTCCGATGCTGTAAAGATTTTTTTCTCCATAGGAACCTGGAATGTAAGATCCATGAATCAAGGAAAGCTGGACGTGGTCAAACAAGAGATGACAAGACTGAACATTGACATCTTAGGTATCAGTGAACTAAAATGGACAGGAATGGGTTAATTTAATTCAGATGACCATCAGGTATACTACTGCGGGCAAGAATCCCTTAGAAGAAATGGAGTAGCCTTCATAGTCAATAAAAGAGTAGGAAAAGCAATACTGGGATATAACCCTCACAATGACAGAATGATCTCAGTTCAAATCCAAGGCAAACCATTCAATATTACAGTAGTCCAAGTCTATGCCCCAACCACCAGTGCTGAAGAGGATGAAATTGACCGGTTCTATGAAGCCCTACAGCACCTTATAGAACTAACACCAAAAAATGATATCCTTATCATCATGGGGGATTGGAATGCTAAAGTAGGAAGCCAAAAGATAACTGGAATAACAGGCAAGTTTGGCCTTGGAGTACAAAATGAAGCAGGGCACAGGCTAATAGAATTTTGTCAAGAGAATACGATGGTCATAGCAAACACTCTTTTCCAACAACCCAAGAGACGGCTCTACACATGGACATCACCAGACGGTCAACACAGAAATCAGATTGACTATATGCTCTGCAGCCAAAGATGGAGAAGCTCTATACAGTCAGTAAAAACAAGACCAGGAGCTGACTGTGGCTCAGACCATGAGCTTCTCCTTGCAAAGTTTAAGCTTAAACTGAAGAAAGTAGGGAAAAGCACTAGGCCACTCAGGTATGAATTAAATCATATCCCTGTTGAATATACAGTAGAGGTGACAAATAGATTTAAGGAATTAGATCTGATAGACAGAGTGCCTGAAGAACTATGGACAGAGGTTCGCGACATTGTACAACAGGTAGCAACCAAAACCATCCCAAAGAAAAAGAAATGCAAGAAAGCAAAATGGCTGTCTGAGGAAGCTTTGCAAATAGCTAAGGAAAGGAGGGAAGCGAAAGGCAAAGGAGAAAAACATAGATATGCCCAATTGAATGCAGAATTCCAGAGAATAGCTAGAAGAGATAAGAATGCCTTCTTAAATGAACAGTGCAAAGAAATAGAAGAAAACAATAGAATAGGGAGGACCAGAGATCTTTTCAAGAAAATTGGAGAGATGAAGGGAAAGTTTAATGCAAAAATGGGCATGATAAAGGACCAAAATGGCAGGGACCTAACAGAGGCAGAAGAGATTAAGAAGAGGTGGCAAAATTACACAGAAGAACTATACAAGAATGAGCTTAATGTCCCTGATAATCACAATGAGGTGGTCACTGACCTCGAGCCAGACATCCTAGAATGTGAAGTGAAGTGGGCCTTAGAAAAGCTGAGCAACAACAAAGCTAGTGGAGGTGACAGTATTCCAGCTGAGCTATTCAAAATCTTAAAAGACAATGCAGTAAAAGTGCTACACTCAATTTGCCAGCAAATTTGGAAAACTCAACAGTGGCCACAGGATTGGAAAAGATCAGTTTACATTCCAATTCCAAAGAAAGGCGGTGCCAAAGAATGTTCAAACTATCACACCATTGCACTCATTTCTCATGCTAGTAAAGTCATGCTTAAAATCCTACAACCTAGATTCCAGCAGTATGTGGATCGAGAACTACCAGAAGTACAGGCAGGATTTCGAAGAGGCAGAGGAACTAGAGATCAAATTGCCAACATACGCTGGATCATGGAGAAAGCTAGAGAGTTCCAGAAAAACATCTACTTCTGCTTCTTTGACTATGCTAAAGCCTTTGATTGTGTGGATCATAACAAACTCTGGCAAGTCCTTAAAGAGATGGGCATACCAGACCATCTTATTTGTCTCTTGAGAAATCTATTGGGAAATTGGGAAAGGAGTCCGACAAGGCTGTATACTGTCGCCTTGCCTATTTAACTCATATGCAGAGCACATCATGAGAAAGGCAGGGCTAGATGAATCAAAAGTTGGAATTAAGATTGCCGGAAGAAACATCAACAACCTAAGATATGCAGATGATACCACTCTAATGGCAGAAAGTGAAGAAGAACTAAAGAGCCTCTTGTTGCAGGTGAAGAAGGAGAGTGCAAAACGTGGGTTGAAACTAAACATTAAGAAAACCAAGATCATGGCATCTGGCCCTCTGAATTCCTGGCAAATAGATGGGGAAGAAATGGAGGTAGTGACAGATTTTATTTTCCTGGACTCCAAGATCACTGCAGATGGGGACTGTAGCCAAGAAATTAAAAGACGCTTGCTCCTGGGGAGGAAAGCCATGGCAAATCTAGACAGCACACTAAAAAGCAGAGACATCACCCTGTCAACAAAAGTGCGTATAGTCAAGGCTATGGTCTTCCCAGTTGCAATGTATGGCAGTGAAAGCTGGACCATAAGGCTGAGCGCCAAAGAATTGAAGCCTTTGAACTATGGTGCTGGAGAAGACTCCTGCGAGTTCCTTGGACTGCAAGGCGATCAAACCGGTCAGTCCTAGAGGAGATCAACCCTGACTGCTCTTTAGAAGGCCAGATCCTGAAGCTAAAACCGAAATACTTTGGCCACCTAATGAGAAGGAAGGACTCACTGGAGAAGAGCCTAATGCTGGAAAAGATTGAGGGCAATAGAAGAAGGGGACGACAGAGAATGAAGTGGCTGGATGGAGTCACTGAAGCAGTAGGCGTGAGCTTAGATGGACTCCAGAAGATGGTAGAGGACAGGAAGGCCTGGAGGAACATTGTCCATAGGGTCGCGATGGGTCGGACATGACTTCGCAACTAACAACAACAAGTGTTAACATAAATGGAGATTAATATTAATTCACAGGAGATTTATATCATGGGCCAAAAATTAAAGGGCTTCTTGTATTTAAAAACCCAGTTTGGAAGCCCTTCAGTCCCTTTTGAGAATAATTCTCTTTGAATGCCTCCAGTCACATGGAATATTTGTCAAAAGACCTAAAGAATTGTTAAACAGAGTTAGAAACAGGAATGCCCTCCACCTAAACACAATCTGTATTGTTGGCATATGAAGTCTGAAAAATAATTTAGATGATATGATGTCTGAAAAATAGAATGTATAAAGGAACTTCAAATATATATATGAACAACATGAACAACATTTTATGCATGGTGGAAATGTAAAAAAAACACCTTTAAAAATGGATTCAAATATACACATATTTTGTCTTACTTTTCAAGGAAGGACCTAGCCACTGATCACATAGAAAGTTTGTGGAAGTCTGTATTCCATATTTTCAGACTGACTTGGGAATCTCTGAATGGATTTCTGCCTGTTCTCTTATAACGTATTGGTAAATTTCTTTTCTGTGCCTATCCTCTATAGCAGGCATATCTAACACACAGCTTATGAGCTGCATGCAGCCCCACAGCTATAATAAAATATAAAAGAGAACTTCCGGTGGCGACGCGGCGCCGAAGACAGCCGCCTTCGGGCTGTCCGCTCCGCAGCTGTGTTTTTCCATCGTAAACAGCGTCGACCAGCTGTTTAGATGGATTTGAAGCCCCCTCCTCGGGAGAAGAGGAGGGGGTGAGGCCCCAGGTAGGGGTTGAGCTCTCCGGGGCCGCCTGAGCTGAGAGTTTGGGCGGCTGAAGGATTGAGCCCCCCCGAAGCCTGGGTTGCTCCGAGCTGCGCAGCGCCCCTGCTCCGGGATTTATGGAGCAGAGCCAGGCGTTAGCAACCACCCCTGCCAAAAGGAAATACTTTTGATTATCAAGATGCAGGCAGAGCGGTACAGGAGGTCAAGGTGATGTGGACTCTTATCTTTACTCTCTAGCTCAATGGATTTTATAGCTTTAAAGTGAAAGTGCGCAATAAGTGAAAGTGGGGGAAGATGGCGGCTAAAACTTCTAAAGCTCTTCGGAGTGCGGGGTCTTCCCTGGTGCAACAGACCTCATTGCAAGCTTTGCTTCCTCCTGCACCTCCTCCGGCATTGACGCTTAAGGATTTACAAGATGCTCTTGGAAAGCATTCACAATTGATGTCTGACGTGATGGATGAAAAGTTGAAAAAGTTGGAGGAGAAAATGGAGGAGAAAATGGAGAAATTGGAGAAGAAGATGGAAGAGAAGTTTAGAGCAATGAGGGTGGACATGTTGTCTATGATTGAATCTGTAGCTGAATGTGTGCAACAGCTGGATGTAAAAGTGAAGGATCTCAGTCAAAAGAACTCTATATTAGAAGCAAAGGTATTAGAAAATGAAAATATAAGGGATAAAATGGACGGAGAATTGAGCCTTGCTCAGTATCATCAGATGCAGTATGCTATTAGAATCAGGGGTTTAAAGGAGAACTGTAAAGAAGATTTAAAGCAGCTGATTTCTGAGGCTCTGGAAGGGGTATTGGGCCAGCCAGCATCTGAAATTGAGGGAAATATGGACAAAATTTTTCGTGTAAATTCATGGATTGCAAGACAAAGGAAGTTACCCAGAGATGTGGTGGTCTATTTTACAAAGAGAGTAATTAGAGATGAAGTCATTCAAGCTGCTTATGATACTAAACTGGTAGTGGCTGAGCAAGAAGTCTTGGTTTTAAAAGAGATTCCTCCGAAGATTTTAAGGAGAAGGAAAGATTTTACATTTTTAGTACAGGAACTTAAGAAATGTGATATTAAGTTTAGATGGGAGATTCCAGTTGGACTGGTGGTGACGCATGAAGGTAAAAGACATCGTCTGGTTACTGTGGCCCAGGCACGTGATTTTTATAGCAATGTGTTAAAAGCAACCCCCCTATCATTTTTGGAAGCTGTAAAGGGATACGGCGAGGGAAAGCTTCAAGATGTTGCAGACAGACAGATAGAGGACAATGGTGTTGGAGGGGATCAAGATACAGTTTCATCGGATGTTGCAGGAGGCCAGAGGATGACGCGTGCCGCCCTAAGAAGAGCGAGACGAGAGCAAGAGCAAGACCAGCAGATAGTTATGGAATCTCCAAAGTGTACTTACAGTGAAGATGTGGGAGGGGCGCGGTCCAAAGAAGTTTTGGGGGTCATGACAGACGTGCTCCAAAAGCTTTGGGGCGTTAAGATTGCTGATTAAATTTTTAAATTAGAATCTTAATGGATTAAATTTATCATAGAGGAGAAAGAAAGTTTTTTTTTAATATTTAACACAATTTAAGATGGATGTTATTTGCTTGTTAGAAAAGTATATTAGGGTTATGGACTAAAAGTATGTGTTGAACTAAGAATGGGTATGCAAGCTCCTAATTAACAACAAGTTGTCTTACAGACTGCTTAAACCTTTTTTTTTTACTCTTTTTATTTGAACTCAAGGATGACTTGGAACTGCGAGACATTTGGCGTGATACATGCAAGAATTATTTTTGATTATGGTTTAGTTTGGTTGGAGATTATTAAGGTTAATAGATAGGCGCTTTTGGCGCGTAACTGAGAATTTGTTTAGAAATTAGAGAAAGGTTGGAGAATGTAAATAGTAGGTGAAAGTTTTTTTTTCTTTCTTTTTTTTGAAATTAATATGAATAAGGACTGGGATTAAGAAAATCTATTCTGAGTAAAGCTCTTTTTCTGTTTTTCTCTTTTTCTTTTTTACTTTATTTGTAATATTAATATTGTTTGTATTTATTTTACATGAGCTAGAGGGAGATAGAATTAATAGTTTATTGCTGATAACATAGGGGTGCTTATGTTTGTTTTTTTTTATTTTATACCCTGTATTTAGCTCTGGGAAGTCGGGGGGGGGGGAGGAGGGAATGGGGGGAAGGGATAGGGAGGGTTGGGTGGGGGTGGGGGAGGGGGGATTAAAGTCAAAATGTATTGTAAAACTTTTTAAATAAAAAAAAATAAAAGAAATAAAGAAAGCTTGTTATTTATAAACATTAACTATATTATATATATATTAGTTATATGGTGATGAAATAAGTGACTTATGATCATTTTTCACACGACCTTTGCAGAATCCCCATGGCCACATGACCAAAATTCAGATGCTTGGTAACTGGCTTATATTTATAATGGTTGCAATGTCCTGGGGTCATGTGATCAGTTTATGCAACCTTCTGACAAGCAAAGTCAATAGGAAAAACAGATTCACTTAACAACCATGTTACTAACTTAAAAACTGCAGTGATTCACTTAACAACTGTGGTGAGAGAGGTCATAAAATGGGGCAAAATTCAATTAACAAATGTTTCACTTAGTAACATAAATTGTGGGCTCAATTGTGGTTGTAAGTCAAGGAGTAACCGTAGCAGCATAAATTCCAATTTTTTTTAAAAAAAATAACTAGTCAAGACAAATGAAATAGATGGTAAGTAAATGGAAATATTTTATTTTGTCTATCAAGTGAGAATTAAATCTGAAAATCTGAAACAATTATTCTAGATAAATGGTATTGGACCAGAACATTAAATGATTCTGTTTTTCTACAAACAATCTAAAATAATGAGACATATAATTTATGTCTTTATGTGGGTTTGTCTTCTTAGCTGCTCTTTGTTGTTGAGAGAAGGCATCAGGACAATGATGTAGCACTTAGGGAAAAAAATGCAAACTAGTAAACCAACACTGGAAGCTATAATGGAGAAGATCTCCACAGCAACCATGTATTTTCCTTTGGTGCTCAGATATGTTGGAACAAAGGACAACCAGACGCTGCAGAAGACCAACATACTAAAGGTAATAAACTTGGCTTCATTGAAAGCATCAGGCAATTTCCTTGCCAGGAACGCCACTGTAAAGCTAATAATGGCAAGGAAACCCATATAGCCCAAGACACTGTAGAACATGTAGACTGATCCTTCATTACACTCCAGAAAGATTTCTTCTGACTCTGAACTTGTGTCAGCATCTGGGAATGGTGGAGAGGTTGTCAGCCATATAGTGCAAATGAATCCTTGAAGCAACGTGCAGCACAATAGGATGGACACTGCTAATCTTCTCCCCACCCATCTAGTCATCTTAGATCCAGGCTTAGTGGCCATGAATGCCAAAATCACAATGATAGTTTTGGCCAACACACAAGAAATGGCCACCGAGAAGATGATACCAAAAGTAGTTTGACGAAGGAGACATGTCACCTTATCAGGTTTTCCAAGGAATAATAAACTAGAAAGAAAAGACAAGAGGAGAGCAATAAGGAGAGCATAGGTGAGATTCCGGTTGTTGGCTTTGACTATGGGAGTATCCCGATGCTTAATAAAGATCCAAAGAATTCCAACTGTGACCAAAGAAAAGAACAGAGCAGAACTGGCCAAAATGATCCCCAGAATGTCTTTGTACATTAAAAACGTTGCAATCTTTAAAAGGCACAAATCCTGATTCACATTTGCATACTGAGCTTCTGGACATGGAAAACAATCATCCATATCTAGAAAATAAATTAGCAACTTACAAATTGCATGGAAAGAATCAAAACTAAGCCATACATGTTGACAAAAAAGACAAGTTTTCTAATGTTTTAAAAACCATTACAGTGGTGGACTTTCTATAAAGTTATATTGGAAAACCTCTTTGCTCCAAAACACACTATTTGATATCACTGCAGAAATCCATTACATAAATTGACTGCTGGTTATTTTCCATGTTTTGAGCCTTGGTGGAGCAGTGGGCTAATGCCTCCTTAAGTAACACCAGCTGCCTGCAATTAGTGCAGGTTCGCATCCCACCAGGCTCAAGGTTGACTCAGCCTTCCATCCTTCCGAGGTAGGTAAAATGAGGACCCAGATTGTTGGGGGCAATTAAGCTGACTTTGTAATAATGCCGCTTGGGGTGTGTGTGAAAGCCCTAATAAGCAGGCATATACATAGAATGAAGGCTACTGCTAAGCTTGTAAGCCGCCCTGAGTCTTCGGAGAAGGGCGGGATATAAATGGAATTAAAATAAATAAATAAATAAATAAAAAATAAATGTTTTGCTCCATTAATTTGTCAGGTGGAACCATTAATCCAGAATATTAGTCTAAACTTTTCATTGCTCTTTTGATCCACAGTTTTATTTAGGTACTATATATTTTCTAGGATACCAAATGCAAGAAATCACCTATTTCATTGGAAATCTTCCCATGTGGACATCGGAGACAATCATAGCAACAAAATGGCTTCCCTTCTATCTTGTTTCTAGTATAACCTGAATGGCACTTTCTGTTGCACAAAGATAAAGGTTGGACCTGTTCAAGAAAGAAAGAAGAAAATACTTTGCTTTGACAATTTTTTTAATGGTAATACAGTACTGGATTGCCATAATGCTTTGTTTCTATGCCTTGATAAGTGGTTAGTTTCTGTTTTAGTTTATTCACATGAGAGCAGGTTTATTTCTATTGGAGAAAGTGCTCAACCATATGACCATTCAGCACTAACTAACATTAAATAAGGATATAAGGCCAGTATGTAGGCATCTTCTGAGTTTTTCTACAAAATCCAAAATGTGTGCTACAACCTTGACACATTCTTTCTTTTGCAGCTTTTGGTATCAATGGGAAAACATACACATGTAAATATGATAAGAAACATCAGCTCTTAAATATCTCAGTTCCACTAGTCACACATCTAATTTAGGAGACAACCAAGTGTTCACTAGGTGGTCCAGAGATTTGTCTGGAGAAAATTTAGGAATATTGGAATACTTGAAATATTCTAATTTTTGTGTAGGATTTTGAGTCTAAGACACTTTGAGGACTGACAAAAAGACATTTGTCTAAAAGCCAAAAAGAAACTGGCCATACCTGGTTAAACCTCTCTGGCCATACAATATCATCCACATTAATGGTGAACAATGACTCTTGGGAGTCCTTGGGGTCCATCCTTCCAACTGTGACTCTCAGAAAAGATAGATTGGAAAATGTGATCCAATTCATAATATCAAATCCAGTTTCCAATTCTCCATTTTGGTTGAAAGAAACCTTTTGTTCAGCACTATTATTGAATAAGACCCCCTTCATAAATTTGTTGAGCTACATTGGAGAAGAAGCCAAGACAAGGTTAGATAGATAGATAGATAGATAGACAGATAGACAGAGAGACAGACAGACAGACAGACAGATAGAAGCCAAGGATTATAAGATTCATTCCCCCTTTTAAGATAGAGACTGCTTCTGGTGAGTCTGGTGAATATAATCTCTGTACTTAGTAATTCTTGAAATGTGGAAATTCAGGAAAGCATGGAAAACCTAGAATTGTAAGGCCACACTGTTAACATAAAATAAATAAAAAATTATATGCTACTGTCCTAATACATATGCAGATATAAAAAATTATGGTGACATTATTTGGAACAGAGCTAGAGAGAAGATGGCATTGAGTAAAATCACATCCTTAAATACATTCTCTTTAGAAGAATGAATTTCATTTAAGTTTAGGATCAGGGTTGCAGATACAGTAATTGGTTTGCTTAAGGTTTTACCTTCCACAGATTTTGATCCAGAAGTTCCAGTTTGGCCTTGTGCCCTCTAGCTCTGTATTGCAGCATTGATGAATGGAAGTCATGCAAAGCATATGCCACCACATGGATGGCATTGTAGATGCTGTAGCTATGCCCAGTCATGTCCATTTCAAACACAGATGTAGGAAGAGCTTCCAGTTTCTCCTTTCCAGTGCAGGGAATTACATTTTCATCTTCATTCATAACTGAGATGGAGAAGGAACATTCAAAGGCACTTTCCCAGAAGAGCTTGATAAAAGTATCTTCTTTTTCCAAGATAGGGTTCTTCATCTGAACAAATTGCTGGAATCCTGACACCTTCTCTGTGTGAATTGCAAAAGACAGAGCACCATGGAGGAAGACTAGGTCACTATTCCTTAGAAAGGGAAGGGAGGTGAAATCCATCTCAGCG
Organism: Vipera berus; assembly: GCF_964194415.1. Taxonomy (NCBI): domain Eukaryota; kingdom Metazoa; phylum Chordata; class Lepidosauria; order Squamata; family Viperidae; genus Vipera; species Vipera berus. The sequence goes on from NC_138210.1 coordinate 65,793,991, forward strand.
GTCATCACCCAGATTTTACCCTTTCTCCATAATGATGCATCTTCAGTTTTCAAATTAGTGGAAAGAAGTCTCAGAACTATAATTCCATAAATTTCACCATGAACCAGTACTACATTAACTGTGCTTTTCATAACCACCATGTACATTTCAAGTCCCATTTCCACCAACTCAGCAATGCTACTTGAGTCATCAATGATTGGAAATGTTTCAATGAAGTCTGAGCAGATCCCCTTCTGGGCTAGCATGGGAACCAGATCTTGTATAAACTTCTCACCGCTGTCATTTTTCAGAGATAAGATCCCAATCCACGTCCATCTGAAATGTAGCAGTAATAGAAAAATTCCCATATACTGATGGTCCATACTTGGGAACATTTGTTGATATAAACCAGCCTCTTTTTTCGTACTACTTTCGACAGTGGAACCATACATCATCTTCAGAAAAAGAAAAATACTGGGAAATAGACAATAGGATATTTTTTTTTCAAAAATGGTAGTGTGTAGTGATTCTATTTATCTGCTTAAGCTGCAATATAGATATTTATGCTCAAAACATATCTCATATTTTGACTCAAGTTGTATTTCCCATATAAATTTAAATCATTCTACATGGAGGTTGTTAAGCTGTTGAGCTGTGTGAGCAAACTTGATCAAAGACACATTCTTACACCAAACTTTCCCCATAGTTTGCATTTGTAAATTGACAGATTACCTCTTAAAACACTTTTTCTCTTTTTTCAGTTCTAAGAAAACTCAACATTCTTATCATATTTCCTCTTAAATATAGCTTTAATGGAGATGCTTCTGAAAATGCTTCTGAAAATTCTTTATAGTTTTAATCACTGTTTGTCTTAAACATTGCTTTAGTGGAAAATGAATCTTTGGGAAAACATAGCACACACACACTGATAATGAAATATTTAAAGAACAAAAGATCAGAAGAGTTATAGCCACAAACCTGAGGACATTAGTACGCTACAGCACAATTTCCTTGTATTCATCAGAAGCCATTAGTTCTAATAATAATAATAATAATCCCTTTATTTGAGGAAGAATCCCTTCTTTCCTATGTCATAAGCCAGTGGTTCTCTACCTGTGGTCCACGGACCCCTTCATGTATGTGATGCCATCACAGAGGGTCCGTGATTTAAATCTTAAGTCTTAGTGGTCCGTGGCCATGCCCACAAAAGGTATTTAAAGGGGGTCCATGGTGAAGAAAAGGTTGAGAATCACTGCCATAAATGATCACGTAAAAAGGATAGAAAGTCATTGATGGCTATCTATTTGGTCTGGGATCCATCAAAGGTCATACCTGTGGCATCTTGTAGATGGATAGGATGGTAGCCATGTGTAGACACACCTCAGTGGTAGGTCCTCCAAGGATTGCTATTGGTCTGTGCTGTGTATCACAGTTGTAGTTAGGGATGAACGGGCCCTTTGTAGAGAAAAGTTCCAGTGAGGCCCGATACGTCCAACTTGTCATAAAGTAGGTATTATAAATCTGAAAACCGAGGGTGTGATTGGGTAAAAGATGAAGATTTCTGTTGATCTCCTTGATGGCAAATTCTAAGGCCAAGATGTGCTGGTAGATTGGAGTCATAACTCTGGAAAGGGAAATACATATTTGGTCACCAGGGTACTTAGTTGAAAAGGAAGCACATAACATACTTTTTCCCAAGTTAATTTGATGGAAAAGAACATTGCAATCATTTTGATTTTTATGACAATCTTCCAATAGTCATCCTTCTGAGTAATAATTTCAGAAAATGAAGTCACTTGTTGATTTTTCAAAAGGATACTAATGATTTTTGGAGGAGTAGAGTCACTCCATTTTCTTTAAAACCTTCAAACCCTCCATTGCACCACTGTAGTAATTTCAGAGGCTGAGCTAGTATTGATGGCTCTATAGCAAACAGAGAAACGGAAGATGGCTTAGCTGACTATAGTAATAATACCTAATTTTGGGCCATCCAGATTCCTCTTGAAATAATTTGGGTCTTCTAAAGAAAGGATTAAAAATAGCACTCTAGCATATTACTATTAGCCAATAACCCCAAAGTGGATCATAACTTCTTTCATTATGTCAGAGAGGGTTAAGATGAAGATTTTCAGGAATATAATATAATATAATATAATAGTGATGCATAAAAGGGAATGTGCAAACTGTTGGAGAAGCTCTAAATCATGCACTTCCAACTTGCAGCCCACAGGCAACATGTGGTCCTGGATAGCTAGTAATGAGGACCCACCAAGATAATGAAAATATTAATATAACATGCTTCATTATTTTCACATAATTGTGGGAAAATTTTAAAAAATAAAAGAAAGATTGTTTTTTTTCTCCTGCAGGATGCAATCATCACATAGCAATCATGGATTATGACTGGGGCTCATGGAAAGGAAAAGGAAAGTAAGATAATAATGGGAAAAGAAGAAGAATGGGAGGACGAAGATAGTGCTATCTAGTGAAGAAAAGATGCTGCCAATCATTGGAATTAACTATGAATATGAAAAGACTTCCTTGTTCAAATTAACTTGCTTTCAATATATAAAAACTTACACAGTGTCCTCAAAGAGCTCCTTAGAGGGACGCTTGCTGAAGTCCATCATTGTATGGAAGACATAGATCTGAGAGAGCATGTTCACAACAATGAGGTCTCCTGACTGATATTGCTTGTGAAGAAATGGCAGAGGGTCACTGATGCTGCATTTAGCCCTGCCAATACTGCACACCACTTGCGGTAAAGGCACAATAACCAACATGGCAAATATCACTATCTCTGACAACCACATATTTTCTTTACTCAATTTCTCTGAATCAACATTCTCTTTTATTAAGTATAATTCAGCTTGAGTTAATAACTCACCCCTCTCCCTCCTCCACGGATTTAGAGCTGAAGTTGAAATAACTACATAAGGATTGTTAATTGCAGTAGAAAAATTCCCAATTTTCAGAAGCAAAGTCCTAGGAAACATTAAACAAGAAAACATGTTTTTACTATGTCAGGAGAGATCATTTTTAGAATTCTGCAGAGAGGTGACAAGAGATACAGATGTTTGTAATGACTGAGAGCATTAGAAAATCCTAATTCTACTGACAACTTCCCAAACATTTCCTTCATTTGTAGAAGGACAAGAGGAGTCTTTAGGTCCCCTAAAGGCTTAAATAAATGGAATTAATTCACAGAAGTGTTTATCAGGTACCAAAGTGAAGTTAAAGGGATACTTTTAACAAAAAAAAAAAAAATTGAATTGCTTCAGCCGTTTCTGAGAATGATTCTCTGTGAATGCCTAGAATTAAATGGAAAGTAGGACAAAAGATGTAGAAAATTATGAAACAGATTTGAAAACAAGAATGGCTTTCCCCTTAAGCACATTCTGTTTGGGGGCAAAAGTCCCCAATTAAAGTGTGCATCAAAAATTTTGAGAACCATTGACGTATTGGATAGATGCAAGACTTTTGTAGAGTACAAACATAGAATCCCAAGCCATCATTATATATATAGATTTGTCCCATGTTTGGGGCCTAGCAAGGTAATCTAAATAGTTAACAAGCATTTGACACATATCTCCCCTTGCTTCTCAAGCTAACAAAGCGAGAGAGATCCTGTGGCCTAGAGGTGAAAACAACTGCCTAATGTGCAATCAGCCCAGGTTCGAATCTCAGAAGGGTATGGCTGACTGATGAAAACTAATAAGTTTGAAATGCATATCAGTCTCCCTTAATTCTTTGTTAGCAATTTACACAAATATAAAACTGTCACCGGTGTGACTACTGCCTGTCGATGGCCTTCAAGATAGGCTGAAACAGGAAATAAAGATTTGTCCCATGTTTGGGGCCTAGCAAGGTAATCTAAATGGTTAACAAGCATTTGACATATATATATATAAAATAAAATTAAAATCATCTGTGCAATAAATTAAAATTAAAAATTAAAAATAAATTAAAAATTGTAAATATAATTAAAATGCCTGTCAGTCCTGTATATGTATATGTATATGTATATGTATATGTTATATGTTATATGTTTGTTAAGTATTTAGATTACCTTGCTAGGCCCCAAACATGGAACAAATCTTATTTTCTGTTTCAGCCTAACCCAAGGCCATCCACAGGCAGTGGTCACAGTAGTGACAGCTCATATTTGTGTAAATTTTTTGGATTTTTTGGATTTAAGTATTTAGATTACCTTACTAGCAATCCAAAAAATTTACACAAATATGAGCTGCCACTGCTGTGGCTACTGCCTGTAGATGGCCTTGGGCTAGGCTGAAACAGGAAATAAGATTTGTCCCATGTCTGGGACTAAGCAAGTGTATTCTGAATGCTTAACAAACATTTAACACATATCTTCCTTGCTTCTCAGCTAACAGAGAGAGAGGGAGAGAGAGTCTGTGGTCTAGGGGTTAAAACAACTGCTTAAGATGCAGTCGGCCCAGGTTCAAATCTCAGAAGGGTATGGCTGACTGATGAGAACAAATAAGTTTGAAATGATCATATCAGTCTCCCTTTATTCTTTGTTATCAAACCAAAAAATTTACACACACACACACACACATTCCTTTTTATTTATTTATTTATTTTTCCATTTCTTCCACAAACAAGTCAACAAATATACCGCAATACATAGATACATACACGTAGGTTTGGGTGCTGCTCGTCCATTTCCCCTTTCACTGTATCCACCCTCCTTCTCTCTCTTTCCTCTTCTCTACTTTCTTTCTCCCTTTCTCCTTTCTTTCCTACTTCCCTCTTCTTCCTCTCCACTCCTCTTTCCCTCACCACTCCCCTCTCATTTCTCCCCACTTCTCCTCCTTTTTTCCTCTAACCTTCCTACTTCCTTCCCCCTTCTCAATTCTCTTCCCTCTCTCCTCTCCTTTCTTCCCTCCCATTCCTCTTCCAATACAATTTAGGGGTAATGTCTGAGCAGCTCCTCTCCTTAGATTTTCAACATCTATATTAGGTTGTTGTTGTTAGCTGAGAAGTCGTGTCTGACCCATCGTGACCCTATGGACAATGTTCCTCCAGACCTTCCTGTCCTCTACCATCTTCTGGAGTCCATTTAAGCTCATGCCTACTGCTTCAGTGACTCCATCCAGCCACCTCATTGTCTGTTGTCCCCTTCTTCTATTGCCCTCAGTCTTTCCCAGCATTAGGCTCTTCTCCAGTGAGTCCTTCCTTCTCATTAGGTGGCCAAAGTATTTGAGTTTTAGCTTCAGGATCTGGCCTTCTAAAGAGCAGTCAGGATTGATCTCCTCTAGGACTGACTGGTTTGATCGCCTTGCAGTCCAAAGGACTCGCAGGAGTCTTCTCCAGCACCATAGTTCAAAGGCCTCAATTCTTTGGTGCTCAGCCTTTTTCATGGTCCAGCTTTCAGTGCCATACATTGCAACTGGGAAGACCATAGCCTTGACTATACGCACTTTTGTTGACAGGGTGATGTCTCTGCTTTTTAGTGTGCTGTCTAGATTTGCCATGGCTTTCCTCCCCAGGAGCAAGCGTCTTTTAATTTCTTGGCTACAGTCCCCATCTGCAGTGATCTTGGAGCCCAGGAAAATAAAATCTGTCACTACCTCCATTTCTTCCCCATCTATTTGCCAGGAATTCAGAGGGCCAGATGCCATGATCTTTTTTCCTTAATGTTAAGTTTCAACCCAAGTTTTGCACTCTCCTTCTTCACCCGCAACAAGAGGCTCTTTAGTTTTTCTTCACTTTCTTCCATTAGAGTGGTATCAACTGCCTATATTAGGTATGATAACATTAATTTTCTATTACATCAATATTTCTATAAATCTGTCCTTCTTGGTATATACTTCTATAAATTTTTATACTACCTCCAGTTATGCAATACTGTGTCGCCTGAGTCTCCCTCCTTATCTCCTCATTTTTCTTCCATCTAAATTAATGTTAGCCGTCTTTTAAGCATATTCTCTTTTTCACCCACTCGTAAAATATTCCCCAAATTTCATAATACTCTGAGTCTGTCTTACCTTTAATTATCATTGTTAATCTATTCATCTCTGCACATTCCATTTTTTTCCTGATCACCTCTTCTTCTGGAGGAGCTTTCAGTGCCTTCCAGTTTTATGCAAACACAATCCTAGCTGCAGTGATTATATGAATAATCAAATATGTGTTCTCTTTACTATATTTCTCTGGTAAAATACCCAACAGGAATATTTCTGGTCTTAGTTCTATACGTTGTTGTATCATCTTTTCTATCCATGATCTGATTATGTTCCAATAGGTTTTAGCTTCTGCACACGTCCACCATATATGATAGAAGGAGCCTGGTATTTGATGGCATTTCCAACATTTCATAGATCTGTCCTTAAACATTTTAGCTAGTCTTTCTGGAGACATATGCCATCTGTAGAACATCTTATACATATTTTCTTTATATGCTGTCGTCATTGTCAGTTTATAGTTTCTTTCCCATAATTACTGCCATCTATCTAATTCAATTGTATATCCAAAATTTCTTGACCATTTTATCATTGACTCCTTAACTTGCTCCTCATCTAATTCCCTATATAATAAGTAGCTATACATTTTTTAATCCATTTTTCTTCAGTTTCCGTAAGTATTTCATCTAACTCTGTTCTGCCCAAATTAAAACCATCTATTTTAGCATCCCCCTTCATGGATTACTGCCTTGTCGTGGCGAAGGGGCTTGCGTAATTCAATGAAGCTATGAGCTATGCCGTGCAGGGCCACCCAAGACGGACAGGTCATAGCCAAGAGTTCTGACAAAACGTGATCCACTGGAGAAGGAAATGGCAACCCACTCCAGTATCTTTGCCATGAAAACCCTATGGACAGTACCAAAAGGCAAAACGATATGACGCTGGAAGATGAGCCCCTCAGGTCGGAAGGCGTCCAATATGCTACTGGGGAAGAGCAGAGGGCTAGTACTAGTAGTGCCAGAAAGAATGAAGCGACTGGGCCAAAGCCGAAAGGACGCTCAGCTGTGGATGTGTCTGGTGGTGAAAGGAAAGTCCGATGCTGTAAAGATTTTTTCTCCATAGGAACCTGGAATGTAAGATCCATGAATCAAGGAAAGCTGGACGTGGTCAAACAAGAGATGACAAGACTGAACATTGACATCTTAGGTATCAGCAAACTAAAATGGACAGGAATGGGTGAATTTAATTCAGATGACCATCAGGTATACTACTGCGGGCAAGAATCCCTCAGAAGAAATGGAGTAGCCTTCATAGTCAATAAAAGAGTAGGAAAAGCAATACTGGGATACAATCCTCAAAATGACAGAATGATCTCAGTTCGAATCCAAGGCAAACCATTCAATATCACAGTAGTCCAAGTCTATGCCCCAACCACCGGTGCTGAAGAGGATGAAATTGACCGGTTCTATGAAGCCCTACAGCACCTTATAGAACTAACACCAAAAAATGATGTCCTTATCATCATGGGGGATTGGAATGCTAAAGTAGGAAGCCAAAAGATAACTGGAATAACAGGCAAGTTTGGCCTTGGAGTACAAAATGAAGCAGGGCACAGGCTAATAGAATTTTGTCAAGAGAATACGATGGTCATAGCAAACACTCTTTTCCAACAACCCAAGAGACGGCTCTACACATGGACATCACCAGACGGTCAACACAGAAATCAGATTGACTATATGCTCTGCAGCCAAAGATGGAGAAGCTCTATACAGTCAGTAAAAACAAGACCAGGAGCTGACTGTGGCTCAGACCATGAGCTTCTCCTTGCAAATTTTAAGCTTAAACTGAAGAAAGTAGGGAAAAGCACTAGGCCACTCAGGTATGAATTAAATCATATCCCTGTTGAATATACAGTAGAGGTGACAAATAGATTTAAGGAATTAGATCTGATAGACAGAGTGCCTGAAGAACTATGGACAGAGGTTCGCAACATTGTACAGCAGGTAGCAACCAAAACCATCCCAAAGAAAAAGAAATGCAAGAAAGCAAAATGGCTGTCTGAGGAAGCTTTGCAAATAGCTAAGGAAAGGAGGGAAGCGAAAGGCAAAGGAGAAAAACATAGATATGCCCAATTGAATGCAGAATTCCAGAGAATAGCTAGAAGAGATAAGAATGCCTTCTTAAATGAACAGTGCAAAGAAATAGAAGAAAACAATAGAATAGGGAGGACCAGAGATCTTTTCAAGAAAATTGGAGAGATGAAGGGAACGTTTAATGCAAAAATGGGCATGATAAAGGACCAAAATGGCAGGGACCTAACAGAGGCAGAAGAGATTAAGAAGAGGTGGCAAAATTACACAGAAGAACTATACAAGAATGAGCTTAATGTCCCTGATAATCACAATGAGGTGGTCACTGACCTCGAGCCAGACATCCTAGAATGTGAAGTGAAGTGGGCCTTAGAAAAGCTGAGCAACAACAAAGCTAGTGGAGGTGACAGTATTCCAGCTGAGCTATTCAAAATCTTAAAAGACAGTGCAGTAAAAGTGCTACACTCAATTTGCCAGCAAATTTGGAAAACTCAACAGTGGCCACAGGATTGGAAAAGATCAGTTTACATTCCAATTCCAAAGAAAGGCAGTGCCAAAGAATGTTCAAACTATCGCACCATTGCACTCATTTCTCATGCTAGTAAAGTCATGCTTAAAATCCTACAAGCTAGACTTCAGCAGTATGTGGATCGAGAACTACCAGAAGTACAGGCAGGATTTCGAAGAGGCAGAGGAACTAGAGATCAAATTGCCAACATACGCTGGATCATGGAGAAAGCTAGGGAGTTCCAGAAAAACATCTACTTCTGCTTCATTGACTATGCTAAAGCCTTTGATTGTGTGGATCATAACAAAGTGTGGCAAGTTCTTAAAGAGATGGGAGTACCAGACCATCTTATTTGTCTCTTGAGAAACCTATATGCGGGTCAAGAAGCAACAGTGAGAACTGGACATGGAACCACTGATTGGTTCAAAATTGGGAAAGGAGTCCGGCAAGGCTGTATACTGTCGCCCTGCCTATTTAACTTATATGCAGAGCACATCATGAGAAAGGCAGGGCTAGATGAATCAAAAGTTGGAATTAAGATTGCCGGAAGAAATATCAACAACCTAAGATACGCAGATGATACCACTCTAATGGCAGAAAGTGAAGAAGAACTAAAGAGCCTCTTGTTGCGGGTGAAGAAGGAGAGTGCAAAACTTGGGTTGAAACTTAACATTAAGAAAACCAAGATCATGGCATCTGGCCCTCTCAATTCCTGGCAAATAGATGGGGAAGAAATGGAGGTAGTGACATATTTTATTTTTCTGGGCTCCAAGATCACTGCAGATGGGGACTGTAGCCAAGAAATTAAAAGACGCTTGCTCCTGGGGAGGAAAGCCATGGCAAATCTAGACAGCACACTAAAAAGCAGAGACATCACCCTGTCAACAAAAGTGCGTATAGTCAAGGCTATGGTCTTCCCAGTTGCAATGTATGGCAGTGAAAGTTGGACCATAAGAAAGGCTGAGCGCCAAAGAATTGAGGCCTTTGAACTATGGTGCTGGAGAAGACTCCTGCGAGTCCCTTGGACTGCAAGGCGATCAAACCGGTCAGTCCTAGAGGAGATCAATCCTGACTGCTCTTTAGAAGGCCAGATCCTGAAGCTAAAACTCAAATACTTTGGCCACCTAATGAGAAGGAAGGACTCACTGGAGAAGAGCCTAATGCTGGGAAAAATCGAGGGCAATAGAAGAAGGGGATGACAGAGAATGAGGTGGCTGGATGGAGTCACTGAAGCAGTAGGCGTGAGCTTAAATGGACTCCAGAAGATGGTAGAGGACAGGAAGGCCTGGAGGAATGTTGTCCATAGGGTCACGATGGGTCGGACACGACTTTGCAGCTAACAACAACAAAATTTTAGCATATTTTTCATATCTAGATTGTATTTGCGTTCTCATGTACCAATCCATCTTTATTCCTTGTTCCTCTAATTGTTGTTTGGTTTTCAGCTTCCCCATGTCTGTTAGTAGGTTTTTATATCTTATAATGTTTCCCATGTTAAACATATTGGGGTGTATTAATGCTTCCATAGTTGAGAGCCAATCTGGAATCCTCAAATAATGCTTCCTCTTTATTTTCTCCCAAACCATCAATAAAGAATTCCTGATATGATGTGTCTGGAAATAGCTGTGTATTCTATTTTCCCCATATCATATGAACACATGCCATCCCAACTGTAAATCATGTCCCTCTAGTGTCAATAATCTAGTATTCCTCAGTAAAATCCATTCTCTCATCCATGACATTGCTTCAGCCTGATAATATAATTCCCAATTAGGTAAGCTAAACCCACCTCTGAGTCTTGCATCCTGTAACATTTTTAAATTAATCCTTGCCTTTTCCCCCTGCCAAATATATTTCAATATTATTTTATTTAGCCACTCAAACTATTTCTTTTCCAATCTTACTGGTATTGTTGAAAACAAAAACAACAATCGTGGTAATATATTCATTTTGATTATTGCAATCCTACTCATTAATGATAGTTGTACCTTTTTCCCATTTATCCAAACTACTTCAATTTGTCTTTTCAATTTATAATAGTTATCTTCAATTGTTATACATCTTGCTGTCAGGTGAATTCCCAGATATTTTACCTTCTTTACAATCTGTATCTCTAACTTTCCCATCAATCCTTTTTTTTTGTTTTTCAGTAATATTTTTCACTAACATTTTTGTTTTATCTTTATTAATCTTCAAACCTGCTACCTCACCATATTTTTTCTATTTTTTCTAATAATCCAGGTCCTGTCTCTAGTGGCTCCTCCAAGATAAATACTAGATCATCTGTGAAAGCTTGTAGCTTATATTTTTCTCTCTTAACTTTCATACCTTTTATATTCTTATTCTGTCTTACAGTTCTATTTAGTATCTCTAGTGTCAGTACAAACAAGAATGGGGATAATGGGCATCCCTGTTTTGTTCCCTTCATAATATTAATCTTTTCAGTCATATCTCCATTAATCATTATTTTGGCTATTTGCTTATTGTAGATTGCTTTAATTACATTTATAAATTTCTCCCCAAAATCCATAATCTGTAGTTGTCTTATCATGAATTGCCAATTCACATTATCAAATGCTTTCTGTGCATCCAAAACCATCAATGCCATCTGTTTTTTTGGGATGTGTTTCATAGTATTCTAATGAGTTTAATATAATTTGCATATTGTCTCTAATGTGTCTTTTGGGCAGGAACCCATTTTGATCCAAATGTATACATTCGTTTAGGAACTTTTTAAGTCTTTTGGCCATGATTGATGCAGATATTTTATAGTCCACATTCAGCAAGGAAATCGGTCTATAGTTCTTTATTTGCTTCCGACCATGAATGTGGTATCTTAGCTTCAGAGAAGAGTTCATTATAGAGTTCCAGCATTACATTGCCTATCAGTTTCCTGCAATGTTCTATATAGTTCCACTGGTAGCCCATCTGGTCCTGGTGTTTTGCCATTCTTTTGTTTTTTAATTGCTTCTGTTAATTCCATCATTGTTATTTTCTCTTCTAATAGCTTTTTAAATTTCTCTGGTACTTTAGGTATCTCTGTTTTTTCCAAGAATTATTTTATCCTATCATCTGAAACTGCTTGTTGCTTATATAAATTCCCATAATATTCCCAAGCTATCTTTTTCTTTTCTTCATTCCGGTGTTGTAAAGTCCCTTCGGCATCTTCCAGTTGTTTAATCCATCTCTTCTCTTTCTCCTTTTTAATTTTATATGTCAACCATCTCCCTGGTTTGTTTGCATGTTCAAAAAAGGTTTGTTTAGCTGCTTTTATTTTCACTGCCACTTCTTCATTTTCTATTAAGTTCATTTTATGCTTGTTCAACTCCATTAATTTTTTTATCTTTTTGTTTTCTGTATCTTTCTGTAATTCTTTCTCAAGCGTCTTATATTCTTCCTCCAGTTTTTCCCTAATTTGTCTTTTCTGTTTATTCTTTTTCCCCATATAAGATATAGCAAGTCCTCTCATGTACGCTTTCGCCGTATCCCAGACATTTTGAAGTGAGGTATCTTCTGTTTTGTTTTTCTTGAAGAAGCAAGTCATTTCTTTTTCCATATATTGCTGGAAGTCTTTTTCATTCAATACAGTTTGATTTAATGTCCATCTTGTTCTCTTTTTTGTGTGTGTCCTTTCCATATAATTGTGACTGGGTTGTGGTCCACCCATGTGTTTGCTTCTATGTTTATATTTTGTGTACTTGTAAATAAGTCTGTTGATGTCCATATCATATCTATTCTCAACCAGGACAAGCGTCTGTTAGAATAGAATGTATATTGCTTCTTTTCCGGATATTTTTCTCTCCAAACATCTAATATATTTAATTCATCCACCATATTATGAAAAGATTTTGGAAGTGTTCTCCTTAGGGTCTTGATTTTTTTTGTCGTATTATAATCCAGCCTGGCCTTTACGATAGCATTGAAATCTCCAATCATACATATACTTTCGAATTCCAATTCTATTATTTTCTGGTGTAATTTTGAATAGAAATTTTCTTGGTTTTCATTTGGGGTGTAAATCGCTACCAATAAAGTTTTTTTTCACAATTCATAATTACTTCTACCATTAAAATTCGCCCTTTGAATATATAATACCACACCTCTTTTACTCTGACCTGCAAGTGAGGTATATAATTCTCCCAATTTTGGATATTCTAGTAGATTTTTATGTTGTTTCTTAATATGAATTTCTTGTAAGCAAATTATGTCCCATTTTTAATTTCCCCAATTTATTTAGTGTTCTTTTTCTTTTTATAGCCAAATTTAGTCCATTTACGTTTATCGAAATTGCTTTTATCTCTTCTGCCATGATTATTTATTTGAAGTTTTAGGTGCTCTCGTTATTCTCATCTCTCTTTGCTCTTTTGCCTCTTTTGCTCTTGTCCCTTCTCTCAACACCCTTTCCTCCTGTTCTATGCTATACTTACTCCGTTGCTTCTCTGTCTCGTCTCCTTGCTGTCTGCTTACTCTTTCCCCTTTCAGCCTTTCTTCTTCTTGCTGCCCAAAGTATTGATCATAGAAAAGTTCTGCTTTCTCTAATGTGTCCAGTCTATGTCTTTGTTGTTGCCAATTTATCATTATCCTTCTCGTATTAACCATCTAAAATTTATCCCTTTTTTAATTAAGCATTTTGTCAGAAATTGATACTCCTTTCTCAGGTCTCTCACTCTTCTTGGGATCTGTTTTAACATCACTATCTCTCTTCCTTTGAATTTTATTTTAACATTTCTCAGCTTCTGTAGTATATCTGCCCTTAAAGCTTTTTTAGTAAACCTTATATGCACCTCTCTGGGGAGAGTATTTCTCATTGCATATCTAGTATGTATTCTAAATATCTCATCTATATCATTAATTATCTTTTCCTTACTTTCCTCCAATGCTTCTGCTAATATTCCCGCCATTACATCTGCTAGGTTCTCTCCCTTTTCTTCTTCAACATTTTGGAATCTTAAATAATACAGTAATCAGCTCTATCCATCTCTAAAGCAATGATCATTTTTTTTCCTGATTCCTGTCTGTTAATGTAAGTCGGTTATCAATCTCCTCTAGTCTCTTATCTGTTAATTCAATTCTTTCTTCAGCTTGTTGCAATCTTTGTTCATTTTTCTCCATCAGTTCTTTGACCTCTTTTAGGTCCTCTTCTAGTTTACCAATCCCTTCTTTGAAGTCTGTGTGTAGAGCCAGTATCATATTTTTCAATTCCATGTTGGATCTATCTTGCTGCATTGTATTGTCCAGTGACTTCTCTGCCACCGGACTCTCTGATATTAGGGCAGCTGTTGCTGGGTGTGTTGTGGTCTTCTTCATTTTCTCCAGTAGTTTGTAATCCAAATGTTGATGGGGTATTATAATCCAAATGTGCTCCCCAAAAAAAAGAGTACGAAAAATTTCAGTGACAAGAAAAGGTGAGAACAAGGGGAAAAGGAAAGAAAAAGAGAAGGAAAAAGCCAAATATCCTTATATCTTAAAAAAAAGAAATTAATCCATACAGGTTACGCTCTTTGTTCGTTTCAAAATCTCTGTGCCTTAGTCCAGAAGAAGAGAAAATCAAAAATATGGTCTCCAAAGTAAAAAACAATCCACCATTCCCCAACCTAAAATCAGACTCTGTAAACTTCTTATCAGTGAGTCCAGCAGCTGTCATTCAAGGTCACTTACTCTCCCTTATTTTTTTCCTAAGCTTCAAGAGTTTTCTCAGCCAAGATATTTGATTCATTGTCTTCTTTTGCCTTCCATTGTTATCCACCGCTGCAGTTCCGGAAGAGGAGCTTCCCCCTCCCCACTTCTCCACGGCTTCAAATTCTTCTTATCTCCCCACCCCCAGTTTCCAGCATTTAAGGTTTCTCAGTCATCTCACCCAAGCAGTCCTTCAAACTTACTTTCAAGATCTTCCAAGTGGCTGCCCCGGCTTGTGACGGCTCGCAATGGCTGTCTGACAGCTGCTGGTCTGGGAAGCTTCCGTCGGCTCTCCAGGAGGTTGAGATCCCTCCTGTGCTGCCAAAACTGTGCCTCCCTTCTTCACCATCCCTACAGGATGGCTCTGATCTGTCTGAAACTCAGACAGACCCCCCCCAAACAGCTGAAAAGTGACAATCCTTCAGGAGCTTCCAAAGGATGTGTCGTCCCGCCGCTGCGCTGGCCCTACCCCCTGCGTTAAATCCCAAGCCATCGTTGTTGGCTACACAAGAGTTGGTAGTTCATTTAGACATTTTCTCATGCAATTTGTTGATAGTCTTGTTCCCATGAAAATAGGCAACTTCCTCCTCCTCCTCCTCCTCCTCCTCCTCCTCCTCCGATATATGGTATTGCAAATATTGCTGATTTCTTCTGAACATTTTTTCTGTGTGTATCCTCTATAAATTCATAAGATTAGAAATATCTTACACTATTCCTTAAAGGTATATACTCACCCACATGTTCCTCCTCATATACTGCAGTCAAAATTTCAACCACCCTTCCTGAGAAAGGAAGGAGCGAGAAGGAAATGAAGGAAGTAGAAATATGTCTAGTGAATTTGAGGACATGTGTCAACACAGATTCTATCAAGTTGGGATCTGTGTACTTGTGCTAGCCAGACTTTTAGAGAAAAAAGTCACAGAGTTCACACTTTGAGTGTGCTTCTCTGCAATCCTAGTATTTCCATTCCAGGTGTCAATGGGGCAAAATGACATGTGAGGTGAGGTTTTACACCATGAGTTGAGATTCTTTGGAGTCTTGGAATTTGGGTGTCAACTCTATAACGAACCTGGCTGCAGCCATTTCCTTCATTCTAAGTTGCCACATGATAGGAAAGGGGATGGAGGATTTCTTCTAGTCTAAACATTTTACTGTCCCATGGGAATCAATGTTATTTCTGTCAGTTAGATAGGGGCTGGGGCATATAGTTAGAAAGCCTGGCAAACTCTTCTATTCGGGAATATAGCTAATTGCATAGCACTGGGGTGGGAAGTTTAACTTTGTAATATTTTAAATTTTTGCAGAGAACTTCAGACTTGGTTTCACTTTTTTGTAATAATATTTTATTGGTTTCCCAAGACTTGGTTTCACTTTTGACAGTGCCGATACTATGTAACCAATAAACATGTTCTTTGAGGAACATCTCAAGCCCCGGAGTTCTGATTTATTTGGTCTTGTCTATCGGAACCTTGACATTGGCATTAATTCAGACTGGTAGTATATGTTCTGCCATATCTAAGATAGTTCCATACCCAAAGTTGCCTGTTTTCCACATCCAAGTATGGGCTCTGGCAATGTCACACTTAGACAATTACTTTCCTCTAATTGTGTTGTTGTTGTTGTTGTTAGTTGCGAAGTCGTGTCCGACCCATCGCGACCCTATGGACAACGTTCCTCCAGGCTTTCCTGTCCTCTACCATCTTCTGGAGTCCATTTAAGCTCACGCCTAATGCTTCAGTGACTCCATCCAGCCACCTCATTCTCTGTCATCCCCTTCTTCCATTGCCCTCAGCCTTTCCCAGCATTAGGCTCTTCTCCAGTGAGTCCTTCCTTCTCATTAGGTGGCCAAAGTATTTGAGTTTTAGCTTCAGGATCTGGCCTTCTAAAGAGCAGTCAGGGTTGATCTCCTCTAGGACTAACCGGTTTGATCGCCTTGCAGTCCAAGGGACTCGCAGGAGTCTTCTCCAGCACCATAGTTCAAAGGCTTCAATTCTTTGGCGCTCAGCCTTTCTTATGGTCCAGCTTTCACTGCCATACATTGCAACTGGGAAGACCATAGCCTTGACTATACGCACTTTTGTTGACAGGGTGATGTCTCTGCTTTTTAGTGTGCTGTCTAGATTTGCCATGGCTTTCCTCCCAAGGAGCAAACGTCTTTTAATTTCTTGGCTACAGTCCCCATCTGCAGTGATCTTGGAGCCCAGGAAAATAAAATCTGTCACTACCTCCATTTCTTCCCCATCGATTTGCCAGGAATTGAAAGAATAATCCATAGATTGCAATCATTTTTTTTAAAAAAAAATACTGGTCAACAGAAAGGAAATACATGATATGTATATGACAGTAGTTTATTTTTCTTATAAATGCGGAATTACACCTGATGATTTGAAAGGGTATAATTCTAGGTTAGTGTTATTGGATTGGAATATTAAATTATTCTCTTTTCCTACAGACAATTGGAAATAATAAGACAAATAATTTTATGTTTTTATTTGGCTTTTTTTTAGCTGTTCTCTGTTGTTTAGAGCAGGCTTCAAAAGAATGATGTAGCATTTAGAGAAAAAAATACAAATCAGTAACCCAACACTAGAAGCAATAATGGAGAAGATCTCTACTGCAATCATATATTTTCCTTTGGTGCTCAGGTATGTTGGAACAAAGGACAACCAGACACTGCAGAAAAGCAACATACTAAAGGTGATAAACTTGGCTTCATTGAAAGCATCAGGCAATTTTCTCGCTAGAAAAGCCACCGTAAAGCTAATAATGGCAAGGAAGCCCATATAGCCCAAAACACAGTAGAACATGAAGACTGAACCTTCATTACACTGCAGAAAGATTTCTTCCACCCCTAAATTTGTGTCAGCATCTGGGAATGGGGGAGAGGTTGTCAGCCATATAGTGCAAATAATTCCTTGAATTAAGCTACAGCCCAACACGATGCATATGGCCAATCTTCTCCCCACCCATTTGGTTATCTTAGAACCAGGCTTAGTGGCCATGAAAGCCAGAACTACAATGATGGTCTTCGCCAACACACAGGAAATGGCCACAGAGAAGATAATACCAAAGGCAGTTTGACGAAGGAGACATGTCATCTTGCCAGGTTTTCCAAGGAATAATAAACAAGAAAGAAAAGAAAAGAGGAGAGCAATAAGGAGAGCATAGCTGAGATTCCGGTTGTTGGCTTTGACTATGGGAGTGTCCTTATGCTTAATAAAGATCCAAAGGACTCCAACTGTGACCGAAGAACAGAAAAGAGCAGAACTGGCCAAAATGATCCCCAAAGTTTCTTCATACATCAAAAATGTTGCAATTTTTGCTAGACACAAATCCTGGTTCACATTTGCATATTGATCTTCTGGACATTGAGAACAGTCATTCATGTCTAGAAAATAAATTTACAATTTACAAATTGTGTTGAAAACTGAGGACTATATTCTTTCTTTGAAAAAAAAGGAGTTGATGTACAACATGTGAAAATCAAATACATGGGTAGGCTTATGAATTGAACAACCCTTTGCTTTAAGACTCACTACTTGGTATCATTATTGAAATCATTCCATAAACTGAATGCTAGTCAAGTTCCTATCCATCTGTCAAGTGGAAGCATGAATCTAGGCCATTAGTCTAAATCTTTTATTGCAAGATCCAATCTGGTTTGGTCCAGATGTTTCGTCTTCTGAGCTTTTGGACTCATGTTGGAGCCCATCTTCAGAGACCTTCTCTCTAGCAGAGTGTACTTTGGGCTGTTTTTTTTTGTGTGTGTGGTATTTATATGGTGCCTGTTATATGTCGATTTTTAGATGTTCATTTAAGTGTTGGTGGCTGGCTATTAAATTGTTGGCTGTTTGTTTGTGCTGCCAAGCCCTCACCTCCTAAGTCTTTTATTTAGCAAACCATTATTGCTGTTGTAACTTATAATTATATTTAAGTATATTTTCTAGGATAACATATACCAGAACTCACCTTCTTCTTTTGAAATCTTCCCACGTGGACATCTTAGGCAATCATAGCAACAAAATGGCTTCCCTTCTATCTTGCTCCTACTGGAACCTGAATGGCACCTGCTATTGCACAAAGATAGAGGTTGGACCTGTTTATGAAGGAAAGGAGAGAATGTTATCTTTGACAAATTTCTACTAAATTGTAATACGATGCTAAGGACTATCCTTGGACTTCATTCTCTTTCCTCATATATGGTTAAGTTTCTGTCTTACTTTATTCACAAGAAAGGATTATTTCAATTGGAGAAAATACTCAGCCATACAACCATCCAGCATTATATAGCATTAAATAAGGATAAGATAGTTAGGTAGCTAAATTAGGTTAAGGTAGTTAGGTATGTTTGAAAGCTAGATAGACCATTATTACCTTTGATTTTTCTACAAAATCCAAATCTTTTGGCTCATCCTTCCTTTTGAACATCTGGATGAGTCTTGCTGAATGGGAAAACAGACTCATTCAATATGACATGAAATATCAGTTCTTCAATACTCCCATAGCTCCATTCACAGATTTAACTTACATATTCACAGATTTAACTTACATATACATACAAGGATTCATCAGGTGGTCTCCAGATATGTGCAGAGAACACTTAGGAATCTTGGAGTATTTCAAATATTTTTACCTGAATCTAGTTTTTTTATGGGATTTTGTTCTAAGACAACCTGAGGGACTACAGAAAGATATTTGTCTACAAGCCAAAATCAAACTGGACATACCTGGTTAAATCTCCTTGGCCATACAATATCATCTTCATCAATGGTGAACAACGCTTCTTGGGAACCAATGGGTTTAATCCTTCCAACTCTGACTCTCAGAAAAGATAGATTTGGGAATGTGATCCAATTCACAATATCAAAGCCAGTATCCAATTTTCCATTTTGGTTGAAAGAAATTTTTTGTCCAATAGTATTATTAAATGAGACTTGTCTCATAAATCGGTTAAGCTAAATGGGAAGAGAGAGAGAGACAGAGAGAGTGACAGAGAGACAACCAGAGATGATATAGTTCAAGGTGACAGACAAACTTGATCAAGGGAGTGAGGGAATAGCCAGAGAACAGAGATCAACAAGACCTAAATATAAGTAATTGAAATGGAGAAAGAAAATGGATTTTTTTCAGTGAATATAAATGGACTGAATTCCCCATCAAAAAGAATTTTTTTAAATTTTTTTACAGAAATTAAACATATATATAATTTGTTTGCAAGAGACATATATTAAAAGACAATATTACAAACTGTTGGAATACCCCCAAATTGGGAAACTTTACCATGCATCAGCGCAGCAGAAAAAAAGAGGTGTAACTGTATATATTAAAGAGACAATAGACTCTAAAATGATTTATTCAGATGAAGAAGGAAGAATTGTGATGGTAGAAATATTTCTACATCAAAAACAAACGTTGGTAGCAATATATGCACCAAATAATAACAGGAAGAATTTTATCAAAATCTCCATAGAAAAATAACAGAAATGGGGTATCAAAATATTTGCCTAGTAGTAGATTTCAATCCAATAAAAGTAGCAAAACAGGAAAAAGTGGAAGAAAAAGATTACCAAGATTTTTTTAATATGACAGAGTAAATTGGGGTACAAGATGTCTGGAGGGAAATTAATCCAGGAAAATTACAATATACATTTTATTCAAATAGTCACAAATCCTGGTCCAGAATTGACACGATTTGGAAGTCATCTGAATTGAGGACAAGTATACAGGAGATTCCCAGTTGCAATGTATGGCAGTGAAAGCTGGACCATAAGAAAGGCTGAGCGCCAAAGAATTGAAGCCTTTGAACTCTGGTGCTGGAGAAGACTCCTGCGAGTCCCTTGGACTGCAAGGCGATCAAACCGGTCAGTCCTAGAGGAGATCAACCCTGACTGCTCTTTAGAAGGCCAGATCCTGAAGCTAAAACTCAAATACTTTGGCCACCTAATGAGAAGGAAGGACTCACTGGAGAAGAGCCTAATGCTGGGAAAGATTGAGGGCAATAGAAGAAGGGGACGACAGAGAATGAGGTGACTGGATGGAGTCACTGAAGCAGTAGGCGTGAGCCTAGATGGACTCCAGAAGATGGTAGAGGACAGGAAGGCCTGGAGGAACATTGTCCATAGGGTCGCGATGGGTCGGACACGACTTCGCAACTAACAACAACAACAACAACAATACAGGAGATTGAGATAGAACCAAGTACATGGGCAGACCACAACCCCTTAAAAATGACATGGAGAGGAATACCAAAAAAAAAATTAAGATGAACTTTGAATCAATCCATATTAAAAGAAAAAGAATTTATAGAATTAGCAACAAAAGAAATGGAGTTTTTCTTTAAAGAAAACAAAAAAGAAGATACAACACTACAAAACGTATGGGATACAGCCAAAGCATATTTTAGAGGTATAGCTATAACATACATGGCAATAAATAAATAAATAGAAATGACAACAATACATATTATTAAGGGAAGAATTTGAAAAAAATAGAATCAAAACTGCAAATGAATCCACAAAAGAAGATTCTGAAAAGAGAAATGGAAACAATAAAACATAAATTTGCTGGATTCAGAAAAATTGGCATAGCAAATAAACTTTTTTGAAAATGCAAACAAAACAGGAAGATGGTTAGCTTACAAACTTAAAAAAAACAAAAGAAGAAACTGATAAATAATCGACACCCTCTCAGGGTTGGCAGTGGAGTTTCCCAGACTTATAGTTCTGGGTGACTTCAACCTGCCTTCCCTGGGAGGGTCGTCAGAGTTAGCTCGGGAGTTCATGGCTTCCATGACGGCCATGGACATGACCCAAGTAATTCAGGGCCCGACTCATGGGGCGGGTCACACCCTTGACCTGGTCTTTCTATCTGGACAATGGTTGGATGATTTGGGAGGGGGCTCACAAACTGCTGTCCCCCTGTCATGGTCCGATCATTATCTCCTGCGGCTGATCTTCCATTGTGCCACCCCCCGCTGCTGGGCTGTGGAACCGACCAGGTGGTTCCGTCCCAGGCACTTAATGGACCCAGAACAGTTCCAGATGGCGCTTGGGTCCTTACCTGTCTCCCTCACTCACAGCCCGGTCGATGCCTTGTTGGATGTCTGGGAAAGGGTGGCCACTGAGGCACTTGACCGTGTTGTACCCTTGCAACTCCAGACTTGGCACAGATCCCATTGGGCCCCATGGTTTTCTGTGGAGCTCCGGGAGATGAAGCATTGCAGACGGGGTCTAGAGAGCGGTTGGAGGTCCACCCGGTCTGAATCTGACAGATTGCGACTAAGAGCCTTTACAAGGTCTTACCTCGCTGCGATGAGGACAGCGAAGTCTAATTACTTCGCTGCCCTCATCGCGTCCACAGATAATCGCCCAGCCACCCTGTTTAGGGTGACTCGCTCTCTCCTTAATCGGGAGACGAGGGAGGAACCCTTACAGGGATGGGCTGAGGAGTTTAGTCATCATCTGGTGGATAAAATCGCTCAGATCCGGACTGGTTTGGACTCTGACTGGGCAGAGTCTGGAATGGAGGAATCAAGCGGTCTTGAGCATGTTACCTGGACTGAGTTTGACCCTGTTTCCCCCGATGACATGGACAGGATCATGAGGAGACTGAGTTCCACCACCTGTTTACTGGACCCGTGCCCCTCCTGGCTGGTCTATGTGGCCCGGGAGGAGACAGGAGGCTGGTTCCAAGCAGTAATATCTGCTTCCTTGAAAGAGGGTACCTTTCCCACTGCTTTGAAGGAGGCGGTGGTGAGGCCCCTCCTCAAGAAGCCTGCCCTGGATCCGGCTGTTTTAAATAACTATCGTCCGGTCTCCAACCTTCACTTTTTGGTGAAGGTTGTTGAGAGTGTGGTGGCGCATCAGTTCCCTCTGTTCCTGGAGGAAACGGATTATCTTGACCCGTACCAATCGGGTTTCAGGCCCGGGTACAGCACGGAGACGGCATTGGTCGCACTGGTGAATGATCTCTGGCGGGCTCGGGACAGGGGATGTTCCTCTGTCCTAGTCCTTTTAGATCTCTCAGCGGCTTTCGATACCATCGACCATGGTATCCTACTGCGGCGTCTCAGGGGGTTAGGAGTGGGAGGCACTGTTCTATGGTGGTTCTCCTCCTACCTCCTGGGCCGCTCGCAGTTGGTGTTGACGGGAGGGCAGAGGTCTGCCCCAAGGTCTCTCATTTGTGGAGTCCCCCAGGGGTCGGTTCTCTTTCCCCTCCTGTTCAACATCTACATGAAACTGTTGGGCGACCTCATTTGTGGTTTCGGGGTGGGGTATCATCAGTACGCTGATGATACCCAACTTTTTCTCTCCACCCCGAACCAACCCAGTGATGCACTCGACGTGATGTCCCATTGCCTGGAAGCGGTCCGGGTTTGGATGGGGAGAAACAGGCTTCGTCTCAATCCTGCCAAGACTGAGTGGCTGTACATACCGGCATCTCGGATAAACCAGGTTGTTCCACCACTAATGATGGGGGGTGAGGTGTTACCCCCCGTAGATAGGGCTCACAACTTGGGCGTCCTCTTGGATTCACGGCTCAATTTTGAAGACCATATAGGAGCCGTGACCAGGGGGGCTTTTGCCCAGCTTCATCTGGTGCACCAGTTGCAGCCCTATCTGGACCGAGATGCCCTATGCACAGTCACCCATGCGCTCGTGATCTCCCAGCTAGACTACTGCAACGCTCTCTACATGGGGCTGCCCTTGAGGACCACTTGGAGGCTTCAACTGGTGCAGAATGCAGCTGCGCGAGTTGTTATGGGAGTTTCCCAATACTCCCATGTAACACCTCTTCTCCGTGAGCTGCATTGGCTTCCGGTTGCCCTCTGGGTGAAATTCAAGGTGCTGGTAATGACCTATAAAGCTCTCAATGGCTTGGGTCCGGATTATCTAAGGGAACACCTGCTGCTGGCATCAACTTCCCATCGTCCCGTGCGCTCCCACAGGGAGGGCCTTCTTAGGGTACTGCCGGTCAAGGAATGCCAGCGGGTTATCCCCAGGGGAAGGGCATTGTCTGTGGGCGCACCGGCCCTTTGGAACCATCTTCCCACAGAGCTTAGGACTGCCCCCGACCTTCGCTCATTTCACAGGGATTTGAAAACTTGGCTTTTTGAGCTGTCTGGCCCAGACTGAGGGGTTTTAATTATTTATTAATGGGGTTTTAGTTTAAATTCAGGGACTTAATTTAATTTTAGTTTTAATCGATTTTAACTTTGTATGTATGTATTTTTAATTTTTCCCTGTAAACTGCCCTGAGTCCCATGGGAATAGGGCGGTATACAAGTTTAAATAATAAATAAATAAATAAATAAATTTAGTAGATGGAAAAGGTTGCCTACAATTTAAGAATGAAGAAATAAAAAAATAATTAAAGAATACTATAAGAAACTGTATGATATAGAAGAAATTCCAAGGGAGAAAATGATTCAATATCTTCCAAAAATTTCAGAAACTTTTAAAACTATGCTAGAGGAAAAAATAACAATGATGGAGATAACAGAGGCTATAAGAAGACAAAAAAAGAGAAAACACCAGGGCCAGATGGACTACTGGTGGAGCTATATAAATCTTTACAAGATATATTAAGTGAACTGTTGAAGGATGTGTGCAATGAACTTATGTTGGAGGCTAAACTCCCAAATACATAGACAGAAGCAAATATTACCTTAATACCAAAAGAAAATTCAGACTTGACACAGATAAAAAATTATAGACCGATATCATTATTAAATGTGGATTATAAAATTTTTACTTCAATAATAGCAGACAGACTGAAAAGATTTTTAACTGAATTTATACATTCAGACCAAAATGTTTTTTTTAACCAAAGAGACAAATTAAAAATACCGTAATTTAAGAGTGACAATGGCTATTATTAACAACATGGGAAAAATAAAATGTAAAATATATCTGAAAATTCCAGGGTGGCTTTCAACAAAGGAAGCATTTGTACACCCAAATTCAGTTGATTTTGGAAAAAAAATCCAGACATATAGAGATATTCTAAACTCTGAAGGGAATTTAAAATCTAAACAAGAAATGGTGGGCACATTTACAAATGCAAGTTAGATATGATAAAGATGTTAAACTGTATAGGTTTTACAAGGAGCAAACTTTGTTTGATAAGATATTATTAACTTCTGATGAGAAACTAATTAAGAAAATGTATAATTTTCTATTAACTTTGAAAATGGAAAGCAAATAAGTTAAAGAAACAATGATAAGATGGCCAAAAAGTTTTGGCTACAATATAGAATTAGAGAAATGGTAAAATTTGTGGGAAAGAAATTATAAATTGACAATGTCAACCTCTTATAAATTTATATAAAATATTTTAGAGATGGCACTTGCCGCCAGCAAGACTAGCAAAAATGTCAGATAGATGTTGAAAATGCAAACATAAGTCAGGCACTTATTAGCATGTTTGGTGGACATGTGCCAAAGCAAAGAGTTATTGGAAAAAGGTACATGCTTGGCTAGAAAAGATGTTGAGAGAATACATAGATTTTAAACCTGAACTTTTAAAATTAGGTATAATGCCAGAAAAGACTGATAAACAAAACATGTATTTGACTTTGCACATTACAACAGCAGCAAGAATTATATTTGTGCAGTATTGGAAAAATGAAGAAATATCATCATTTAGGTTTCGGATTTGGATGGCTTGAAGATTTACTTTCCACAGCTTTTGTTCCAGATGTTCCAGTTTGGCTTCAGGTCCTCTACTTCTGTATTCCACCATTGATGAATAGAAGTAATGCAAAGCATGTGCCACCACATGGATGGCATTGTAGATGCTGTAGCTTTGGGCAGTCATATCCATTTCAAGCACAGATGTAGGAAGAGATAACACTTTCTCCTTTCCAGTGCAGGGAATTACATTTTCATGTTCATTCATAACTGAGATGGAGAAGGAACATTCAAAGGCACTTTCCCAGAAGAGCTTGATAAAAGTGTCTTCTTTTTCCAAGATAGGGTTCCTCATCTGAACAAATTGCTGGAATCCTAACACCTCCTCTGAGTGAATTGCAAAAGACAGAGCACCATGGAGGAAGACTAGGTCACTATTCCTTAGAAAGGGAAGGGAGGTGAAATCCATCTCAGCAGTCATCACCCAGATTTTACCCTTTCTCCATAATGATGCATCTTCAGTTTTCAAATTAGTGGAAAGAAGTCTCAGAACTATAATTCCATAAATTTCACCATGAACCAGTACTACATTAACTGTGCTTTTCATAACCACCGTGTACATTTGAAGTTCCATTTCCACCAGTTCAAGAATGGTATTTGAATATTCAATGACAGGAAATGTTTCAATGAAATCTAAACAGATCCCTCTCTGGGCAAACATGGGAACCAGATCTTGTACAAACTTATCACCACTATTATTATTCACAGACAAGATCCCAATCCATGTCCATTGGAAATGCAACAGTAATTGAAAGATTCCTTTATATTGATGGTCCATACTTGGGAACATTTGTTGATAGAGAATAGCCTCTTTTTCTGTACTACTATCAGTGGAGGAACCATATATTAACTTCAAAAAAAGAAAAGAAAAGAAAAGAGAAATAACAGGAAATAGACAGAGCACTTATTCTTTTGTGTTTTCTTTTTAAAAAATAGTGTGTAGTGATATTATTTAGCCATTTAAAATATGATAGAGATATTTCTATAAATTCCTGTTTGGCTTTCCAATTTTACAGTACAACACACAATAGAAGAATGTCTCTTAGAGTACATTAGATGCTATGGATGTGAAATTCCTATTAGAATCAATCCAGTTTCTCCAATTCTATTGTCCCAATTGCCATCTTTTTCTATAACATACAGTATATTCCCTGAATTCATCCCCCATTTCTTTCTTTTCCTTCACTGGAAATCGTGAATTAGTAGATACCCCCATAAGATACTTATTTGCTTTTTATTGTTCTCAGAATGTTCTATATTTTTAATAATTGCTTTTCTTAAATCAAGCATTGATAGTGAATTAATCCTTGGGAAGGCATAGCACACTTGTTGATCTTCAGGTCTTTCAATAAATAAAAGGTCGAAAGGCTTAAGGCTATAACCTTAGACTCTTTAGTATGCTATAGCAGAATTCTCTTGTCATCAGTTTTGTTAAGATAAATCTCTTTATAACAAAAATAATTTCTTTATTCCTATGGCATAAACACACCCATTACAATAAGGAAACAATTCATTGATAGTTATTTATTTGGTCTGGGCTCCATCAAAGCTCATACCTGTGGCATCTTGTAGAGGGAAAGGATGGTAGCCATGTGTAAACACACATCAGCAGTAGGTCCTCCAATGACTGCTATTGGTTTGTGCTGTGTTTCACAGTTGTAGTTAGGGATGAACTGGCTCTTTGTAGAGAAAAGCTCCAGTGAGGCACGATAAGTCCAACTTGTCATGAAGTAGGTATTATATATCTGTAAACCAAGAGTGTGATTGGGTAAAATATGAGAATTTCTGTTGATTTCCTTGATGGCAAATTCTAAGGCCAAGATGTGCTGGTAGATTGGAGTCATGATCCTGAAAAGGAAAATACATTTTTTTTTACTGTGCATTCAACTGAAATGAAAGGACTTAATATGTAGGAGGATGTGATAAAATAGCATTGTGATTATTTTGAACTGAATGTGAAGTGTCATAACTGAGATTTTGCCTTTGAAAAACACTGGTTATGAAAATGGTATTCATCCCAACAAACTTCCAATATTCAT
The DNA here is from genome assembly GCF_964194415.1 of Vipera berus. Taxonomy (NCBI): domain Eukaryota; kingdom Metazoa; phylum Chordata; class Lepidosauria; order Squamata; family Viperidae; genus Vipera; species Vipera berus. The sequence goes on from NC_138210.1 coordinate 65,820,901, forward strand.
CACTCTGGGTAATTATTTCAGAAATTAGAAGTCACTTATTATTGATTTTCAAAAGGATGCTGATTCATTTTACAGGAGTAGAGTCACTCCATTTTCTTCAACACCTCCAAAACAGATTCTATTGTTGATAGTCATTTGGGTATCTAATATAGCGTGATGGCTGTATAGCAAATAGGGAAGCAGAAGATGATTTAGCTCACTGTGTTATTGTTGTTAGTTGCAAAGTCATCTCCAACCCATCGCGATCCCATGGACAATGGGGTCCTCCAGGCCTTCCTGTCCTCTACCGTCTTCTGGAGTCCATTTAAGCTCACGCCTACTGCTTCAGTGACTCCATCCAGCCACCTCATTCTCTGTCGTCCCCTTCTTCTCTTGCCCTCAACCTTTCCCAGCATTAGGCTCTTCTCCAGCGAGTTCTTCCTTCTCACTAGGTGGCCAAAGTATTTGAGTTTCAACTTCAGGATCTGGCCTTCTAAAGAGCAGTCAGGGTTGATCTCCTCTAGGACTGACTGGTTTGATCACCTTGCAGTCTAAGGGACTTGCAGGAGTCTTCTCCAGCACCAGAATTCAAAGGCCTCAATTCTTTGGCGCTCAGCCTTTCTTATGGTCCAACTGTCACTGCCATACATTGCAACTGGGAAGACCATAGCCTTGACTATACGCACTTTTGTTGGCAGGGTGATGTCTCTGCTTTTTAGTGTGCTGTCTAGGTTTCCCATGGCTTTCCTCCTGAGGAGCAAGCGTCTTTTAATTTCTTGGCTGCAGTCCCCATCTGCAGTGATCTTGGAGCCCAGGAAAATAAAATCTGTCACTACCTCCATTTCTTCCCCATCTATTTGCCAGGAATTGAGAGGGCCGGATGCCATGCAGATTTTTAAAGAAATCTATCAAAAACTTGAATTTGAATCTAAATTTATCTTGAAAAACTTGGGTGTTTTAAAAATTGGGTAGGCAAAGAGTATTCTATTGTAATAATAGTTTTATTCGTTTGTCATGCACAATACCAGTAAAAACTAGCAAATTTTTTAATGCTCAAATGAAGGTAAAGTAAAAAATTATGATAATCATTGAAAAAGAAGATTTTTTTTTAAAACACATAAACATTTCAGACTTCAGTAATTTATTATCTAAAAACTTGGTTGATCAACAAAGAATTCAAAGGAGAACATGATACCTTCTTTTCTGTGTATAAATTATTTTAAGATGTGGACTCTCAGGAAGTCCTATAAAAAAAACCCTCAATCAAAGCATGCATATCAAATAGAAACATACTCTACATTTTCTTGGACAACTGTCTTTAGCCCATAAGCTATCAAACAATTGCAGCTAGTCTGAAATATGCTATTGAACTGGTTGCCTATTATTGTACAATATATATATTATTAAAAGGATATAATAAATGAAAAAAAAAAAGACTGGGAGGATCAAGATCCAGCAAAGAAAACATGATGTCAGTCATTCCAAATAAGGCTAACATGAATATTATAAGACTTCCAAGTTCAAATTAACTTGTTTTCTCTGTATAAAATCTTACACAGTATCCTGAAAGAGATCCTTAGAGGGAGGTTTGCTGAAGTCTATCATTGTGTGGAAGACATAGATCTGAGAGAGCATGTTCATAACAATGAGGTCTCCTGACTGATATTGCTTGTGAAGAAATGGCAGAGGGTCACTGGTGCTGCATTTAGCCCTGCCAATCCTGCACACCACTCGTGGTAAAGGTACAATAACCAATACTGCAAATGTCATCACCTTTAAGAACAACATTTCTTTCTAAGCCAATTTCCCTGCTCCAACATTCTCTTTCATTAAATATAATTCTATTTGAGCTAATGGCTCAGCCATCCCCCAGGATTTAGAGGTGAAGTTGAAATAATTACATAAAGCTGGGAAACTTTGAACAAAACATGTTTTTGCCATCTTAGCAGAGATTACCTTTAGCATAGTAGCAAAAGATACAGATGTTTGTAATAACTGAGAGCAAGAGAAGAATCTTAACTAATAAGAACTTCATAAAGTTTTACTTCAGTTTGTAGAAGGACAGACATAGTGTTCATGTCTTCCAATTGCTAAGACAAAAATAGCTTACCGTATATACTTGAGTATAAGCCGAATTTTTCAGCCCACTTTTTGGGCTGAAAAACTCCACTTCGGCTTATACTCCAGTCAACAAAAAAAAAGAACTGTCCGTTCGTTCGGAACAGGCTGCTGAGAGAAGCTGCCTCGCCTGCTGCGCCCCCAACAACCGCCGCTGCCGCTTTCCCCCCCCATCGCTCACCCGCTGCCCCCGAAAATGCAGCTGCCGCTTTCCCCCCCCATCGCTCACCCGCTGCCCCCGAAAATGCCGCTGCCGCTTTCCCCCCCATCGCTCACCCGTGCTTTCCCCCCCATCGCTCACCCGTGCTTTCCCCCCCATCGCTCACCCGTGCTTTCCCCCCCCATCGCTCACCCGTGCTTTCCCCCCCCATCGCTCACCCGTGCTTTCCCTCCCCATCGCTCACCCGTGCTTTCCCCCCCATCGCTCACCCGTGCTTTCCCTCCCCATCGCTCACCCGTGCTTTCCCCCCCCATCGCTCACCCGTGCTTTCCCCCCCCATCGCTCACCCGTGCTTTCTCTCCCCATCGCTCACCCGTGCTTTCCCCCCCCATCGCTCACCCGTGCTTCCCCCCCCATCGCTCACCCGTGCTTTCTCTCCCCATCGCTCACCCGTGCTTCCCCCCCCATCGCTCACCCGTGCTTTCTCTCCCCATCGCTCACCCGTGCTTTCCCCCCCCATCGCTCACCCGTGCTTTCTCTCCCCATCGCTCACCCGTGCTTTCCCCCCCCATCGCTCACCCGTGCTTTCCCCCCCCATCGCTCACCCGTGCTTTCCCCCCCCATCGCTCACCCGTGCTTCCCCCCCCATCGCTCACCCGTGCTTTCCCCCCCCATCGCTCACCCGTGCTTTCCCCCCCCATCGCTCACCCGTGCTTTCTCTCCCCATCGCTCACCCGTGCTTTCCCCCCCATCGCTCACCCGTGCTTTCCCCCCCCATCGCTCACCCGTGCTTTCTCTCCCCATCGCTCACCCGTGCTTCCCCCCCCATCGCTCACCCGTGCTTTCTCTCCCCATCGCTCACCCGTGCTTTCCCCCCCCATCGCTCACCCGTGCTTTCTCTCCCCATCGCTCACCCGTGCCGCCCCGAAAATGCCGCTGCCGCTCGCCCGCTTGCTCGCTTCCTCGCCCGGGGACCAGCACCAGCCAGCCAGCCCGCCGGCGAGAAGCCCGGCCCGGAGGTGAGGGGAGGGAGCGGAGTCGCTCACCCGTGCTTTCCCCCCCCCCATCGCTCACCCGTGCTTTCTCTCCCCATCAAAGATCCTTGGAAGTAATGGTTGGAAAAGTTTGCAAGTCTTTGGGAAAGTTCAAGAAGTGAAAGGAATACCCTCCTCTTGAAAGACCAGATAAGGCAGACAGGGAGATGAAGAGTTCAACCGAGTTTCCTCTTTTGTTCAGGCATCTGCACCCGCTGCTTTTAAACTCGCCTGGCGCTGCAACGGCACCCGTTTTCCCCGGCGAGTTTTCCCTACCTGGCCCCTGCAGAATCGCGGCGGCGCCCCCGGAGAAGCCTACCCCGAGGCTGCGGCCGATTTTTCCTTCTCCTAGACTCTGCCGCCCAGAGCGTTGTTTCTCCCCCTCGTGCGTGCATGGGATGAGGCGAGAAACCAACAGCCTGCGTCCGTCTCTCTTTATGTATATTTCTGTATATATCTTATCTCGGGATCTAGACCTTTCGAAGGAGAAGGGGCGGCTGGAGTTCGTGAGTTGCTGTGGGACCCAAGGGTTGGGGGAAGAGAGATGGGAGGGAAAAGGGGAGAAACCTGCCGCTGGCTAGTTCTTTGTCTGATCGGGGAGCCTGAACAAAAGAGGAAACTCGGTTGAACTCTTCATCTCCCTGTCTGCCTTATCTGGCTTTTTGAAACGCACCACCGGCTGCTCCGTCCAGAAGCCCAGATTCGGGAGGGCTGCTTGGCTTCCACTTGAGCCCATCTATGTCCGCGGGCCCCCCCCCCACTACCCCTAGACCTCCGCCGCCGGCGGAGGCTGGATCCGCGCTCCGCAGCGGCAGGGCGCGGATCCAGCAGAAAGAAGCAGGCAGGCAAGGCACGGAGATCCGGAGACCTGCTGATGATTGGGGAGGTTTGGGCACCTCCCCAAACCTCAGCAGGTCTTCGGATCTCCGTGCCTTGCCTGCCTGCTTCTTTCTGCTGGATCCGCGCCCTGCCGCCGGCAGAGGCTTGTGGAGCACGGATCCAGCCTCCGCCGGCATGCAGGCAAATCCTGCTAAAGGGCTTTCCCCCCCCCACACTGGATCCGCGCTCCGCAAGCCTCTGCCGGCGGCAGGGCGCGGATCCAGCAGAAAGAAGCAGGCAGGCAAGGCACGGAGATCCGAAGACCTGCCGAGGTTTGGGGAGGTGCCCAAACCTCCCCAATCATCAGCAGGTCTCCGGATCTCCGTGCCTTGCCTGCCTGCTTCTTTCTGCTGGATCCGCGCCCTGCCGCTGCGGAGCGCGGATCCAGCCTCCGCCGGCGGCGGAGGTCTAGGGGTAGTGGGGGGGGGGCCCGCGGACATAGATGGGCTCAAGTGGAAGCCAAGCAGCCCTCCCGAATCTGGGCTTCTGGACGGAGCAGCCGGTGGTGCGTTTCAAAAAGCCAGATAAGGCAGACAGGGAGATGAAGAGTTCAACCGAGTTTCCTCTTTTGTTCAGGCTCCCCGATCAGACAAAGAACTAGCCAGCGGCAGGTTTCTCCCCTTTTCCCTCCCATCTCTCTTCCCCCAACCCTTGGGTCCCACAGCAACTCACGAACTCCAGCCGCCCCTTCTCCTTCGAAAGGTCTAGATCCCGAGATAAGATATATACAGAAATATACATAAAGAGAGACGGACGCAGGCTGTTGGTTTCTCGCCTCATCCCATGCACGCACGAGGGGGAGAAACAACGCTCTGGGCGGCAGAGTCTAGGAGAAGGAAAAATCGGCCGCAGCCTCGGGGTAGGCTTCTCCGGGGGCGCCGCCGCGATTCTGCAGGGGCCAGGTAGGGAAAACTCGCCGGGGAAAACGGGTGCCGTTGCAGCGCCAGGCGAGTTTAAAAGCAGCGGGTGCAGATGCCTGAACAAAAGAGGAAACTCGGTTGAACTCTTCATCTCCCTGTCTGCCTTATCTGGTCTTTCAAGAGGAGGGTATTCCTTTCACTTCTTGAACTTTCCCAAAGACTTGCAAACTTTTCCAACCATTACTTCCAAGGATCTTTGATGGGGAGAGAAAGCACGGGTGAGCGATGGGGGGGGGAAAGCACGGGTGAGCGACTCCGCTCCCTCCCCTCACCTCCGGGCCGGGCTTCTCGCCGGCGGGCTGGCTGGCTGGTGCTGGTCCCCGGGCGAGGAAGCGAGCAAGCGGGCGAGCGGCAGCGGCATTTTCGGGGCGGCACGGGTGAGCGATGGGGAGAGAAAGCACGGGTGAGCGATGGGGGGGGAAAGCACGGGTGAGCGATGGGGAGAGAAAGCACGGGTGAGCGATGGGGGGGGAAAGCACGGGTGAGCGATGGGGGGGGAAAGCACGGGTGAGCGATGGGGAGAGAAAGCACGGGTGAGCGATGGGGGGGGAAGCACGGGTGAGCGATGGGGAGAGAAAGCACGGGTGAGCGATGGGGGGGGAAAGCACGGGTGAGCGATGGGGGGGGAAAGCACGGGTGAGCGATGGGGGGGGAAAGCACGGGTGAGCGATGGGGGGGGAAAGCACGGGTGAGCGATGGGGGGGGAAAGCACGGGTGAGCGATGGGGGGGGAAGCACGGGTGAGCGATGGGGAGAGAAAGCACGGGTGAGCGATGGGGGGGGAAAGCACGGGTGAGCGATGGGGGGGGAAAGCACGGGTGAGCGATGGGGAGAGAAAGCACGGGTGAGCGATGGGGGGGGAAAGCACGGGTGAGCGATGGGGGGGGAAAGCACGGGTGAGCGATGGGGGGGGAAAGCACGGGTGAGCGATGGGGGGGGAAAGCACGGGTGAGCGATGGGGGGGGAAAGCACGGGTGAGCGATGGGGAGAGAAAGCACGGGTGAGCGAAAGAAGCAGGCAGGCAAGGCACGGAGATCCGGAGACCTGCTGACGTTTGGGGAGGTTTGGGGAGGTGCGCGCGCACCTCCCCAAATCTCCCCAAACTTCGGCAGGTCTCCGGACGGCGGCGGCTTGGGAGAGGTGCGCGCGATCCTGGAAGCACCGAAGCCTCGGCCGCGCGCAAGTCCTCGGTAAGTTCCGGGCGGTCACTTGCTTCGCGTCTCCTGAGGGAAGGGGGGGCGACTGGAGCGGGCGTGTTTCCTCGCCTGCTGGGCGCCGCGATTTGCCCAGGGAACGCGCGGGCCCCGAATGGCAGCGTGGAACGAGGAAGCGGACAGCCAGGGCTTCCCCGAGAGCCGCGGCCACACAGGGTATTCCTGTGTATTCAGGCTTGCAAAATGGCGGATCGAGCCTCTGCTGGCGGCGGAGGCTTGCAGAACGGCGGATCGGCTTATACTCGAGTCACGAACTTTTTCCAGTTTTTGGGGGTGAAAATGGGGGTCTCGGCTTATACTCGAGTCGGCTTATACTCAAGTATATACGGTAATATTAATTTACAGATTATATCATAGTCAACATAAAGTGAAAGGGCTCCAAACCCATTTTGGAAGCACTTTGTCCCTTCTGAGAATGATTCTCTGTTAATGTCAATTACATTACATTTAAATTCAATTAAATTTAAATTAAATTAATCAATTAAAGCCCTAATAAGCAGGCGTATACATAGAATGAAGGCTATTGCTAAGCACATTGATTTGTGCTTCTTAGATTGTAAGCCGCCCTGAGTCTTTGGAGAAGGGCAGGATATAAATGGCATTAAAAAAAATTACATTTAAAGTATGACACAAGACCTAGAGAACTGTTGAACAGAGTTAAAAACAGGAATGCCCTTCCACTTAAAAACTCTCTATTTGGAGCAAAATTCCAATCAAAATTGGCATCCCAAATTTTGAAATTGATTTAGATATCAGATTATTGCTTAATGGATGCAAAACTGTTGTAGGACACATTAGTCCATCCCATCATTGTTGGTTGCACAAGGTTGGTAGTTTATTTCATTTTCTTTTGCAATTTTTTAGGAATCTTCTTCCCATTAAAAGCAGCTTCATCTTCCTCCTTCTGTTCTGTATATGGGTTTTTTTTTTTGGAATAGTTGATATTGTTTGTCTTCATCTCATCTTGAAGCTTCTCAGATTTCCCTACAGAAGGGAGTCAAAATGGGACAGTTAATGACAAGGGAGAATATTTCTCCTCAATATTTATCTTTTGAATCATGAAAACACAAGTATTTGTTTCAAGTTCTCAAAGACAAGTTGACACAATTCTAGCTATCTATTTGGTTAGATTCCCTTTTAGACTTTTTCCCCAACAGTTCAGGCATTGTTTAGGACACACCCCTAAGCAAGAGCTTACTTGTTTATTTATATATGAAATTTGTATGATGTCCATCTCTCTATCAAGTGACTCTGGGCAGCACGTTTAGCAAAACTCATCCATTTCCCAGGTAAACTGTTAAAAGGTACACAATGCAAAAGAGTAGATGTATGCAACGAGATGGAATTGTTTAAGCATGTGCAACATGACAAGGCAGATAGAAAAAGCATGGAATTTGCACTGTGACAGAACATACATACATACATACCATATTTTCCGGTGTATAAGATGACTTTTTAACCCATGAAAATCATCTCAAAAGTTGGGGGGTCGTCTTATACGCCGGAAAATAGTGCATAAATCAATCGAGCGCCCCCGTTCTTGCAAAGCAACTTCAAGCCTCCTTAGTCCAGTCCCCCCTCCAACGTGACTCTCCCTTCCCACCCCCAAGAGCCTCTCAGCCCCTTCCCCTCCCCCTTGCAAACGCCAGATCCCAGGAGCTCTTGCGTCTATTCCAAAGGGTGGGTGGAAGGAAAAGCCCCTTTCGGCTCCGGCTTGGCTGCAAATTAGCGAGCCCGGGAAGGCACGCCTTCCCCTCTCACTGTGGAGGAAGCAGGGCAGGCTGGTGTCTGGCGGGAGCCGACAGGGCAGTCCTGCGCACGCGCGCGCTCCCCGGCTCCTAAGGAGTCCTCAGGGAGCCATGGCAGGTGCCTCACGCTCTTCCCTCTTGAAGCAGCATCGGCGGAGCCATCGGGCGTCGGGCGGGAGCCGGCAGGGCAGTCCTGCACACACGCGCGCTCCTCGACTGCTAAGGATTGCTCCTTAACAGCCGGGGAGTGCGCGCGTGCGCAGGACTGCCCTGCCGGCTCCCGCCCGACGTTGGATGGCTCCGCCGATGCTGCCTCAAGAGGGAAGAGCGTGAGGCGCCTGCCATGGCTCCCCGAGGACTCCTTAGGAGACGGGGAGCATGCGCGTGCGCAGGACTGCCCTGCCAGCTCCCGCCAGACGCCAGCCTGCCCTGCTTCCTCCACAGTGAAAGGGGAGGGCGTGCCTTCTCGGGCTCGCTGATTTTCCGGCGTATAAGACGAAAAATCTTGAAAATCATCTCAAAGGTTGGGGGGGGGGTTTCGTCTTATACGCCCAGTCATCTTATACGCTGGAAAATACGGTACATCATTTTTATTTGGTCACCCATCTCAGATTGTGGTGCCATGGAACTAAGGGTAAAAAAATGGACAATTATGATTACAAAACTTTTACATTATAAAAGAAAAAAACTTAAAAAATAATTAAAAAGAAATATATTAGGTGAAGAATTAGGTATTAATTACCCTGGAGCCCTGTCAATACTTCAGAAATTGCCTGAGGTCCCCAAGCCTGAGGAAATAACTAAGCCTTGAGGGATTTTTGGATAGTTAAAAAGGGCTGAGGGCAGCTCACTTTGGGGGATCCCTTCTACACACCTAACTTAACTAATACCACCCCCAACTCTCATCCCAAAGAGAATTATTACTCAGTGGGAAAACCTCTACAATCAGAAAAGTAAGGAAGAGATGTTTTCGTTTAGAACTGGCTGAGGGAAAGAAGAAGGGACTCCATAGCCCAGAGTAGTTCTGCTACTCTACTGCTACTTTCTCTCTCCCCCACTCCTCGGCCTAACCACCACCACCCCTTCTAAATTTCCATAGTCCCAATAAGCGTCTCAGGTAAAGAGGTTGCTGAAATGTAATTCAGAGACTCCACTTTCTCACAGTCTTGCGGAAGAACAGGGTAGAACAACAACGGCTAATGACCTCTTTTACCAGTCTACTATAGAGAGCATCCTCTCGTACTGTATTGTGGTTTGGTATGCTGTTCTGACAGCCGTGGATAGGAAAGTATTACAGAGGGTGGTGAGCACAGCACAAGACATTGTGGGCTGTCCCCTGACACCACTGGATGACATCGCCAGGGCTCGCTGCCTTGGAAGAGTGAGGAAAATTCTCAGGGACGACTCACACCCTGGACGGTATCTCTTTACTCTCCTACCATCGGGTAGGAGATATAGGAGTATAGCCAGCCGTACCAACAGGCTGAAGAACAGCTTCTATCCATGGGCTGTCAGGCTCTTGAACGGGAAATAATTCTATACTTTTATGTACGAGGCCGGTGTGTTGTGCAATTAGCTCACATGGTGTAACAAGGGTTTGTTGTCACTGTGAGTTGTGGTGGTGGTGGGCATGAAGGGAGGCTCAGCCAATCTCAATGTATACATTTTTTTTTATTATTCCATTTATATCCCGCCCTTCTCCGAAGACTCAAGGCGGCTTACAAGCTTAGCAGTAGCCTTCATTCTATGTATATGCCTGCTTATTAGGGCTTTCACACACACCCCAGCGGCATTATTACAAAGTCAGCTTAATTGCCCCCAACAATCTGGGTCCTCATTTTACCTACCTCGGAAGGATGGAAGGCTGAGTCAACCTTGAGCCTGGTGGGATGTGAACCTGCACTAATTGGTTGTACTTCGACAATAAAGGTTCATTCGTTCATTCATTCGACAGTTTCTAGCGCAGCAGCAACAACAGACTTTAGTAGCAAGTGCTACAGTCCAAAGAAGTCGAGAGAAACAGGCAGCAAAAATAAAAATAAAAATAAAAGGACTGCAGAGGCAGCCAAAGGGACTCTCGTGCGGCCAGATGTAAGTAGAGTCTAAGAGTTAAGAGAAGTGTTACAAGCTGGCGGCAACACACACACACACACACACACACACACACACACACCGCCCACCCACCCCCAGAAGCAACCAGTGCGGCGAACAGAACCAGGCCACTCATAATTGTTTAACGAAGCCGCCGGCCTCTCCTCCACCCTCGCTTCGTCCCTTCAGCCGCTCGCGCGGTGCTCTCCGGCCGCGGTGACCGCACAAGCCGTCGGCAGCAAAGGCAGCCCAGCTTCTAAGTCCTCCGACTTTTTTGCGCTCAATCCAGCCTGCGAGACAAAGAAGGGGCCAAGGCTCGTCCTCCGGCTCGCTTCTCCGGCTTCCAGGTGCCAAGCCGTGTCGGCACCAGGTCTATGAGCTTGATAAACGCCCAAAAGGCGGGAAGACGCGGCCGGCGCGGCCATCTGCAGTGGCTTCTTCTTCGAGAGAAAGCTACCCGCTTCTCCACAAAAGAGGAAATAACCGAGAAGGTCTGAGTCGGTCATCACTCCATGTAAGTGCCGTCAAAAAGCCAATAATTGAAAACCATTCAGCTGAGGGGATAAAACAAATCCAAGCTTCTTTTCTACGGGGAATCTTGTGGGTTTTTTTATTTTTATTTTTATTTTTACTTTTCCTGAGTACTGTGCAGTATCGGTGGTCAGCATTAGCACATAAATCTGGACGTGGATCATTTTCTGTCCAGTTATTTAGGAGATAAAAGAATGGGCCTTTCCCCCCCAATACTATAAAAACGAAAGAAAACAAAAAAAAAAAAATAGAATAGAGGTCAGTTTCTTGAATCTGAGTAGAGTACAGAACAGAAGAGAATAGCACAGTTGGAAGGGACCTTGGAGGTCTTCTAGTCCAACCCCCTGCTCAGGCAGGAAACCTGAGGTGGATTTTTAGTGATTCAATAGTTCCTTAGAATGAACCATGGCAGAATTATCTTCTGATGTTACTATCCATCCAATAATTTTCCATAAGAGTCCATCATATTAAGAAGCAAATTAAACTAAAAAAGTTACATTGTAATTAATAAGGGAAATTTAATTGTGGTAAAGGGGAAGTTTGATTCATTTGTGAATCAATTAAATAAGCTTTGTAATAAGCTAGGTAATATATTTCTTACTAAGAATAATTTTCTGACTTTTGTGCCCAGGTAAACTCTTTGTAAGGGACGCGGTGGCTCAGTGGGTTAAGACGCTGAGCTTGTCGAACAGAAGGTCGGCAGTTTGGCGGGTCGAATCCCCAGTGCCGCGTAACAGAGTGAGCGCCTGTTACTCGTCCCAGCTTCTGCCAACCTAGCAGTTCGAAAGCACGTAAAAAATGCAAGTAGAAAAATAGGGACCACTACGGTGGGAAGGTAACAGCGTTCCGTGCGCCTTTGGCATCTAGTCATGCCGGCCACATGACCACGGAGACGTCCTCGGACAAGTGCTGGCTCTTCGGCTTTGAAACGGAGATGAGCACCGGCCCCTAGAGTCGGAAACGACTAGCACGGGGGAACCTTTACCTTTACTTTAAACTCTTTGGAGTAATAGAATGTTTGTTATTCAAGAAATTTTGTCTTCTGCATGAACTGAGAGTACATCTGGGGTCTCAAAATGGCTTTTCATGTACCTAAGATTGATCTTTTGCTAGGTCTGTTTCACAGTCACTGTTTCTTCTTATTGTATTTTTTTGTGTAGGTAGGAATCAGAATGGAGACTGAGAATCTCACCTCTGTTAGGGAGTTCCTTTTGTTGGGCCTTTCTGCTCACCACAAAACCCGGATGATACTCTTTGCCACAATCCTCCTCATTTATTCTCTTACTCTTTTGGGGAATCTGGCAGTCATCATGCTGGTTCAGTGCAACTCCAACCTCCACACTCCAATGTACTTCTTTCTGAGTCACTTCTCTTTCCTGGAGATCTGTTACACCACCAGCACTGTGCCCCAAATGTTGGCTCATCTCCTATCAGGTAGTGGAACCATCTCCTTTATCCGTTGTGCAATCCAGGTGTATATAAGCACAACCTTCGGTGGCACAGAATGCTTTCTGCTGGCTGTCATGGCCTATGACCGCTACTTGGCTATCTGTCATCCCTTGACCTATGCTATAACTATGGACAAGAGGCATCGATGGATGCTAACTACTGTTTCCTGGGCAATTTGTTTCCTAATTGCAGCTATCAATATAACATTGACTTTTCAGCACACTTTCTGCGGCTCCAACCAAATCAACCACTTTTTCTGTGAGCTCCCTTTAGTAGTAAAACTTGCATGTGGTGACACCAATGTAACAGAAATCATTCTGTTTTGGACATCGGTCCTGGTTATCCTTGGTCCCCTTATAGTTGTCTTGACCTCCTACGCACTTATCCTGCTCATGGTGTTTCAGATGAGGTCAACTGCTAGTTGGCACAAGGCTTTCTCTACGTGTGCCTCCCATTTGGCAGTGGTCACCTTGTTCTATGGCACCCTCATCTCTATGTATCTGAAACAAAAGTCTGAGTCAGCTTCCAATTATAACAAGCAAATTGCTGTCTTTTATACTGTGGTCACTCCCTTAATCAACCCTATCATTTACACCCTACGGAATAAGGATATCCACAAGGCAGTGGCCAAAATTCTACAAAGGTGGCCCTAAAGGCAAAACAAAACAAGACAAAGAGATCCCTAATGACTAATTGATCTAGTTCAATCATCTTTTAACCTGGTGTCCTTCAGATGTCTCAAAACCTAAACTGCTCAAAACTCAAAAAAAAAAAAAGTGTATGATTTCTCCAAATTGGGCATAACTCCTATGTCCTTCACAAAAGGATATACCAGTATCTTCTCACCTGTGGCCTTCTTGGACTGGATCACTCTGAACAAAGGTTATACTGACTTCTACCTTAATACATCATAGTCCTGCATGTAACTGGGAAACCTAGGTATAGTATTTTGTAATGATAATGTTTGCCCTTGTTCCTACAACAGGTTTAATTATGTTTCCCATTCTGCTGAATCTGGTGGCTTGTGCTTCTGGAAGCAGAGACCTAGGGATTGGTTCAATAGATATTAAGGATTCCGAATCTTCTACTACTTTCTGGTAGCTAGTATCCAGTGGTGGGATTCAGCCAGTTCGCACCACTTTGGCAGAACCGGTAGCTAATTATTTCTTGCCCAGGCTCAGAATGGACTTACGGAAGTGGCATTGAACCAGTTGTTCACATATTTGAAGCCCACCATTGCTAGTATCCCATTAGCCCTAGTTTCAGCAGAAATTCATGGCTTTTTCTCTACTGAGCAGGCAATAGGTATGAAAGAGCCACACTTTAGAATGTGTGCCATGTGCTGTGAAGTCTTAGCTGTGGGTTTTGTAATGAATGAATTGCTTTTCCAGGTGCTGCTTTTCGTCAGATGATGTGTCGTGACATGATGTGTTGTGACGTATCGCAACTTTCCCCCCATTGCCGGCAAGGGGGTGGGCGCGGTTTTGGCATGACGCATCCGGCTCATGGGCCAGCAGTTTGACACCCCTGTTCTAGAAGGCTAGGTGGTAAAAAATATTCACAGGACTGCTTTCATAGATTCTCATAACAGAACTGATTGGGTAAAGCTACTTTAATGCTATGCACAATTAATTGTTCTGAGTTAAATTCACTAACTGGTTTAATTATCCCCTTTTGGATGTTCCCACAAGAATCTACACTTCCATTGACCTGATTAACCATGCTGTAAAACACATCCTTAGTATAGGTTATTTAAAAAATAGTGCAGTGCGGTATATTGTTTTAAATTAAATTCAAAAATAGACCAACTGTAATACTTATAAAGATAAGCCAGAATTCTAGGAGCCAAAATCACTCTCAGAATTCAGCTTATCCACAGATGGGATCATCCATGACCATACATGGTGATACTTCTTAAAAATATCCATAATTCCCACATGTATTTGCATATAAATAAGATAACCAGACCCTCAAATTTTGAATCAAAATACCATAAAAATTGAGCCATTTTATCTGTAGGTGGCCCATTTGTGGAATCAGCTGCCGGTTGAGCTCCGGATGGCACCAGATCTCCGCTCCTTCCGGCGCGGGTTAAAGACCCATTTATTTGAACAAGCTGGCCTGGCCTGATGGGGAATTACTTAGGGTTTTAATATTTATATATATCTTTTTTTATTGTTTTTATTGTGGGCAATAATTTAATTCTTTTTTAACTTTTGTATTTTTGTAGTTTTAAGATATGCCCTGTTCACCGCCCTGAGTCCTTCGGGAGAAGGGCGGTATAGAAATTTAATTAAATAAATAAATAAATTAAATTTGTCTTGTATAGTGTCTATACTATAATTCAACATTGTGCAATGATAGGTAAAGGTAAAGGTTCCCCCGCACATGTGTGCTAGTTGTTTCCGACTCTAGGGGCTGGTGCTCATCTCCGTTTCAAAGCCAAAGAGCCAGTACTTGTCCGAGGATGTCTCCATGTTCATGTGGCCGGCATGACTAGACGCCAAAGGCGCATGGAATGCTGTTACCTTCCCACCGTAGTGGTCCCTATTTTTCTACTTGCATTTTTACGTGCTTTCGAACTGCTAGGTTGGCAGAAGCTGGGACGAGTAACAGGTGCTCATTCTGCTATGTGGCACTCTGGATTCGACCCGCCAAACTGCCGACCTTCTGATCGACAAGCTGAGCATCCTAACCCACTGAGCCACCGCGTCCCTTTATGTGCAATGATAGTCAATGCTTAAAGAAGCTAAATCCTGCATTAGATTGTCAAAGGAAATTTTGACAAATTTTAATAAATACACGTCATTTTAAAAGACGGAGTAGGAGCCCTTAAAGCCATAAAAAACAAGAAGTAACCAACCCATAATTTCAACATTGCAACGCCTACTTTTCCCAATACTGAAAAACCATTAAATCTCTTTTTAAAATTCTTTTATAGCTTTTTTTTAAAATAAAACAACATTGGGTAAGATAAAAATACATACTTTGCCAAAAGGAAAAAAATACATAGAAAGTTATTTTAAAAAATAAAAAAATACAAAGGAAAAAGAAAAAAGGTGTAGCATTTTAGCAGTAATTAAAATTCTATTAGATAATTTAGTTATCTAATGCAATTATTATTCATATATATATATGAATATACATATACGTGTGTGTGTGTGTGTGTGTGTGTGTGTGTGTGTGTATGTGTAAGTTTTTTTCCTGGTCAGACCGGTCTGATTGATGCACCTTAGGTTTTTGAACTGCTATATTGCAGTTCTATTATGATTTCTTTTGTCTTGCAGCTCCAACCTAGGAGCATTAAGCAGGGCTCAAGTTGCTACTGCGATCCATTATGTATTTGAATTTCTTTTTGCTGACAAAGAATTTATTTATAAATTCTACTACCACACACTTTATTTATAAATTCCACTACCACACACTTCTCCCAGAAGAACGAAGCTGAAGCCACCAGCCTGAGGATGACGGATGAGATTTCGTCGAAACGTTGCTCTTATACCTTCAATTCTATGTGGGGAAAAACCCGAATGACCAAAGATCTACATACAAACACCCGCGAAAACCTCAGAAAACACACACACACACACACACACACACATATAATCATTTTAACTTTTGGCATTTTGTTTAAATGAGCCCATTTCATTATATTTGTCGATATACTATACCTATAGCCAGTCCACTTATAGGTGATAAGTGCAACCAGGCCCTCAATCTATTGAGTGAAGAGGCATACCTTTATCTTACCAATGCTATAATGTCAGTTATTTGGCCATAATAAGGACACAGAAAATCCATTTTCATTGCCCATTTATCAAATTCCAAATACAAGATATGTAGGTCAAAGGTATATTATTGTCTGAAAATTTTAGCTTTTTGTCACAATTATATTTATATAATCTACTACTTTCTCCCAAAACGTGGTAAGTGCAAGACAATGTAAAAATGTGTGTTTTAAAGAACCAATATCCTTCTTTATCTCCAACAAAATGTTGTTTTTAAAAATCCTTTTCTATACATATATAACATAGTGCAATAAATTCTAAATAATGTTTTTGTTCTATAAATCATAATTTGAGGTCCAGTGACTCTCTTGCTAGAGAAGTTCAGTCTCCCACTATCTGGCCATTATAAGAATCTCAAATTATTTATTCCGCTATTTTTTAGGATCTTCATATCATACTGAATTATTGATAACAAATATCTACAAAAATGAATAGGTTTTTTTTTTAAAAAAAGATGTAAAGGATTTAACAAGTTCTAATATCTCAAGAGTCTCAAAGCTAAAAATACTGCTGGTCCAATGTTGTTAGCAAATAATGTAACTGTAAATATAACCACTAGGTTACATCTGGTAGATAATTTTGGTCTCTTTAACACAGACTCTGTTAAAAATTAGTTATCGTCGTCTTTCCATCCAATTTTTCCGCGGTGGCATAGTGGTTAGAATGCAATACTCCAGGCTACTTCTGCCGGCTGCCAGCAGTTTGGCAGTTTCTCACCAGCTCGGGGTTGATTCAGCCTTCCATCCTTCCAAGGTCGGTAAAATGAGGACCTGGATTGTTGGGGGCAATGTGCTGACCCTGTAAACTGCTTAAGAGAGGGCTGTAAAGCACTGTGAAGCGGTACATAAGTCTTAAGTGCTATTGCTTTTCCATATCACATCATCTTTTTAATCTCTCTTGGAAAAAAAAATCTTCAATTCATAATTCAAAATCTCCACGTGATTTTGAAAGGACCTCAGAACTGGCATCAGGTCTGTGTATCTGGAGACAAGGTATCACCACTGAGAAGATCCAGTTTTTCTGATACTTCTTTAATCTGGGAGTGTGACCACTTGGTGAAAAGACTGTAAGAGCCCAAACGTTTCATGCAGTAGAAAAAGACTCATCAGGATTGGTTTAGAAGTACCCAAGTAGAGGATGGGTTTAGAGGCATGACAGTCTATCTTTTTGTATTCACATACAATGTCCAAATATCCTTTGCTAAGCTGCTTAAAGTGGATGCCATTACGTATGAATGGTGAAGAGTGGTCAGGGGATGTTATATATAATGTTTTTAAATATTTCATTGAGATTAGTCCTGAAGGAAGAGATTCCAATATTGCGTCTATCTGAAAAATTCTAGGTAACAATATATAGCCCTTATTTCTGAATTGCTCAGTGGTTATTTCCCCCAAAAGTTTTGGTTTAAACACTCAGAGTTCCCAGCCACATCTGCCAGGGATCTCTGCAGTCACATAACTTCTCTCTCTTCTAAAATCTCCTGTCTCTCATCCAAACCTTTATTTGTAGAGGCTGAGGGAAGGGCTGTGGTAGAAGCACATGTAAGCGTCACAGAGCAAGCGGCGGGCATAAGAGGGCAAAGATTTGGGATTCAAGCCCTGCAGAGCTTCAGGGGACATTTCCAAGTAATCCGCTACCTCGGAACAGGGTGTGACACGTGGGATGTTAAAGCCATTCAATCCACCTTGGGAAACAAAAGACAGGCATAAGGACTGAGCGTATGCATGGGAAGAATCAGAAGAGGAAAGTAAATCAACTTAATGTTAGAATTCCACTCTTTGACCAGCGAGATTTTAGCAATGGGAAATGCTTTCAGTAAACAGCAGCATCTCTGAAGATGTCTCCCAGTACTAATTTTTCTGACATTGCAGCGGACATTTTTCCAAACCAAGCTAAAATTCCCATCCAGTCCCCATGTTTGCTTTTGCTGGAAGACCATTGTAAAATGTTTATCCAAGCAACAAAGCATCTGGTCTAGATTTCAGGCAGCGGATAACATGGCTTCTGTTCTCTAATGGATACTTGAATGAAATGTTTCAAGTTCTCTAATGTAAGAGAAAAGTATAGATTCCATTGAGCAAATCTCAGTGCCTGGTGATTATAAGAAGGGATTCAAGAAATTTTCTTGGTTCCAGTATGAAAGTAGCTTGCTACTGCCACCTTCTGATAGATCGACTGATTGTTAATTTATTATTTTTTTAATCCAACACAGTATTTCTTAATCTTGGCAATTTGAATCTACACATCTTCAAATTGCCAACAATGAAAAACATTGGACTCTAGCCAAGGGCAATGCTGATTTTCTAGAGGTCCATATCCAAGTACAAACCAGGTCTGATCAAAATCAGCTTTTCCAGATGAGCCAAAGTTAATTAGGGGCTGCCAGCTGTTATGGCTCAATTTAAACTGAGCCCAGGTTAATAGGTTAATTTCTTACTTTTTAAAATCTCACTTGTGTGCAGAAATAACCTTGGCTATAAGCAATCATAGTATAGGCGTGAGATTGATTCAACCAAACTGCAAACTGGAAGAGTTGATTGATTTGTGGAATTGGATACTTTTCAAGTCAATCTGAACAATATTTAATACTTTGACCCATGCGCACAGATTTTTTTCTGAATCCCTTCAAAAAAACCCAAATCAAACCAACCTGAGGATTCAGTTCCGACATTCAGACAGATTTTTTTTCCCCTTTAAGTCAGTTGAATCTAATGAATTCAACAAATCAGAGGGAAGATTCTCGTCCGATTTTACAAGCTAAACATAACATTGATAAAAGCAAACCTTTGGCTTTCTTTGGAAAAGATGTTTTGAAACAACTCACCCTCACGGTCAGCCATACTATCAAAGAAAAGCCACTGGTGGGCATCTGGGCCGTGGCGGGTAAAACCCACATAATGACTTGTTTCAATGCAGAGAACTGCAAAGAGCTGCATTTTCTGACGTGGGACGGTCTCTGGAAAAGAGCCAAAGTGGGAAAGCTCCTCAGGCAGATACAGTGGACGGGGCTGGTGGTACTGTCGAGCCCGGTGCTTGTGAACCTATAGAGTAATGGCCAAAGAACATCACAAGATTTTAAACAAAGCTACCTTGAGCCTTTCCAAGTGGGCAAGCCTATAGATGTAATATTTAGTAACACCAGGACGCTGAGCTTGTCGATCAGAAGGTCGGCAGTTTGGCGGGTTGAATCCCGAGTGCCGCGTGACAGAGTGAGCGCCTGTTACTCGTCCCAGCTTCTGCCAACCTAGCAGTTCGAAAGCACGTAAAAAATGCAAGTAGAAAAATAGGGATCACTCTGGTGGGAAGGTAACAGCGTTCTGTGCGCCTTTGGCGTCTAGTCATGCCGGCCACATGACCACGGAGACGTCCTCGGACAAGCGCTGGCTCTTTGGCTTTGAAATGGAGATGAGCACCGGCCCCTAGAGTCGGAAACGACTAGCACGCATGTGCAGGGGAACCTTTACCTTTACCTTTTAAACTCAGCTCTTTTTGCAAAGGGGTTTCTTGATTACATCATTTCTTTTTTTTTTAAAGGTCCACTATAAACAAAACTAGAAGCTTGTATCTCCTATCTCAGAAGGCATCAAATCCTAAACCTTTGCTTAGTGTAGGAATCTAAATTCTGGAAAGCCCAACCTTACTAGACATATGGTTGTCTAATCTCCATTTGACCACATCCAATAAAGGAGAGGAACCATATCACTGAGTAATTGTTTCCACTGTCCAATTTCTCTTCTAAAGCATCTTCTATATAAGCATCTTCTAACACAGGGGTGTCAAACTCAATTTCATTGAGGGCCGCATCAGCATTGCGGTTGCCCTCGGGGGCCAGGTGGGTATGGCCTGGGTGGGCGTGGCCTACTGGGTGGGTGTGGCTAGAGTGCGTATGGCCTACTGGGTGGGCGTGGCCAGTTCTATATCGTTCGCATCAAGGGTGCCTATGGGGGCCTGGGCAGGAGTGGGACAGATCTGAGGGTCTCTGGCAGAAGGAGGGTCTCTGGGCCAGGGCCAAGGCAATGGGGGCCGTTCCCTCACTGTTTCCAGGATGGCTTCACGGGCCACATGAAACCACTTCGCGGGCCGGATCCACCCCCCGGGTCTTGTGTTTGACATGTCTGTTCTAACAGATTAACTACTATCTGCTTTCTCCTTTAATCCAAATCCTTCTTTCTGGAAGAAGATAGGGCAGGTATTCTATTCAACGAGTTCTCACATATTAGAAGAGGATTATATCCTTCCTCATTCACCTTTTTAAAGACTATACATACCTGTATTAGAGTAGGGGTCTCCAATCCCCAGGCCGCGGCCCACTAGCGGGCCATGGAATGTTTGAAACTGGGCCGCAGGAGAAATGGGCAAGCATGCGCATGAAGCTCCAAACTCGCAAGCAGAATGTGCTTGCGCTCGTGTGCAAGGCTCCATTCATGCAAGTGGAGTTTTGTGTGCAAAAATCCTCCGCTCGTATGAGTGGAGCTTTATGCGCGAGTGCAAGAGCCTGGTACTTGCAAATTTGGAGCTTCGTATGCATTGCTACGATGCCTGCTAGCTTCATCCCCTTGTCAAAGAAAAGGGAGGGAATGGAATGGAATGCCAAGAAGCCGTTGATGGACTATGAGAGCCTGCACCATGCCAAGGTCATTGCTGTAGATGCTCAATGGAGAAGTGAACTGTTCCAATAACAAAAAGAAATAGTACTCTTGGACAATGTGAACACCTAAGGGGTGAGGGCATGCGGATCTATCTTTTAACTAAGCAAGCTTTCACGTGGGAAAACTCAGAGCTGGTTTTGCTTCTTTAGTTCTGAGATGCTGTACCCAATAAAGTTTTTGCCTGCTGGGACTTAATTGCCTTCAGGATTTCTTTTGTTGGGTTTTCTAGTAGGATTGATGACTGGGCCACAGAAGTGGTGGGTGGGCAAGTGAGCGAACGTGTGTGTGCACATCCCCACTCTGCATCAAGGATCTTAACTAGAAAAGTCTGTAGCATCCTTTGGCTATATATTCTTTATCAGACAAGCATAGCTAAAAGGAGTATTGTGGAATAGAAAGCTAGTGTAAAGATACCTGCTGATTGCAAACCTTGCAGAACTGTTTGATGTGTCTGATGCCAAAACTAGGATCCTGGTAGCAATCTGGACACTCCATCACAGCCAGTCCTTGGCATACAGAACACTCACGGGGAGCTGCAATGGGAAAATCAGAGATGTTGGTTAGAAGTGGTATCCAAAGCAGAACATCCAGATTCAGTCACAGTTTTGTTCTATATGATATTAATCTTGTGAACCTTTTTATGTATTCAAGATGGACAGTGATTATTATTTGTAGGTATTTATATTTAAGGGCATATGTTGTATATAGCATGTTGTATATAGCATGTTTATATGTGTACACTTTTGAGACCAGGCAACAGAATTTCATTTTTAATGTGTTAGTGTGCCCATAGTAAAAAAATGACAATAAAGGTTATCTTAAAAGTGACATGCTGGCTGTGGATTATGGGAAATGACATTCAATTCTCGGTAATTGATTGCCAAGTTGGGAAATAAAAGAGAGATACAAATTTTGTTTGCCCCATAAAGAGGAAGGCATTTGGTACAAACATTTCTTTCCTTCTCCAGGCCTAGAAAACTGGGGGGAAAAATCAGTTGGTGACTTGAAAGCCACCAACAGACAAAAGGAAATGGTGGTTACAGCAAGAATGGAATTAATTTATGGTCCTCCATTGTTCTAAGATGTGGTGAAGGCCACAGGTTTAGGGAGAAAGAAGGCAAACTAGGAAACTAGGATAAAAGCTTCAACGGAGAGGAAGATGGGGTTTTCAAAGGGAATGTCCAACTTCCCCATGATTACTTACTTGATTGGTCATTAGGTTTACAACCCACCGTTCTTTAGGATCTCAAGGCAGCATCCACAGCATTCCTTCTTCCTTTTCTCACAACCACCTCAATAGATTGAGCAAGACTGATCCAAAGTAACCCAAAAAATTTCCATAGTTAAGAAGGGCGTATCAGCTTTGGTCTTTCTGGCCCCTGTCCACCATTTTAACTATTACACCACTACATGAAACCAACTGCTATGAGTAAATAGTAGAAGAAAGTAGTTACTTCAGTTTGGGAGCTTCCACAAAATGTTGAGTTGGCATAATAGGCAAAGAGATTAAGGAAGGTAAAGTTGATGGAGATATGCAGAAATCTTTACCTAAGCCAGAGAGGCTGAAGTCCAGAACTAGGAGATTTTTGGAAATGGCTCAGGCAAATACCTCCCAATTTCACTGAACTATCACAAGCAAGGGGAGATAATGCACAATCATATTTCCAAGATTCTGTTGTTGTTGTTGTTGTTATCATCATAGTTTATGTTAATACAAAGTAGCTTTAGCTTTCCTGTGATTTTCTGGTCTAGTCTATCTCACTGGACTGACATAAAGAAATAGGAGGCTAAACTGAACCAGGTTTTGCCCTTAACCTTGTTCTAGATTCTCAGATGATGTATAGCCACAACAGGATTGAAGTTGTAGGACAGAGATATGTGCTTTTCTCTCTCATCCCTTACTTTCTTCCAGGAGATCTGTGAGGTCAAGTTCCAGGCTGGGTTGGATTGTTCGAAAAGCTTTGAAGTTCTTCCCATTCCGAGGCATCTGAAGGATAAGGCATGAAGGGGCCTGCCAAGAAGAATGGAAGCACCCGGATGAGATTGGGAGGAAGAATAGATGTTAGGACGCTGAGCTTGTCGATCGGAAGGTCGGCAGTTTGGCGGGTCGAATCCCGAGTGCCACATAACAGAGTGAACGCCTGTTACTCATCCCAGCTTCTGCCAACCTAGCAGTTCGAAAGCACGTAAAAATGCAAGTAGAAAAATAGGGACCACTACGGTGGGAAGGTAACAGCACTCCGTGCGCTTTTGGCGTCTAGTCATGCCGGCCACATGACCACGGAGACGTCCTCGGACAAGCGCTGGCTCTTCGGCTTTGAAACGGAGATAAGCACCAGCCCCTAGAGCTGGAAATGACTAGCACGCATGTGCGGGGGAACCTTTACCTTTACATTTTTATAGATGATGAGCCCGCACTTTGGACACTCAACTCAAAAAGGCAAATCTCAGTTTTTTCAAATCCACTTCATGAAACGACAACAGTTTGTTTAGTGAGCATTCTCAAAGTTACAATGGCAAAAGTGAAAAAAGTGATTTATGACTGTTTTTGACTGCATCCCTATGGTCACATAATCAAAAGGTTCAGACTCTTGGCAACTAACTCGTATTTTTGATGGTCTTGCAATCCCCTTTTTTGACCTTCTGACAAGCAAAGTCAATGGGAAACCAGATTCATTTAACAACCTTGTCACTATCTTAACAACTTACAGTGATTCACTTAACAACTTTGGCATGAAAGGTCATAAAATGTGGCAAAATTTACTTTACAAATGTCTCGCTTAGCAACAGAAATTTTGGGCTCAATTGTGGTTATAAGTCGAGGACCACCTGTACTGCATATATAGTAACTGCCTTGGACAAGGATACTCAAGGCAGTCCTGCTTTAAAAATTAACTTGAGTTAATTTTTGTTCTCTCAGCAATGATGAATGTGCTGATAAGTTTATATCCCCAAGATATAACCATGGATTTTTTTAAAAAAAATAATTTCTTCACACTGTGTTTCTTGGATTAAAGGAGAAAAAGAGCACCAATTACAATTAAAACATAATTTAAAGAATTGGGAACGGCCAAATGAGAAAGTATAATTGATTCCATTTTATTTACAGCTACAGTTAACTAAAATAGGGATATATTACTTATATGCACATAGTACAATATTATTTTAAAATTACCCGTATTTATCGGCGTATAACACGCACCGGCGTATAACACGCACCTCATTTTAAAAAGGAAATTTCAGCTGCAGCTTCGGATAATGGGTCATTAACTATGGGTCATTAACATTATATTGGCGTATAACACGCACACATCATTTGCCCCCTATTTTCAGGAAGAAAAAGTGCGTGTTATACGCCGATAAATACGGTACTTTTCTTTTTTTAAAAAAACAAAAAACCAAAACCCTTTTGTGCGTTCCAAATAGGGCCATTCCACAGCATTTACTTATTTATTATATTTACAAAATCCCAAAGGACTTTGGGAATGAACCCAAGCATCACATGGAGACTTGGCAAAATCTTATCCTGGTATCTTGGCCCAAGGTAGGAACATCTAATACAGGTAGTCCTCGACTTACGACCACAATTGAGCCCAAAATTTCTGTGGCTATGTCAGACAGTGGTTCAGTGAATTTTGCCCCATTTTACAATATTTCTTGCCCCAGTTGTTAAGTGAATCCCTGCAGTTAAGTTAGTAACATGGCTGTTAAATGAATCTGGCTTCCCCATTGCTTGTCAGAAGGTCACAAAATGTTGTGATTCAGGGTCAGCCTGTGGGTTCGGCAGTTGGGTCGGACGACTCAGAGGAGGAGGGGGGTGTTGAAGACCTTGCTGAGGGGGTTGAAGATCTTGCTGATGATTGCCCTCAGGCAGGCCCCTCCCACTTGGTCACCATGGAGACCCAGCTGTGTGAGCCTGACAGTGTGGATGAAGATGACCCACAGCTGGCCCTGTTCAAGGACGCCCGACGCAGGAGGCAGTCAAGTAGGAGTAAACAGAGGAAGGCATTGGGGCTTCTCGGAAGGAGGGAGAGAGAAGCCACGCCCTGAACTCTTTATAAAGGGAATGTGTGGGGAGGGCTGGTTTGCTGAAAGCAACCGCCCGGATAGTGTTTCAAAGCTCCTGTAACTTGGTTCGTGTCTTGTTTGTTTTTGTAGTAATAAATGTGGCAGACGTTATTCCAGCCTCTTGCCGTTTGTAAAGGGGTCGTCCCTGCTTTTGTTGCAGGGCCGGTAGCAGGCTGGTACAGAACACAAAAGGGGATCACATGATCTCGGAACACTGCAACTGTTATAAATATGAATCAGTTGCCAAGCATCCCAATTTTAATCACGTGACCATGGGGATGGGTTGCTGCAACAGTCATAAGTGTGTAAAACTGTTATAAGTTACTTTTTCCAGTGATGTTGTAACTTTGAACGATCACTAAATGAACTGTTGTAAGTCGAGGACTCTGTAGTAAAGATGGTGGCTACAATAATTGATCTAAATTACTTTGATCGCACAACCAACGTCTTGTTGATGTGCCTGACCTTAGATCAACTTTCTGTACCCCAGGGGGTCCTTCAAATGTCATACAAATTATCTTGCTGAAAACAGTATCTGAGGTCACATCTTCCTATCCTTCTGGTCCTGCATCTCACCTCTGTGAATTTGAGATCCACGGTCATCAGTGATCCCTCCAGAAGTTCTTGAACTGTCGGGACCACATGAGTTGGGTGACCCTCAGTAAATATCTGGTAGAAAATGCAACCATGAGGGTCCTGGCCAGCTGAGCTAGGTTGAAAGGGGGAAAAAAGAGAATTAGATTCTATTTGGGGGATACTATTTGGTCTGGAATATACTGTGAGAAAATCTCTAAATGTAGGGAAAATGTAAGCAACAGTCTACCCTGGATTACTTTCTTTGTCAAAGTTTGTATCCCTCAGGGTTGCAAAACTATTCTAAGGAGTACAGAGATACTGCCTAGCAAAATAGAATAATCAAAATAAGGTCAAATAGAAATTTAGGGGTGGTTTGTGGTCACAGTAACTTCATTGCTCTATAACTAAAAATTATTATATATTATGATTATCCTGTACCTATACTAGCTAATCAAAGTGTGTGTGCGCACACACACACACACACACACACACACACAAATATCTGTGACTTCTTATTTTAAATTACCTTGGTGTAAAATGTCATGAATGTTCAGCAGAGGCCTATACATATTATTTCCAAAATGCCCCACTTTGAGTTTGAAACAGTTGTTAAACGTATGAAATGGACTGCTTTGTGAATTGTTTTGAAGTGTTTCAAGCTTCCTCCGAGTAATTGAAATTGCCTCATTTTGAACATAAAACATAAAACAGACATAAATGTTTTGAGCCTCAAATGGGGCATCTTGAATCCGAGACAGTCTGGTGTTCTGCACACCACAAATGTACAGCATGAGACTATGAAATAGAAAGCAGCTCATCCTTCTCACCGGATCTGAAAGAGAGGCTCCATCTTTAGCACTCGGAAGAGCAGGGTGAGAAACTCTTCTGGGTCTGCCAAGAGAAAGAGGCAAAGATGGAGAGGCAATCTTGTCTGCCTCTTTGTACGCCCAATTCAGACAGACCTGCCTTCCCTTGAGCAAAGAAAGGAAGAGTAGAATAGAAATAAAATAACACACACACCCTTCCAATTATGTCCCCATTTTTCCTCTGAAGCTCAATAGCGTTGGGAACCATCTCAGGTAGCAAGGAGACCTCTTCATATTGCTTAATTGCCCCAACTTCCAGAAGATCATTAAATGATGATAGGTAGATGGAAAGAGGTGGGACACTGCTGATGTTCAAGAGAGGATCCCAGAGATGTGCTCACTACCAGTTTATGACAGAACACAATATTCCACAAAATGAAAAGATGCATCAACATGGTTCTGTATGGTCCAGAATTAATAATATGCTAGAAGACTACACCAGTTTCACACTAAATTATATTGATCTCTCCCCCTCCACCCCTGCCCTCCTGTCTCTTCCCTTCTCTTCTCCATCTTTCACAATTGCCCAGATGACTCCTTCCCCTTACTATGCAACTCCTCCCCACACACACATTCAGACATGCACAGGCCCAAACCTTTTTCTTCACTGGTGAAGCCAGAGGAGTGCCCAGCTGTTTCCAAAGCTTTCCGCAAGGCCATGATTTTGGTGGCACATACATAACCATTCCTATCAGGTGAAAAAAACAACAACACACATACACACAAATGTGCTCAAAAGGGTTATAAAGTCACCAAGTTTGCTTTTTTCAAGGGATGGCAAGAGAGTGATAGATAAGGAGTTGTCAGTCTTTCCATAAAATACATGAGAGCTACAAATAGTTCCTGTCATGATCATAATGGACCTTGCCCATCATGGGATCAAATCATGATAATCTTAAAATAGGACCACACCCAATTTGTGAGCGAACCAATTTTATGATTTTTTTTTTGCATGATCATTAAGCAAAAGCCATGGTCATTAAGCGAAGCAATGGTTCACTATGGGCCGGTTTTGTTAAAAATCAGGAGTAAATGCTGGTTTTCAGCAAAAAAACAAAACAAAAAAAACCCATTGTAAAATGCAGTCATGTGACCACGGGATGCTGCAAATATATAGGTAAACGTGTGCTGCCTGACGAACATCTGACATGTGACAGCATGGAGGGCGGACAGCTATTAGAACTTTGGAACGGAGTTGTAAGTACCTCCATGGAGGTCTCTTGCAACTTCGAATAATCGTTAAGCGATGGTCGTTAAGTTGAGAACTATCTGTACAAATTTCGTGCTGGATCTCATGTATGGCTAAACTACAGTGATTTGGTTTTGATTTGTTTACCCCTATTATGGGTTTGCAAACTGCACTGCAGCTTGATTGGGAGATAAGGCTAAGCCAGAACAAATAAACCATATTCTGGGATAATGGAAGTGTGAGAGTCCAGCCTGTGAGAAGAGCCTGAGGATTCCCTAGCCAGAGAATTCAGTTCCTTAGACAGGCCTTTATTTCTGAAAGCTACCAGCCTTGTGAATGTTCACGTGATTCACTGATTAAAAGCCTGGGTGGATCCATCAGCCAAAAACCTCTTCCTGGAAAATCGTCTCCTTCCTTCTCCTTTCCCCCTTTCTCCCAGAGTAACCCTGAGAATTCTTAAAGGCATCCACCCCACTATTAACTGGATTCAACCCTGCCACTAAGAGACATGAAATAAAGTGAAAACAGAGCAGGAAGTGGTGATGTTTCCCTTATTATCCTAATGGCATTGAAATGACACTTTAAATTGCAGTAGCAATTTGTTGAACAGAATAACAGAGTTGGAAGGGACCTTGGAGGTCATCTAGTCCAACCCCCTGCTCAGGCAGGAAACCCTATACCATTTCAGACAAATGACTGTCCAATCTCTTCTTAAAAACTTCCAGTGTTGGAGCATTCACAACTTCTGGAGGCACGTCATTCCATTGATTAATTCTTCTAACTGTGAGGAAATTACTCTTTAGTTCTAGGTTGCTTGATTAGTTTCCATCCATTGCTTCTTGTCCTGCCTTCAGGTGCTTTGGAGAATAGGTTGACACCCACCCACCCCTTTTTTATGGCAATCCCTTAGATCAGACATGTCAAACTTGTGACATCACGTGACGCTGCGCGATGTATCAGGACTGTTTAGCCATTGCTGGCAATGGGTTGGGCGTGGCTTCCATGTGACGCGTCTGGCCTGCGGGCCGGCAGTTTGACACCCCTGCCTTAGATATTGGAACACTGCTATCATGTCACCCCTAGTCCTGCTTTTCATTAAAGATGCAACTATGTGTTTTATCTTGCTCAGTTATCAGAATTTGTGAAAGGATCCCCCAAATCTTTTCTTCACTGGTGAAGCCCAAGGAGTGCTCAGGTATTTCCAAAACTTTCCATAAGGCCATGATTACCAATAACAATAGCTACTAGCTACTGTTATGTGCTGGATTTTCAGAATTTGCATGTGATCAAATAATCTATTTCAGGGAGAGTGAAAGAAACACTCAAGATGATTCACCCTCTTGGGAAATCCCCCTCTTGCAGGAATCCACCCCTACATTCTCACACCATACCACACAAGAAATGTTTGGCAATCTTAGAAGTGAGCAGTCCTTGGTGCTCTCTGAGCTTTCTTGTTTTCTTGGAGAAGTTTCATTACCCTAACTAGGTAACATCATCAGTGCTAGTAAGGAGTGCTGTTTTCTGTCAGTTTATATTCTGGTGTCTTGCGTGTCTGAGTGGGTGCTCTTAGGGATTCTTCAATTGGACTGTTTACTAATGAAGATTCTCAGGGATGACTCACACCCTGGACGGTATCTCTTTACTCTCTTACCATCCGGTAGGAGATATAGGAGTATAGCCAGCCGTACCAACAGGCTGAAAAATAGCTTTTATCCGTGGGCTGTTAGGCTTTTAAATGCATAAATTTTATGCAGAATTGACTTGGGAGGCTGGTGGGTGGTGTAGTTGGTTCACATGGTGTGGTAGGATGGAGGGTTTGTTGTCACTGTGTGTTGGGGGGAGAGAGCACGGGGGGGGGGGAGGCTCAGCTAATCTCAATGTACACATGTTGTACTTTGACAATAAAGGTTTATTTATTTATTTAATGGCTCTTTGGCAGTTTCTTGATTGGGGTATTGCTTACTTGATTGCTGGTCTGAAGTTGACCTTGGAGTTAATCTATGCTGATCTGAGTGCCCAGAATTCCTGAACCAGCCTTGCTGACTCAGGAATTCTGGGAGTTGAAGTGCACAAGTTCATAAAAGAGCCAAGTTCCCTATCCCTGGCTGGGTTTTGCATAGTCTCTAGATGTTGTTAATGTCTATGTGTCTATTGATGACTGATTGTGTCAGAATGCCAGGCTTCTTGAAGTTCCTAGCTGTTCTCTGGCTTACTGAATATGTATACATCAAAAAGAGCAACTGGACCCTTTTTAAAGAATAAACTTAAACTCACTTTCGCAAAGGGTTGACAATCTCTGTTCTCAAGAGATCTCGCGTCTTGGTGTAAGATTCCCCATCGTTCTTGTCTGTTGGGCGTAGCAGCATGGAATCCAACACAGAAGTAAAGGAGAACATACTGTAAGCAGGGGAGAAAAATGGGATTTTTGGTGTTTTTTCCCTCAGCTTTGCAGAGGAGATGAAGGTCTAGTGGGTTACAAATTGGGATAAGGGAAACTGGGGAATAGAATAGGAAAATGGGACAATACAGGTAGTCCTCAATTTTTCGACCACAAACTGAACCCAAAATTTATGTTGCTAAGTGAGAAAGATGTTAAGTGAGTTTTGCCCCATTTTATGACTTTTCTTGCCACGTTTGCTAAGTGAAACCCTGCAGTTGTTAAATTAGTAACACGCTTGTTAAACGAATCTGGCTTCCCCATTGACTTTTACTTGTCAGAAGGTCACAAAAGGGGATCGCATGACTCCAGGATATTGCAACTATCATAAATGTGAGTCAGTCGTCAAGCATCTGAATGTAAATCACATGACCATGGAAATGCTATGATGGTTGTAAGTGTGAAAAATGGTCGTAAGTCACTGTTTTCAGTGCTGTTGTAACTTCAAGTGGTCACCAAAGGAACTTTCGTGAGTTGAGGACTACCCGTGTTGTTTTTCAGTGAGGTATTTTGCAGATAATCTAGCCAGAACTCACTGAACAATGAAAGAAATAGATACAATATTGATACTTCATTCATATGGTTGTACATATTAATAGGGGAAGTCTTCTCTAAACAAGACCCCTCTAGGTCATGTTTGACTTTTTGACTGGACTACTTACTTACCAGTGGGCTCCGTAATCATGTTACATTATTCTCTAGGAGGCACCAGGGAGAAGTCATGTAAAGCCCTGAATGTGGGAGCTTGACATAATGCAATATGTGTCTCTTTGTGCTTTGAGAGCTTAAGGGAAGGTGGACAGCATACACCTTTCTGATAGCCTCTGTGGGTCAAGTGAAAACTTGAACTTGAGCTCCCTTCAACCAAATCCAAGACCTTAGTCACCACATGATTGTGGCTCTCCACATCATTTATCCTTAATCCTATTCTTGCATGAAAAGGAACACAATCTGCCAATGTTTTTCTCAATTTCCCAAGTTTTGGTAAGCCTTCCCAGATTCAACTAATTGTAGGTCACAGACATTTCAGGCCCAAAGAGGAAATCAAAGGCAGGGTCTTGCCAATTTACAACAATACATCTCTCTGGTGGTAGAGACAGTCTTACCAGAACAAAGTAGCATCGAGGTAGCAAGAGTTGCAATGACCTTGGATCCCCTTCTTCCACCCTGAGAGAAGTTCCAAACCTTGATTGCCCAATGGTGGTGGTGGAGTATCTTCTTCTACCTTGACACTGGCATAAACCCGAAAGTCTAAGAGAAAAGAGCAAAGGACAGAACTAATAACCATGCAAGCACTCTGCTTGCATGGTTGCTCCTTCATCCTTTCTAGGAATCCCAAGATTCCCCATCAGGACTAAAATAGGCTAAAATAGGAATCAGTAAGTCCTCTCCCATCTCTTCATTATGATAAGATCAACATCCTTACACTGGGAATAGTGAGTGAAATAATCAAGAGTGTCAAGACAACTTCTACCTCCAACACAGAGATGTATAACAGAGGTTGGGTGTTCCTCCAAAGCAATTTAGTGTTGGAAACCAATCAGATGAGACTTTCCACTTAAAAAAACCCAGAACATAAGCAAAGCCAACCGACCAACCAAAAGATCTGTATTAAAATATAAGCAAATAAGTATTTCAGTGATTTAGTTTTTCCTGTATCCTTCCATTTACCAGGTCATTCACTTCAATGGAAGAAAAAAGCAACAAGAAGGAGATGGGGATTCGAAAGGTCCTGTACCCCAATCCCTGAAGAAGACCTAATGTAATAACTTGGTTCTCCAGTCTATACTCATACCTTTTTATGTCCTAATTTGAGAATTATTGATTAAACTGAAAGTTTAATCAACAGTTCCAGAGGAGAACTGATAACCCTTTGGAAGTTGCTACAATTCTACATCCTCCATTCCCAGCCAATCTATCCAACATCTATGGGATGGTGGATGCTTCATAGTCCAGGCATCTTCAAACTTAATAACTTTAAGACTTGTGGTTCAAGCCATGCTGGCTGCACAATTCTGGGAGTTGAAGTCCACAAGTCTTAAAGTTGCCAAGTTTGGAGACTTGTCTTTAGTCTAATGACTTCTGCAAGAACCCTTGTTGCTAAGGATAAAAGGAAGTGGTAACTTTCCAATCTTCAAGCCTGCTTTGCTCTCAGTCTCTCTAACAGTTCTCAAACTTGGCAACTTTTAAGATGTATGGACATCAGCTCCCAGAATTCCATACCTCAGCGTGTGGGCTGGGGAATTCTGAGAGTTGAAATCAACATATCTTACTTTTGCTAAGTTTGAGAAATGCTGTTTTAAACCATAGGGTAGCCAGGAAATCTGAAACCAATTCCCAGAATTCCATTCCCCTATGTAGTTAGTATTTCATAATTCCAGGAGTTGAACTCCAGATATCTTACTGTTGCCAAGCTTGAGAAATACTGCTCTAAGCCATACCTAGGGAGTTGCATCGCAAAACAGGATTTTCGGGACTCTGCAAGGTGTCAAAACGCGAGTCAGGATGGCAGTGGCGCAGCTTGACAAAGAGGGCTTTGTTTGTTTGGCAATTGAAATAGCGGATCCCTCTATATTCTCCATCTGTACAGCCAGTTGGTAGTGGTTCCTCCTAGAAAAAGTAAAAAGAGGTGAGTTTATACATCCCCAATTGCCTTCAACCTTTTCCCTCTGTCCTGTGATTTATGACATCTTTCAGTTCTGTTTATTAACATATCTTACTGTTAGTAAACATAAATTTTCAAGTTTAGCAACAGGAATTCTAGCCCCAACTAGGATTGTAAGTGGAAGACACTTGTAAAGAACACCTTGTTGGCCTAAAGTGGAAAGGAGGATTCAGTTGACCCTATGTCCATAATATGTTAAAATATGCAGTGTTTGAAGATGTATGGACTTCAACTTCTCCAACCAGCAAGAGGTCAACACGTTTTCAAATTTCTAAGGCTGAGAAACACATTATTATTCTCTAGCAGAATGTCATAAATAGGACTGATTTTGATTTAGTGCTCCATTTTGATTAGCATCAAGGAATTAGCAGGCATCTAACGTATCTGAGAAATAACGCTCTGAAGGTGATGTGGAATGACTGCATATCTACGGAAATGCAATGTAAGAATGATATGTGCAAATGTGCCTCTTCTTGTCTATGGAGATTCTTAATTATCCAGATCATAGTTTTCCTAAAGATGTTTTTTCCAAAAGGCAACTGGACTTTTTTTTTCCCTTGAAAACATTTCACTTCTCATCTAAGTAACTTCTTCAGTTCTGAACTGAAGAAGCTTCTTGGATGAGAAGTGAAATGTTTTCAAGGAAAAAACAAACAAGAAAGTCCAGTTGCCTTTTGGAAAAGCAACCTCGGCTGTGCCTCTCTTCTTCCACTTTCTCACCAGCTCCAAGCCAGCAACTGTCTCATCTACATCTGGTAGGTCTCCGATCCAACGTATCACACCATAGATGGGTGGATTATAAACCTCCACCATGGAATTGATTTCTAAGAGATGGTAGTCATATTCGCTGCTGTCCTTGTCCTCCTCAGATTCTTCTGCCTCACTTTTCTTCTTCTTTCTCTCAAAAACTTGTGCTTCTTCTTCCTTGAGGTTCTCCAGATTTGACGAAGGGGCTGAAGGTGGAGAGTTCTGGGATAAACACTCATTCCTTGGTGGAGGATATCTGATGGAGGAAGGGGATGGGCAGTCTTCATATTCATCTGAGGTTGGGGTGGAGGAGTTGCTGTTCAAGACCTCTTGACTTTTATCAACTTCTTCTTGAATGGGGGGAGAGGAAGAGAGAGAGAGAGAGAGAGAGAGAACACTAGATATTTTAACCACAATCTCATGCCAATATACAGGTAATCCTCAAGATACCACAATTGACCCCAAAATTTATGTTGCTAAGTGAAACATTTGTCAAGTGAGCTTGCCCCATTTTACAAACTTTCTTGCCACAATTGTTAAGTGAATCACTACAGTTGTTAAGTTTATTTATTTATTTTCATTCTATTTATATCCCGCCCTTCTCCGAAGACTCAGACTCAGGGCGGCTTACAAACTTAGCAGTAGCCTTCATTCTAGGTATATGCCTGCTTATTAGGGCTTTCACACACCCCCCAAGCGGCATTATTACAAAGTCAGCTTATTGCCCCCAACAATCTGGGTCCTCATTTTACCTACCTCGGAAGGATGGAAGGCTGAGTCAACCTTGAGCCTGGTGGGATGCGAACCTGCACTAATTGCAGGCAGCTGGTGTTACTTAAGGAGGCATTAGCCCACTGCTCCACCAAGGCTCATGGTTGTTAAGTGAACATGGTTGTTAAGTGAATCTAGATTCCCCATTGACTTTGCTTTCAGAAGGCCTCAAAAGGCAATCACGAGATTCAGGACACTGCAACTGTCATAAATATGAACCAGTTGCCAAGCATCTGAATTTTTGATCACACTCACTGTTGTAAGTGTGAAAAACGGCCATAAGTCACTTTTTTTCAGTGCCACTGTAACTTTGAATGGTTACTAACTGAACTGTTCCCAGTGTGCAATTTGGAGCTCGGACCCACAACTTATCCTTCTAACAATCTGAATTAAAATGAAAAGCTCAACAGTTCCAGAGCAAGTTTTAATAAAATCTCACAAAGAAAAGAATGTGGGAGAGCCTCCTTGGTTATTTAACCTATTTATGAACAGATATATAAGGAATGCTTGTCCCTTAATCAACGATGTGCTGGTTGGGGAGAAAAATCATATGGAGGCAAACAAGGCTGTATTGTTGGTTGAAAACCCAAATGATTTGCAGAGAATGTTCAATAGATTGTAACATGCAGTGGTTTTAAAAAATAATGCATCACTATCCAAGATGTCTATGTTTGACAGGGAAAATAATAATAACAATAATAATAACAACAACAACAACAACAACAACAACAATAATAATAATAATAATAATAATAATAATAATAATAATAATAATAATAATAATAATAATAATAATAATAACAATAATATAAAAAATCATCATCAAGTTGTTAGGGACCTTGTACATCATCTAGTCCAACCCCCTGTTCAAGCAGAAAACCATATACCATTTCAGACAAATGGCTGTCCAGTCTCTTCTTAAAAACTTCCAGTGTTGGAGCATTCACCGCTTCTGGAGGCAGGTTGTTCCACTGGTTAATTGTTCTCACTGTCAGGAAGTTTCTTCTTAGTTCTAGGTTGCTTCTCTCCTTGACTCGTTTCTATCCGTTGCTTCTTATCCTGCCTTCAGATGCTTTGGAGAATAGCTTGACTTCCTCTTCTTTGTGACAGCGCCTGAAATATTGGAACACTGCTATCTTGTCCCCCTCATCCTGCTCTTCATTAAACTAGACATACCTAATTCCAGCAACCATTCCTTATATGTTTTAGCCTCCAGTCCCCTAATCATCTTTGTTGCTCTTCTCTGTACTCTTTCTAGAGTCTCGACATCTTTTTTACATCGTGGTGACCAAAACTGGATGCAGTATTCCAAGTATGGCCTTACCAAGGTATTAATACTTTACATGATCTTGATTCTATCCCTGTTAATGCAGCCTAGGACTGTGTTGGCTTTTTTGGCAGCTGCAGCACAGCGCTGGCTCATATTTAAGTGATTGTCCACTAGGATTCCAAGATCCCTCTCGCAGTTACTACTATTGAGCAAGGTACCATCTATAGTATAACTGTACATTTGGTTTTTCTTGCCTAAATGTAGACCCTTACTTTTTTCACCATTGAATTTCATTTTGTTAGATAGCGCCCAGTGTTCAAGTCTGTCCAGATCCTCCTGTATCTTAAGCCTATTTTCTGAAGTGTTGGCTATTCCTGCCAGCTTGGTGTCATCTGCAAATTTGATGAGTTCCCCATCTATCCCCTCGTCCAAATCGTTGATGAAGATGTTGAAGAGCACTGGGCTCAGAACAGAGTGCTGGGGCACCCCACCACACACTTCCCTCCATGTAGATGTAGTTCCATTGAGGACCACACGCTGAGTATGGCCGGTCAGCCAGCTACGAATCTATCTGGTGGTGATGCTGTCTAACCCACATTTTTCTATCTTATCAAGTAGTAGGTTGTGATCTACTTTATCAAATGCCTTTCTGAAGTCCAAGTAAATTATATCCACAGAATTGCTCTGGTTCACTAGTTTAGTCACTTGGTCAAAGAATGCAATAAGTTTTGTCTGGCATGATCTGTTTTTGACAAACCCATGTTGGCTTTTAGTAATGACTTTGTTTGCCTCTAGGTGTTCACTGATTTGTTATTTGATTATCTTTTCCAGAACCTTCCCAGGTATTGAGGTCAGGCTGATAGGCCTGTAGTTTTCTGGATCTATTTTTCTTCTTCTTTTGAAGATGGGAACTACATCAGCTCTTTTCCAGTCCTATGGTAGTTCCCCAGAATCTTTGAAAAATGAACCATGATCAAAGTTCGTTCAAAAAACACACAGGATCAATTTTTGGCAGAATGTGAAAAATACATGAATATCCCCAAACCTTGATTAGGATAAATCTTACCTTTATGCACCTTGGAAATGGGGAGCAAGATCCCATATTTGGGTGATGGAAAATGACAGAGAGGTTTGCCTTTGAAGTAACCATCCCAGGATCCCACAGGCTCATCCTACCGAAAGATTTAGAAGTGGTCAAGAAGATGGATGGAATAGCAATACCTTAGGGTTTTTCAACCTTGGCAACTTGAAAAGTGTGGACTTCAACTCCCATAATTCCCCAGCCACCCAAAGACTTTGGATGTAAAGTTTAGAGCAAACCAAACCTGTTTGCAGTTCTCTATAAAGATGCTGCATCTTTTCTTGGGTTCACATGGTAGCTCCGTAATCATGAATGAAGAGACATTTAAGTTAAGGAAGTCTAACCAAGCACGTTCAGGAAAAGACACAGCTGGCAGACACAGCTGGCAGATACATCTTGTGTGCTCACATTAAACCATCTTTTGGGCTTCAGATCCCTAATTGTGACCTTCCATTTCTCTCTTTCCATTTTTCTCAGCTTTTTATTTTTTTGCTGAAAATCTTTCTTGGTTTGATGTAGAGGGATCTAAATCCAAAAATCATAACCTCTTTATTTTTCAATGCTGACCTTTTTTTCTTCTAAATAGGAAAAAAAGGCTTCAATGGTATTACATTTCAGCAACTTGTAACTCTAACTACAACAACAAAAAATATATTCATTCCTTTCTATGCTATATATACTGCTTTTTAAACGTACTTTTATTCTGTAAGGAGCCCAGAGTTAACTGAGTTAATTAACACAGTAATCAATATATATCTTAAAATAAAAACAATATATGCATAATTGCATGAATCAACAATATATTTCAATGAGTTACACAGACATGCATTCACAACCCAAAACGTTTGGAAAAAAAAAAACCCATTACATTTAACAAAGTCTACAAAGTACTAGCATGACTTTATATCTGAAAAGCTATTGATAAAATTCAGCATGACAAACGTTTTCCATTTTCGCCCAAATTTCCACTGGTGGAGGAAACAAAATAGCCAACGTTTCCCCCCACCGTTTCAACATTTTTAGAAATGTGACTTTCCTATATAAAAAAATACCGAGTATTGAAAAAAGTTGTATGAAAAGAGTGTATATTA
Source organism: Vipera berus (assembly GCF_964194415.1). Classification (NCBI taxonomy): domain Eukaryota; kingdom Metazoa; phylum Chordata; class Lepidosauria; order Squamata; family Viperidae; genus Vipera; species Vipera berus. The sequence goes on from NC_138210.1 coordinate 65,858,221, forward strand.
AAAAATAAGTATTGAAAAAAGGTGTCAAATTAACATTTGGGAGATTCTCTGAAACTGAAATTCTCTGAAACTGACGAGTACTTACCAGAAATATTCCCACAAACACTCCGGCTTCAAATTTCCCTGGAAGATGGTTGCAGTATACCACACTGCCAGTAGGGGTGTTGTTTTCCATTTTGAAAAAGACCCGGTCTCCAACTGTTAGCCCTGGGGTCGACAAGGGATCTCCTGTTGTAAGCTGGACTCTTGTACATTCCCGGATGCCTCCTCTTTGAGGTGCTGATGGACTACCTTCCACCGATTTGTCAGGCTCAATCCGGCTGACAGGTACAAAGACGCCACAGTTCTCACGGCAGGAGAAGAACTTCTGGCCTTTGAAGGAGCCATCTGTAAAACCCTTCCCGGCGGCTGAGCCCTATAAAAGAGGACAATGGCTCTTCCAGAAAGATTCTCTATTCCTCATCTCACTCTCCATCCCTCTAGCCTCCAAACAACCCTGGTGGGAGTATATTTAGCTGAGAAACTGCGCATCTCCCAAGGCCAGGGGTAGGCAACCTTAGCTCTTTTATGACTCATGGACTTCAACTCCCAGAAGTCCTGAGCCAGCCACGCTGGCTCAAGAATTCTGGGAGTTGAAGTCCATGAGTCATAAAAGAGCCAAGGTTGCCTACCCATGCCCAAGGCTAACCACTGAATTCTGGTGGTCCAATGAGGATAAGAGCCTTTTTGATCCATGTGAGCCCAAATTCTCGGCCAGTGTTTCTTGATCTCAGCAAGCTTAAGATGTGTGGACAATTTCCTAGTGGCTGGGGAATTCTGGGAGTTAAGAGTCCACACACCTGCCACAAAGAAGAGGTGGTCAACCTATTCTCCAAAGCACTTGAAGGCAGGACAAGAAGCAATGGGTGGAAACTAATCAAGGAGAGAAGCAACCTAGAACTAAGGAGAAATTTCCTGACAGTGGGAACAATTAACCAGTGGAACAACTTGCCTCCAGAGGCTGTGAATGCTCCAACCTCCAACATGGAGGTTTTTAAGTAGACAAGTGGACAGCCATTTGTCTGAAATGGTATAGGGTTTCCTGCTTGAACAGGGGATTGGACTAGAAGACCTCCAAGATCCCTTCCAACTCTGTTATCCTCTTATTCTGTATTACTCACCACCAGCTCCACCCCAAAGATGATGCTGGTATCTTGCTTGCTCTTGTCTATGGGTCCTCGGTATCGGATAATGCCTGGAACTTTCTGCCCGGAAGCAGAGGTGATCTGGACCCTCACTCGGTCACCCTTCCCCAGGGCACTGAGTTTATTCATCAACCGTCCCTGCTTAAAGAGTGCCAGACGTTCATCTCCGTTGGTCACAGCTTCCAGCAAACCAGACTGGGCTCCGCTCAGTTCTCTGGCCATCAGTGGTGATACCCGGACCAACTTTTCTGCATCCAAGACCTTGGCCCAAAATGTTCCATCAGGGGAGACCCCGCGGGCATCTTCCTGGCTTAGTAAAGTACCCCTGGATATCTTGACTTCTCCACCTGCTCTAGCTTCCCCTGTGAAATCTTTCATAGCTATGTAGAGTCGCCGTGGCTTCATTGCCTTTGTGTGGTGATAATGACAAAGGAGAGATACCCCAATCACCTGCCAGGGGAAAAAAAAAGGAAGTGAAGCCGTCCAAGTATCAATAGAAGAGAACTGTCAAGCTCAAAGAAATTTCATGCTTCTGCTATTTCCGTTTTTTGGCTTGCCTACAGACCCAAGGGACGCGGTGGCTCAGTGGGTTAGGACGCTGAGCTTGTCGATCAGAAGGTCGGCAGTTTGGCGGGTCGAATCCCGAGTGCTGCGTAACAGAGTGAGCGCCTGTTACTCGTCCCAGCTTCTGCCAACCTAGCAGTTCGAACGCATGTAAAAATGCAAGTAGAAAAATAGGGACCACTACGGTGGGAAGGTAACAGCGTTCCGTGCGCCTTTGGCGTCTAGTCATGCCGGCCACATGACCACGGAGACGTCCTCGGACAAGCGCTGGCTCTTCGGCTTTGAAACGGAGATGAGCACCGGCCCCTAGAGTTGGAAACGACTAGCACGCATGTGCGGGGGAACCTTTACCTTTACCTTTTACAGACCCAGGGGGAGAGGGGAAAGAATGGAATGTGCATTGCAGGTGCTGAGCTGCTAAGCCTGAGAACCAAGGTCATTCAAAATTTTGTTTCCTGAGAACTGAAGACATTATCTCATAATAATTTTCTGACTTATAACTGTACCTGCACCAATAAGGGAAGGGAGGTTTCTATACTTTTAATATAGCAATTGAGGCGTGAAATATCCAGAGCTGGTTTTCCTTTCAACTGTGCCAAAACGATTTACCCAATAAAGTTTTGCATTAGTTTGCTGGGATCATTAGTCGGAACCTTGACAAGAACACCTGCAGGTTGAAGTATGGGGTCCTGGGTGTTTTCTGGGCTTGGTTGTTTTCTTGCAGACGTTTCATTATCCAGCTAGGTAACATCATCAGTGCTAGAAGTTCTACTCCAGGGGTGTCAAACTCAATTTCATTGAGGGCCGCATCAGCATTGCGGTTGCCCTCAGGGGGCCGGGTGGGTATGGCCAGGGTGGGCGTGGTCTATTGGGTGGGTGTGGCTAGAGTGCGTATGGCCTACTGGGTGGGCGTGGCCAGCTCTACATCGTTCGCATCAAGGGTGCCTATGGGGGCCTGGGCAGGAGTGGGACAGATCTGGGGGTCTCTGGCAGGAGGAGGGTCTCTGGGCCAGGGCCAAGGCAGTGGGGGCCGTTCCCTCACAGTTTCCAGGATGGCTTCGCGGGCCACATGAAACCACTTTGCGGGCCGGATCCGGCCCCCGGGCCTTGTGTTTGACATGTCTGTTCTACTCCCTTCTAGCACTGATGATGTTAGTTGCGTAATGAAATGTCTGCAAGAAAACAACCAAGCTCAGAGAGCACCAAAGTCCCTACAATTTAGATTAATTTATTTAGTTTGCATCTACAGTTTTTTTTTAAACCCGTCTCTTAGGTTCTTTTCTTGGCAACACTGAAATGCTGACATCACAAAAGGCCAAAAAATCACCCACAATGACCATCACAATCAGGCTGATTAGGATGCAACTGAGACAGATTTGCAACTAGCTTAGGAATTTCAGAGCCTTGGTGGAGCAGTGGGCTAATGCCTCCTTAAGTAACACCAGCTGCCTGCAATTAGTGCAGGTTCGAGTCCCACCAGGCTCAAGGTTGACTCAGCCTTCCATCCTTCCGAGGTAGGTAAAATGAGGACCCAGATTGTTGGGGGCAATTAAGCTGACTTTGTAATAATGCCGCTTGGGGTGTGTGTGAAAGCCCTAATAAGCAGGCATATACATAGAATGAAGGCTACTGCTAAGCTTGTAAGCCGCCCTGAGTCTTCGGAGAAGGGCGGGATATAAATGGAATTTAAATAAAATAAAATAAAAATAAATAAATTTGCCTCTTGCAGCCCTGATCTCTTTAATATGCTACTGTGCTTCCAATGTTATGATAAAACCTATTGCTTGTTTTTCACACCAGTCTAAGTGAATTCCCTTCTGGAATCCTAAATGTCATTACTTTTCACAGATGATAAAAATGTCACTTCCCAAAGTAGCCAAGTTTCAGAGCTTGTACTATTAGGAAATAGATGAATTTAGACAACCATTGTTCAATCTGTTTAGAAAACCATGTGCTATATGTACATTTGTCTCTTATTTATTAGGTTTTAAATCTATATTATTCCGTTTTTTTAAAAAAAGGAAAACTGGACAAAAACAAAAAAAAAACAAAACCCCCCCCTCGCTAAAGAATTAAGCCCAATCGATTAGTTTTCTCCTGCCTCACTTTCCCTTTGCAGAATGTGCCAATTTTAAAACCGAGCCTTGTAAATTCTGTCTTTGAAGAGCTGCTTATTTAAGCCATATCTCTAAAACAGACATGTGAGCGACGTATCGGGACTGTTTTGCCATTGCCGGCAATGGGGTGGGCGCGCTTTCCACGTAACGCATCCGGCCGACGGGCCGGCAGTTTGACACCCCTGCTCTAAAGCAGGGGTCTTCAAACTTGGCCCTTTTATGACTTGTGGACTTCAAATCCCAGAATTCCTCAGCCAGGCACGCTGGCTGAGGAATTCTGGGAGTTGAAGTCCACAAGTCATAAAAGGGCCAAGTTTGAAGACCCCTGCTCTAAAGTGTCGTGATTGTACTTTCATTCTAGGTCGAACTGCTTTTAAAAGAAGAGAAGACTTTGCTGAACTGGTCCTCTGACAGCCCTGGAAATTGACCTCTTTAAAACCGGCCCATGCAGTTTAATGTTCAGATAAGATGGCAGAATTAAGGCCGCCTTGGAAAGCGCCGAATTCCAATCTCCGCATCCTTCCCCACGTTATAGCAGACCAGGATCCGCGGGCCTATAGATCGTAAGAATGCGTGCAAGCAAGCAAGCAAGAGACACAGCAATAAACTCCCCAATACTGCCCCTTCGTCCGACCCTCGGGAAAACTCACCTGGAATCGCAGCGGATTAAAACTTTCTTGAACTTAACTACCCGGAGGGAAAACGATCACCTTAAAAGCCGCCCCGACGAGAAAAGCGAAGTTCAGGAAGTTGCTGAAAGTTTTTTAAATGGGCGGAAGTCGGGAACCAATGAAAAGCCAGTTGAAGGGAAAGGGAGCCAATCAAAACGGAGAAATTGTGTCTCTATTTGTGTGAGTGTGTGTGTGTGTGTGGTTGGGGAAGAGATCAAAACAACAGGAGTTCCCCGGCTTTACTTTCCACCCCCCTCCCCCCCATTGAATCATTTTGGGGGAAATCGCATTTTCAGATTCAGATATAAATAGCGACCTGGCCAGGGAAGGAGGCAAGGGTAACGATGGAATTAATTCGGTTTAGATGCCCCATCGAACACTTGCCAACTTTCTTCCTGTCCTCGACCGAGCGACACGCCTTGCGATCTGTAGTTATTAGCGCGTAGGCGTGGTTGGGTTCCCAGGACACGTTTGCCCGTCGATTTCTTCCCAATTTTGGGCACGGCCAGGCTAAATCGCCTGGAACTAAGGCCGGCTCGTCCAGGGTGCAGGGCGAGGGTTACGCAGCGCAAATCTCCGAAAAGGAAGAAGGCAAGAAAATGTATTTGGCCGTCACCTCCCTCCCTCCCTCCTTGATCATTGCTTGGGAGGTCTCAGGTCCTCAGGATGTTTCTTTCGTTCCCTTTTTTCCCCCCCTCTTCTCTCTCTTTTTCCAGCGTCCGGATAGAAAGGCTGGGCTTTGCGTAGCCAACAGAGCACCATTCCCACGTGCACGGAAGGGAAGTAGCGCAGTCTCGGGGAAACCCCGCCGTTTGTCGAAGGGAGGGGGAAGGGGAGAGTCAAGGAAATCCTCTTCTAGCAGCCACGTGAAAGGGGCAAGGCAAACGGATGGATGTCTCAGGGGTTGCCACAAAGAAGAAGGAGCCAAGCTATTCTCCAAAGCACCTGGAGAGTTAGAACAATTAATCAGTAGAACAACTTGTCCGCAGAAGTTGTGAATGCTCCAACACTGGAGGTTTTTAAGAGATTGGACAATCATTTGTCTGAAATGGTATAGTGTTTCCTAGGGGGGTTGGACTAGTCTAGAAGATCTCCAAGGTAGTGTAGTCTAGTCTAGTCTAGTCCAGTCAAGTCCATAGAGTCCATGGAGGATGGAAGCCCATGTACAGCAACAGCGAATCTATAGAAAATCTTGATAGATGTCATGCAAGGTGCAAATCTTATTCAGTTTTTCAGCACTGGTGGGTGGCATGGGGGTGGGGGAGAGATCCTACTCAACACAAAAATTTGCAGGTTTCAATGCCACCCCCCAGTGCTGGAAAACTGAACAGGATTCACACCTTGGTCCATTTTCATGAACCAACAGGTTAAGTGAATCATTTCAGTGGGTAAGTTACTGTTAGGGGGTGAAGGTTCGTTCTCCGAGCTTGTGGGTTTGTTTCTGAACGTTTCGTTACCAGGCTAGGTAACATCTTCAGCGGAGTTTAGTGTTCTTCTATTTATAAGGGTGGGTATGTCAAGTGAGGGTCTTGTGATAGGTCAGGTATGAGTCATCTGTGAGAAGCTTGTGATGGGTCTTGTGAATGGGAGGTTGCATCAGGTCAGGGACATTGGGAGGTGAACTGGTAGCGGGGAGGGTTGCTAAGTAACAGGGTTGTTAAGTGAATCTGGATTCCCCATTGACTTTGCTTATCAGAAGTTCACAAAAGGTGATCGCTTGACCCCAGGAGACTGAAACCGTCATAAATGTCAGCCAGTTGCCAAATTTTGATCACGTGTCCATGGAGATGCTGCAACAAAGGTAAAGGTGAAAAATAATCATAAGTTTTTCCAGTGCCTTTTTAACTTTGAACCATCATTAAACAAACTGTTCTAAGTAAAGGACTACCTGTATATAATTTTTTTTAAATTCTTTATGCCTTACAACATTGACTACATATTTCCATCATACATATACCCTTAGGCCCAGTATTCTTCAAATCTTCGTAAATGGCTTAGATGAAGGAATAAAAGGAGAACTCATCAAATGTGCAGATGACACTAAGCTGTCAGAAATAGCCAACACCCCAGAAGACAAGCTCAGGATTCAAAAAGATCTTGACAAGACTTGAACAATGGGCCCTACCAAACAACATGAAATTTAATGTGGAGAAAAACAAGGTTTTACTGTTAGGCAGGAAAAACCAAAGCTATGGGTACAGAGTGGGTGAAACCTGGCTCAAAAACAGTAACTGTGAGAGGGACCTTGGCATTCTAGTGGAGAATCACTTAAACATGAGCCAGCAGTGTGCGGCAGCAGCCAAAAAAGTTAAAACAATCCTTGATAGTATTAACCAATCCATAGAATCTAAATCACGTGAAGTAGTAGTACTGCTTTATAAAGCCTTAGTAAGATTATACCTGGAATACTGTATCCAGTTTTGGTCACCACATTACAAGAGATGTTGAAACTTTGGGAAAAGTGCAAAGAAGAGCAACTAAGATGATTACAGGTCTGGAGACAAAAACATATGAAGAATGGTTACAGGATTTGGGTATGGCCAGTCTAGAGAAAAGAAGGACTAGGGGTGACATGATAGCAGTATTCCAGTATCTGAGGGGCTGCCAGAAAGAAGGGGGGGGGTCAACTTATTTTCCGAAGCATCAGAAGGCAAGATAAGAAAAAAATGGAAGGAAACTAATCAAGGAGAGAAGCAACTTAGAACTAAGGAGAAACATTCCGACAGAATAATCAACCAATGGGACACCTTGCCTTCAGAAGTTGTGGGTGCTTAATCACTGAAGGCTTTCAAGAAGAGACTGGACAACCACTTGCCAGAAATGCTGCTTGAGCAGGGGATTGGATTAGATCAGGCATCTCAAACTGCTAGCCCATGGGCTGGATGCGCCATGCTGAAACCGCACCTACCCCATTGCCGGCAATGGGGAAAAAGTCACAATACATCGCGCGGCATCACATGATGTCGTGAGTTTGACATGCCTGGATTAGCTGACCTACAAAATCCTTTCCAACTCTGTTATTATTCTACTGGAAACAACTGCTGCTAATTTGAAAACTATGTAGGAATGTGGAATGCGGGGAAATGCATGGTCCATTCACAAAGAAAGACAGACCTATCATTAACTATGGGTAAGAATGCCACAAGAATGCAATCAATTTCTGAAGTTGCCTGTTGGATGTGGGACCCAAGAAAGCTAATGTGTAGTAAAATGTTGGTGATGCAATGCAAACAAATTGATAAATGTAGTCCACATTTCCTTTTCTATCATCTTAAATTGAGGATTTCCCTCCCCTGGGAGATAAAAATAGGGAATTAGAGGTCCAGAAGCCTTTCAAGGCTACAGACCATTCCTAGATTCAAAATGAACATATGTGGGGACACAGTTTAGCTTCTAAGGTGGAAGGTTTCAAAGCTCCTTCTCCAGAAACCTGTTGGGTGTCCCCATCTTAATGCCACCATTTGCCATGGTGTATCTGCTTAGGAGTTATTTAATTTAATTAATTTAATAATTTAATTTAATAATTTAATTTGTATACCGCCCTTCTCCCGAAGGACTCAGGGCGGTGAACAGGGCAATACATAATAAAAAACAGAATACAAAAATTAAAAAGCAATTAAACCATTATGCCCATAATAATTAATACATATTAAAATTAAAACTATTTATAAAAATGCCACCAGTTGTCTTCAAGAAGATGTATCTCACCTAACTTCTTCCCCAGAATTTAACATGGGAGAGAGGTCAGCCTCCCCCAACCTGTGCTGTCTTACTAGCTTTTAACAAAGTTACAGGTGAAATAATTTTTATACTGTATTATAAACCTCCTCTCTGCAGGACAGAGACATGTGATTAGAGCAATATTTTTCAAATTTGGGCACTTGAAGATGGATTCAACTCTCAGAATTCCATAGACATCTTAGTTTAATCAGCTTAGCTGTTTGGGGGATTCTGGGAGTTGAAATTCACCTATTTCCAATGGCCAAGTTTGAGAAATGTTGTACTAGGTTGCAGCCTTTCCACTCATCTCTAGGACAACACTTAACTAAGAACAGTTAAAGGTGCCCATTCTCAGAATGATTAGCAAAATCAAGCTTTATTAAGAAGGAAGGGAAGATAAAGTGTGAAGCTCTTATCCTAACCTGAAATATTCTCCTTTATCAAAGTAGATAAAGACAGATGATAGAGACCTACCAACTAGAGACAATTTAAGAAAAGATACAAAAGCCAAAAAACGTTGCAACTGATGAACCACAAGATGGCACTCGTCTGTTATAATTAGCAAGCAATCTTTCAGAAAACAAACTTTTTTATTATTTTTTTATTTTAATTCCATTTATATCCCGCCCTTCTCCGAAGACTCAGGGCGGCTTACAAGCTTAGCAGTAGCCTTCATTCTATGTATATGCCTGCTTATTAGGGCTTTCACACACACACCCCCAAGCGGCATTATTACAAAGTCAGCTTAATGGTAGCTTAATGGAAGCTTAAAACTGCTTCCAAATTACATTCAGCTCAGAATATAAGACTTAGTTTTATGGAACTTTGCTTTTATGTATCGTAACAGTGGCGAGTCTTTTATATGGACAAAGATGGAAGGACTCGCCAATACCTACAATGGGAGAATGGATGATGAAGCTGATGGAATCGGAGGAGAGGGAGAAATTGACAGCTTTGATTAAAGAAAAGACTTTGACTAATTTTATTTCTACCTGGAAATCAGCTTTGGATTTTTTTGTGAAAGACTGGAAGAAATGAAATGTTGGTTTTGGAATCTGATGATCAGAATGATAAAGGATTATAACCCTAGAGTAAGAATTTGATGTATCCTTTTCGTAAATATCTGTACCAAAGAAAATTGGAAGTCATTCTTTTTCTATTTTTCTCACTTTTTCTTTTCTTTTTTTCTTTTTGCACCTCTATCTGCTCTTTTTCTTGATACTATTTTTAAAATTATTTTGTTCTTATTTGCTTATCTTTTAATCTGATGTTTTTGAAAATCAATAAAGTTATATATAAAAAAGACCCGGTCTAAGATGAGAGTTCAAAAAAAAAAAAAGAAACAGTTGAAATTGCAACAATAGATTGTCATATACCCTTTATATATATATAAAAGAAATTTAGCACAGTTCTTATCCAAATGTTTTCCCATTCCTATAGGGCAGGGATCTTCAAACTTGGCCCTTTTATGACTTGTGGACTTCAACTCCCAGAATGCCTCAACCAGCATGCTGGCTGAGGAATTCTGGGAGTTGAAGTCCACAAGTCATAAAAGGGCCAAGTTTGAAGACCCCTGCTATAGGGGATGTATGACCCCTTGAAACAAATGCTGCCTCTGTTCTAGTTGTTAGCTGGGAATTTTTTCTTCCTAGAAATTTCTATTTATTGGATTGATTTATTTCTACTTATTGGATTTTGCTCTTCTTTGGTTCCACTAGGCTAGGGGTTTGCCATTATTTTTAAAAGCTTTCCAAATCTCTTAAATCCAGCAAAAGGGATAATGTTGTGGTAGCTCTCACTGCTGCTTTGTGAAAGGGTGTGCCTTTCCTCCTTGTATCCTGAAACTTGATGGATGGATGGACAGATGGAAGGGGAGAGAGAGGGAGAGAGATGCAGTGAGTAAGGAATGGAGTGTGCAGCCTGTTTTCACAAGTTGCAATAGGTGTCCAACTGTAAAGGAGTAGTGCACAAGAAACTACGGTACTAAGCTGGACAAACTGCCTTATGATAAGTGTCTGTATGTAAGGTACACCAGCCCAAATCCAGGTCTGTGAATCCCAAATAAAAGGTAAAGTTCCCCCGCACATGCGTGCTAGTTGTTTCCAACTCTAGGGCCCGGTGCTCATCTCTGTTTCAAAGCCGAAGAGCCAGTGCTTGTCCGAGGACGTCTCCGTGGTCATGAGGCCGGCATGACTAGACGCCAAAGGCACACGGAACGCTGTTACCTTCCCACCGTAGCGGTCCCTATTTTTCTACTTGCATTTTTACGTGCTTTCGAACTGCTAGGTTGGCAGAAGCTGGGACGAGTAACAGGCACTGTTACAAGGCACTCGGGATTCGACCCGCCAAACTGCCGACCTTCTGATCGACAGGCTCAGCATCCTAACCCACTGAGCCACCGCGTCCCTTATAGAATCCCAAATAGGATTCACTTATTTGTCACTTAGGATGTTGTACGAACTCAGCCAGTGTGGCTAAAAACCAGGCTTTGCGGTCTCCAGTGTGGTTTAAAGCCTGATCAATTGTCGCTTGTTCAGATGAATTAAGGGAAATAAAATAACCTCCGATGATACCAAATGGATGTCAGAATGATATTTAGTTGCATCCTGAATGTATGATAAGGCTCTGCAGGTATCTCTAAATTAATAGAATTCTAACAATATGATGTTGGTTTGTATGATAGTCTTGATTTTAGAAGTCGAAGGGAGGGAGGGAGAGGGGAAGGGAATGGAAGGAAAGAGAGGAGAGGAGAGGAGAGGAAAGGGAGGTATAACAATGGGTAGGAAATTTCAGCAAAAAGCACTGTCCATGTCTGTTATTTAATAAAGCCAGACATATATTGGACATGAAAGGAGACATTTGAAACCAAGCTGAAGGGTAATCCTTCCCAGAGTTTTCCTAACAAGTCCCTAAATTGCTTTGGAAAGAGGCATGAAAACCTCCTCAAGGACAGCAACTGACCTTATTAAGAGGTCCTCCCACCCTTCCAGTGTAGAGAGGTGGTTAAAAGTTTTCAAACCAAGCTCGCTCTCTGCAACTGAGTTTCTGCCTCCCTCATCTCAGCTTGCTGAAAAAAGGGATGGTTCTGATTAAGGTAATGAAAAAGGAAAACAGAAAAGAAGAAAAGAAAGAAAGAGCGGGAAGGAAGGAGTGTGTGTGCGTGCGTGCATGCTTTGGGCTATGATGTCTCTATTTCTGCAGAGGCCATGCGTCACTCTTTCCTCCCGTGGGCCAAGGAAACGGGAAATGGAGGCCTGTTAATCTCTGGGGAACATCCAATGCCATACAGTTAAGAATGATGGGATGTGGGCTTTTCAGGTGGTGGGTCTGAAGCCCTTGGAAATCTCATTTGTTAAAACTGGCAGATTTAGGACAGTCTCAGAATTCCCAGACCACGTTAAACTATTATGCTTTTTTTCTGGCTCACTCTTAAGGTCTTCTGCAACCCCTGCCATCAGGATTTGCATAAGGGAATAGCATAATATGTGAATTTATACTCAAGGCAGTGTTGAGTCAGGATATATTGGGGAACCCCCCCCCCCACTGCAAAAAAAAAGTCAACTCGATGCCTCTTTGCAGGCCAGGGCAAATCACATTTAACCGAATGGCTAAACTTGCCCCTAATTTCATTTTTCTGATTTTGAATGACGCAGTGAATCACAAATGAAGCCACAGCTGGATTTGTATAACAATGTAATTGGCTCGTTTGTGGTTCATATTTCCTTGAGCCAGCCAATCACCAGCTTGTCCTAACCCACCTTCTGGCTCAGATGTCTCATTCCAAGGTGGAGGGACAATTTCTAGGTTTTTAGAACAGAATAGAGTAACATAGTTGGAAGGGACCTTGGAGGTCTTCTACTCCAACCCCATGTTCCAGCAGGAAACCCTAGACCATTTCAGAAAAAATGGTTGTCCAATCTCTTCTTAAAAACTTCCAATATTTGAGCACCTACAACTTCTGGAGGCAAGTTATGCCACTGATTAATTGTTCTAACTGTCAGGAAATTTCTTCTTAATTCTAGGTTGCTTTTCTTTTTGATTAGTTTCCATCCATTGTTTCTTGTCCTGCCTTCAGGTGCTTTGGAGAATAGCTTGACTCCCTCTTCTTTGTGGCAAAGACTGGAAGACTGCTATCATGTCACCCCTAGTCCTTCTCTTCATTAAACTAAGACATAGCCAATTCCAGCAACCATTCTTTATATGTTTTAGCCTCCAGTCCCCTGATCATCTTTGTTGCTCTTCTCTTCACTTTTAAGGAAAGCAAACTGAGTGAAATTAGTTATCCCAAAAAACTGGTGGAAGAATTTCTAGGTGGTTAATCAAAACCGCCTTTAGCAATGTTGTTGGTGTTGCTGGTGGAGGTGCTTCTCTGCCAAGCAATTCTTCTCTACCAGCTTCATTTGCACAAATGGGAGGGTCCTCCATATGAAAATACCATCACAACTTAATCACATCAAGGACAAAACCTAGTACTATGTCACAATATCTGCCATAAGCGCATAAGATACATTTTTTGAACTCTGATCATATGTCACTGTTGCCTCTCTGTGTCCTGGAGGATGATCTTAATCTAGCAGGACCAAGGGTTAGTCCTCAGGACCAAAAGCTTAATCTTTGTTCAGAGAAGAGCAACTAAAGCAGGGGTGTCAAACTCAATTTCATTGAGGGCCACATCAGCATTGTGGTTCCCCTCAGGGGGCCGGGGGTGTGTGGCCAGGGTTGGCGTGGCCTACTGGGTGGGCGCAGCTGGAGTATGTATGGCCTACTGGGTGGGCATGGCCAGCTCTACATCTTTGTCATCAAGGGTGCCTATGGGGGCCTGGGCAGGAGTGGGACAGATCTGGGGGTCTCTGGCAGAAGGAGGGTCTCTGGGCGAGGGCCAAGGCAGTGGGGACCATTCCCTCACTGTTTCCAGGATGGCTTCGAGGGCCACATGAAACCACTTCGCGGGCCGGATCTGGCCCCCGGGCCTTGTGTTTGACATGTCTGAACTAAAGTGATCAAAGGCCTGGAGACTAAAACATATGAAGAATGGCTGCAGGACTTGGGTTTGGCTAGTCTGAAGAAAAGAAGAAATGGGTGACATGATATCTGAGGGACTGCCACAAAGGGACTGCCACAAAGAAGAGGGCGTCAAACTATTCTCTGAAGCATCAGAGGGCAAGACAAGAAACAATGGTTGGAAACTGACCAAAGAGAGAAGCAACCTGGATTCAAGGAGAAACTTCCTAACAGTGAGGACAATTAACCAGTGGGACAGCTTGCCTTCAGAAATCGTGGGTGATCCATCACTGGAGGTTTTCAAGAAGAGACTAGACAGTCACTTGTCTGAAATATTAGAGGTTCTCCTGCTCGAGCAGGGGGCTAGACTAGAAGACCTCCCAGGTCCCTTCCAGCTCTATTCTATTCTTCCAAGCTTCCAACTCATTCTGGAGCCCATCCCCAGGGAATTTCTCTCTCACTAGAATATATGCTAATCTGTGTGTAGTATTTTGCATAATGTATAAAAGAGCCCAAAGCATACATTCTGGTGAGAGAGAAATTCCCTGAGGACGGGCTCCAGCACAAGTCTGAAAGCTCAGAAAACTAATCCTCTGATCCCAATGACCAACCCAGATAGGATCCTGCAACATTACCCTGGGGCAGGGGTGGGGAACCTTGGCTCTTTTATGACTTGTTGCCTTCAACCCCCAGAATTCCTGAGCCAGCCATGCTGGGGCATGCTGGGGCATATATATTTGCCCTCATTGCCTTCACTCAATCTTAATCTAGTTTCTTAATCTAGCAGTCACATAGTAGATGGGACCATATACCATATGGTAACAAAATGGCTTAGGTTTGCACCAAAAGCTGGCATGTTCAATCAGCTTAATTTTGTATGTTATAGAGATACGGTCACGAATCTTTAACTGGCCTTAGTTTAGTGTTGTCTGTTGTGTAAAGATTGCCCCAACAGAGTTTCCATGATGAAGAACACAATCTCAGTACAAAGTATACATTTCTAACCCACATAAGGAAATGTAATTGTCAGAGCTGTTCGCAAAATTTATTATATCCCTCCCCTCAGGTAGTTCATTGGGGAATTTTTGTTCTCCTGGGCTGAATTTGCAGAATTAAAGCCCATTCTAACTTGCCTACTTTTGAAAATAGCAAATATTGTAGGACTTAAAACCTGGCTGTAATCAAAGACATTACTACTCCTTTAAGCCAAGTTCAACTCATGGTGCCTTCATGAACACATCTATGGAATTTTCTTGGAATAGTACAAAGATAGAATCTCCTTGCCACTTTCTGAAATAGATATCTGACTTCCCAGGCTAGCCAATAATGTGGGATTTCCTGTGGTCTCTAACCCCAGTGTTTCTCGACCTTGGCATCTTTAAGATATGTGGACTTCAACTCCCAGAATTCCCTAGCCAGTGACTTATAGCAATAGCAATAGTACTTGGGCTTATATACCACTACATAGTGCTTTACAGTCCTCTCTAAGCAGTTAACAGAGTCAGCATATTGTTCCCAACAATCTAGATCCTCATTTTACTGAGCTCGGAAGGATGGAAGGCTGAGTCAACCTTGAGCCGGTCAGGATCAAACTGCCGGCAGTGGGCACAATCAGCCTGCAATACTGCATTCTAACCACTGTGCCACCATGGCTCTTATCTTCCATGGCTCTTGTCTTCCACTCATCTGACCATTGCAGCATCCCTTTGGCTGTGTGATCAAAATTCTGGCACACGGCAACTGACATGTTTTTATGATGGTTGCAGTGTCCCGGGGTCAACTTTTGAGATCTTCTGACAAGCAAAGTCAATAGGAAAGCCACATTCACCTAACAATTGTGTTACTAACTTAACAGCTGTAGTGATTCACTTAGCAATTGTGGCAAGAAAGGTTGTAAAAGGGGGGCAAAACTCACTTAACTGTCTTGCTAAGCAATGGCAATTTGGGGCTCAATCGTGGTCGTAAATTGAGGACTACCTGTATTAACTAGATCCAATCTGGGATGTCATGGTGCTTGAGCCTCAAATTAGCACATGTTCCCATCAAGAGCCTTGGTGGAGCAGTGGGCTAATGCCTCCCTAAGTAACACCAGCTGCCTGCAATTAGTGCAGGTTCGAGTCCCACCAGGCTCAAGGTTGACTCAGCCTTCCATCCTTCCGAGGTAGGTAAAATGAGGACCCAGATTGTTGGGGGCAATTAGGCTGACTTTGTAATAATGCCGCTTGGGGTGTGTGTGAAAGCCCTAATAAGCAGGCATATACATAGAATGAAGGCTACTGCTAGGCTTGTAAGCCGCCCTGAGTCTTCGGAGAAGGGCGGGATATAAATGGAATTAAAATAAATAAATAAATAAAAATAGTTTGTTGTCTGTGCACCAGTGGGGATACTTTCAGTGTGAAACATGAACCAAGAAGACTGGGCTAGTTAGTAAACTTTGTTCTAGCTATCCATGCATCAACTGCCATGTAAACACTGCTTTTCTAAGCCTAAACTACTTAATTGGGTTATTAGGAAGATAAAGGGAAGGAAAGGGAAAAATAAATGTTTACCCTGAGCTCTGGATAAAGAAGAAAAAAAAAAGAACAAATAGGATGTTTCTCGATCTCCCTCATCCTTTTATCCTTTCTGCAAGCTTACACATCATTCAGTATCTTCTAAACTAGGAGCTCTCCATCTCAAATCTGTCATTGTTTCAGATGTTGCTGCTCGACAGTTCCCATAATTCTAGTCAGCTAAGGCTGGAGAAGTTGGCTTGCATTGTCTCTGACTGATGTTATACACTGCCCAAGCAACTGAGTGCAGAGACTTTTATAGCCCAGAGTCTAGAAGTGAACAGAACACTCATAGTTTGAGCTCAGCCTCAGCCATGAAAACTCACTAGATGACTTTGGGCTGGTTGAGCTGTCTTTCAATTCCACCTACCTTACAGAGTGGTTGAGGCTGGTAGAATATGAGAACCCTTTTGAGCCTTCTGAAGAAAAAAACAACATGGAATATAAATCCTTCTCCTCACAAAAGGAGCCTTGGTGGAGCAGTGGGCTAATGCCTCCTTAAGTAACACCAGCTGCCTGCAATTAGTGCAGGTTCACATCCCACCAGGCTCAAGGTTGACTCAGCCTTCCATCCTTCCGAGGTAGGTAAAATGAGGACCCAGATTGTTGGGGGCAATAAGCTGACTTTGTAATAATGCCGCTTGGGGTGTGTGTGTGAAAGCCCTAATAAGCAGGCATATACATAGAATGAAGGCTACTGCTAAGCTTGTAAGCCGCCCTGAGTCTTCGGAGAAGGGCGGGATATAAATGGAATTTAAAGAAGAATCTAGATATCATCTGGTTTGATACCTTCATATCTTCATCAGTTATGTTAAAGTATCAAATATCTTTTTTTTTGGGGGGGGGGGAAGTCCTTTCCTGCTCCCACTCCTTCCTTCCTTCCTTCCTTCCTTCCTTCCTTCCTTCCTTCCTTCCTTCCTTCCTTCCTTCCTTCCTTCCTTCCTTCCTTCCTTCCTCCCTCCCTCCCTCCCTCCCTCCCTCCCTTCTCTGGAGCAGCAGCTCCATCATATTTCCCAGTCTTCTGCAGAAACTTGCAATTTATATGGCTAGGAGTTTCTTAAGCGTCATGCTTGCTTTCATCACAGTATTCGTGAGGCTTGCAAAACTCAAAAATTCATTCTGCTGCTTCGGAGCCCTGCATCCACCTCGCCCTCATGAAGCAAGCCTCAAAACCAAGGACTGTTAGAAGTTTTCTCCTTGCTCAGCCTTTTCCTAGAGCTCCAGGTAGGCTCATCCATCTTGGAGAAGAAGACAGGGGAGGATGGGGGGCAAAGATTTCTTTCCCTTTGGAGTGGGCATTAAAGGATAGCCCACTGCACATTCTTACCCCTCCTTTCCCAAGCCTCTGGGTGGGTGGGGCTTAATCTGACATCTGGGGGCCTGGTTTGAGGTCTTTAAAGAACCAATCAAGAGAGAGCAAGGGAGTGAGAAGCAGGCAACTAGAGCAGAGAGAAAACTTGGGGGAACTTTTCTTTTTAATAATGATTATTGCTTCAATATTGAGGGTGGGAAACAACAAAAGAAAAGTTCTGAGTTAGAAAAAGGAACACTTTCCACTTTCTCTTCTCCATCCCCAGAGGTCTCCATCCTTTTTTTTCTTTTAAATGTTTTAAAAGTGTTTTTTTTTCTCTCTTCCCTTAACCATATTAGGCACCGTCTATCCATTTACTCCACTATTTTCCTCTCTGTGTTTCTCTTACGGTCTGTCTGTCTGTTTCTCTTGTCTTAAAAATGGGTGCTGCAAACTGCGAAAATGAAGATTTAGAATTCAAGCTGATTTTTGGAGAGGAGGAAAAAGACCCTCCAACAATGGGGGTCCCCTTGGAAGGTGAGGTGGGCGATCACTATTTGGGCAATGCCTTACTTGCACGGGGAGGGAGGGATGCTGAAGTTCAGGGAGGGAAGAATGGCAGGGAAAAAGTAGTGAAAAGGTGCGTTTCTGGCGTGTTTGATTCAACTGAGGAACTGCATCCCCCTAATTTTTTTTTTAAGGAGAAAGTACATGTATATGCCCATCTATTTACAGACTTATCGTGCGTGCACATCTGTGAATGTGCAGAATTAAAATCTTAAATTTTCCATTTGCTCTTTGTCTTTCAAACCAGATGTTGCGTTGCCGCTTCAGAAAGTTTACGTTTGTGTGTCAAAGAGGCAAATGAAGGGATTCTGGTTATTAGAAGAGAGAGGGAGAGAGAAAGTGAATGAGGGAGGGGGAAAAAGTGTGTCAGTTTTTACAAATGACATAAAATTCCTGGCATTTTTCTAGGAATAAGTGGCCTTGGACCAATAATTAACCTTGTTTTGTTTTTAAGTAAAAGTTGTGTTTCAAGGTGATTACAAGCTATTTGAGCAGGAAAGGTGTGTTTTATGAAATTATAGTGTTGATATGAACACCCTGCTGTTTTAAGCAAACTGGTTTATTGATTCCTAGCCTTGGCTGTAATATATTTAATGATTGCCTATCCTGTACGGTTATTGTGCTCTTTATCTATTGAGGGAAGAAAAGACATTATAGAACACATGTATAATAAGATTAAAGGGATAATAAAATTAAAAAGACACAGAAAAAAATTGTACCTGGATCTTGTCATCATCATCATCATCATCATCGTTGTTTTTGTTGTTGTTGTTATTATTATTATTATTATTATTATTATTATTATTATTATTATTATCATCATCATCATCATCATCATCATCATCATCATCATCATCATCATCAAAATGGTGGGTCTGCACCAGCAAAGTAATTAATTTAACTTTGCAACAATTGAGCCAAGGAACCAAAACTTAGAATTAATTTGTATTCCTTGCTGATGTAGATTAATTGACCTCCCATTATCTGCACACGATGTATGACTTTAGCCAGACTCTTAGGGACCATCACCAAAGTTGAAAATGTTCCTGGTCCTTCTGAGGAATTGTATCTTATGGATATTTTTCTCAAGGTATTTTTTCTTTCTTTCTTTTTCTCTTCCAATGCCAGATTTTCCTACACCCTAAAATGCAAAATCTAGAAAGAAGAATTAGTGGGGTGGGGTTATTGTGTAAGATATACGGGGCACAAAATAGACCAAGCTTGCAATGCATTTATTGGGGGGGGGGCTGCAAGCCATTGTCATCTGATACTCTCTGTTCTACATCTGCTTGAAGTGGTTTCCTTAGAACATGACCTTTTCAACGTTAAATACCACATTGGGAAGGGCCAGCTTGGAAGCCGAAACTGGGGGGGGGGGGAAGGAATGTGGCTTGCCTGACATGCATTTCCACTAGCCTGATTGCCAGAAAGGAGAAGGAGAGGCAAAAGTGCCTCCTGGATGGGGAGGTCGTGTTGCAAAAGGCGTATTCTTGATTTCAGGATCCCCTGGCAGCCTTGCAGGTGGGGAGGGGGGTTTGTGTAGAAGTGGATCGGGGTGGGGTGGGGGTGCTTGAGCCCCTCTGCTTTCTGGCTTGGGGCATTGCTGTGAGGAAGTTGGCAGCCCTGCCGAGAAGCCTCTCCGAAGGCAAGAGGTAGGAAACTGGGTTTTTTGCCAAAAAGAAAGGTCAACCCGTCGCTGGGCAGGCTTGCGTCTGGTTCAAATGAAATCCAGATGAGGGCTGTGATGGTCTTGGGATCCCACAGAATTAAGTTCCTCCAGACTGGCCAGGATCCAAAGCTTGATGCAGGGGAAGAACTGGGGTGGGAGAGACAGAGCCGTGGGTAGGGAAGAGGGAAGCCTCTCTTCTGCATCTTGACGCGCGCTTTCTGCAACAGTGCAAAGCTCTTTCTTTCTCTCTCCCCCCCCCCAGTTTTAGTCTTTTGAGTCTGCGCCCCATTTCCTAGGCAACGGGGGTCCCTGCCAGCCCAGCCCAGCCCGGGGCTCGGGGAAATGGCCCTTTAATTGGATTCAGACACTGTTGGTTTCTCCTTTCCCTGCATCGAGTCTCGGGTTTGTCTCTGGCCCACCAAACAGGGTGGAGGCCCAGCTGAGGATTGGATTTAGTTCAAGGAGGAGTTTGGAACAAACTTTTCCGAAGTATTTGTTTCTAAGGTAAAGAGAGGGAGGGCTGAGCCCACCCCTCCTGATGCAAGGAAGATGCCAGCTGGAAACTCGACCCTGATTTGAAAGGTGGTTCAAGGTGCTGAGTGTTAGGGCGTAAGCAGATGACCCCGGGCTCTCCAGATGTTTCAAGGACCAAACTCCAGCCTCCTTTTGCTAAGAGTGGACATGCTAGTTCTTTTGGAAAGTATGCAATGGGGATTCTTATTTCTTTTTTGTCCTAAGTATCTGGAAATTCAAGGTATACTGCCTTCGATCTGGAGGTTCTATCAGGTTGGTGATAAAAACAGTGTCAATTCCCCCCCCCCTTTATGATTTGTCAAAGGCATTCTATCTGTTTGGGTTGTCCCTCCTTCTAATGAGGGAAGGAAATGTCAGGATCTTCCTAGCACTTGTTATTTAAGCCCTTTTACTAGAGATGCTGACTGTTAACTTTGTGGTGTGCATATGTCTATTTGTGTGTGTGTGTGAGAGAGCATGTAGTTTGCATTCATGGCATGTGGCATACCACCAGCCACTTGCCTGTCTCAACTCTTCTTTCTGTGAGATAATAAGGTAAAGGTAAAGGTTCCCCCGCACATGCGTGCTAGTCGTTTCCGACTCTAGGGGTTTCATAGCCGAAGAGCCAGCGTTTCATAGCCGAAGAGCCAGCGTTTGTCCGAGGACGTCTCCGTGGTCATGTGGCTGGCATGACTAGACGCCAAAGGCGCACGGAACGCTGTTACCTTCCCACCATAGTGGTCCCTATTTTTCTACTTGCATTTTTACGTGCTTTCGAACTGCTAGGTGGGCAGAAGCTGGGACGAGTAACAGGCGCTCACTCTGTTACGCGGCACTCGGGATTCGACCCGCCAAACTGCCGACCTTCTGATCGACAAGCTCAGCGTCCTAACCCACTGAGCCACCGCGTCCCTTTTTTGTGAGATAATATTAGACTATAAAATCAGAATTTCCTCAAAAGAGTGTTCTAAATCTGCAGGATTGAGTTTAAGTGCAGAAATTTTCCTATTGCATGTTTCTGCCCTTGCTGCAAGATAGAAAATTGCCTTTCTAGGGAAATGTAAAGTGGATGAGATAGCAATTAAATCCAAAGCTTTATAAGATGATGGGAAAGTGTCAATAGTGTCATCCTGAATTACTCCAAACTTAAGTGGCCAAATTTCAGCGTTGCCAATTTTTCAGCAAATGGGACATCTATAAATACAAAATGTGACTTGATTTAAGATGATGATATTAGGTTTTCTTTATCTGCTTTCTCCTATTTACCTACGGATGTATGGGGTTCTTCTGAAGAGAAGAACATAGCATTTGACTTGTGGTTAAACATTCACCCTCTTCCACCATCTCCTGGTCCTAAAGAAGAAGAAGCGACAAATTGTCCATCATGACGCACATTTTATGTCCTTATTCCATCCTCTATTAGACACTATAGATCTATTTTCTTTCTTCATTTAATCTTTCTGTAGACACCTTCTGTTTGTTTCAGCTTTTAAAGCCACCCATCATTTCTTTTGGTAAAAATTGTCCTAAGATTAGAAGATCTTTTCTCAGGGAGATTCTTGCAGGTTTTAACCACCTTGGGCCCCAAACCTATCTCCCTGGACACTTGAACCTAATTTCTCCCAAATGTCCCATACCCATGTATAGAAATTTATGAAATGGTATGGTATGTATGATGTATGATAGTCTCAGGTCCTGTGTGTGAACAATCACACAACCTGGTTGATAGTTACAAGTGCCGAAGGTTTGAAGAGGGGAGCTAAAGCTAGTTAAGACATTGGCCATTCTCTGCATTGATGCTTATTGCAAAAGGATCTTTTCTCCTGATCAATTTGGTGTGATTTAACATAACTTTTGGGGTTGAGGAAGGCTTACTTCTCAAAGGGCTGCAGAGATCCATTTGCTTCACCTTATTTTTCAGATTTATCACAGATTTAAGCAACTTTAATATTGCATTGTTCCAGCCAAATCTAAGATGGAACCAGAAACTATTTTGCTATTTGCAGTATTATGGATATTTTTAGAAAATATGGGATGAAGAATAGGATATACCTAAACTGTTTCAAAGATGAAACCTATAGTCACTCTACTTTGGTGCCATAAACACCTAACTGTGGAATATTAATCAGAACTGTGTATTTACCCTGAAAGGGATAAGTGCCTCTTAATAGGTGATCCTGCCTAACTTGTCAGACAGTGTTGACAAACTGTCTATTAGATGGCCTTGAAACAATTGCCACCTAGTTGGACTTTTGCCATTATTGGACAACGCGATGGAACATGTCCGACTCCTCAATTTAAGCTTGGAAGCTGCTGGTTATTTGATTTATTCCTGTCCTCTCCAGAATGTATCCTAATAATCTTGGTCTTTTTGTAGTTGACTTATTCCAGCTATTAACTGGGGAGTGTAACTGTGTTGGATGTTCTGCTCTGCTCTCTAAGGTATTTGACATGATGACCAGTGCAGTCTTTCTGGATTGTTCATCTAGATGGGACCTGGGGTCACCATGTTCATCACTGGTATTCCTGTAGGAGCAGGCCCAGAAAGTGGACTTCACCTGTGAAGTTCTGCCACATTCTGTGTTGACCTTGTGCACCTTGGAATTTAAAGTTTTAAAACAGAGGACATTCAAAACAGTTGATCCTTAAATCAGCTGAGATGGAGATCCTACTGACCAGTGTTTCTCAACCTTGGCAACTGTAAAATATGTGGATTTCAACTCCCAGAATATGCCTGGGGAATTCTAGAAATTGAAGTCCACGCATCATAAAGTTTCTAAGGTGGAGAAACACTGCTATAGATGAAAAAAATCTGGATAAATAAATATATCTTATTAAAGGTAGAGATAAATTCCCTCCTATACAGTGAGTTAGGACGCTGAGCTTGTCGATCAGAAGGTCGGCAGTTTGGCGGGTCGAATCCCGAGTGCCGTGTAACAGAGTGAGCGCCTGTTACTCGTCCCAGCTTCTGCCAACCTAGCAGTTCGAAAGCACGTAAAAATGCAAGTAGAAAAATAGGGACCACTATGGTGGGAAGGTAACAGCGTTCCGTGCGCCTTTGGCGTCTAGTCATGCCGGCCACATGACCACGGAGACATCCTCGGACAAGCGCTGGCTCTTCAGCTTTGAAACGGAGATGAGCACCGGCCCCTAGAGTCGGAAACAACTAGTACGCATGTGGGGGGGGGGAACCTTTACCTTTACCTTATACTGATTTGAGGACTTTCCTAGGTTCTGCAACTGGAAGAAACTGAAATGTCAATAACAGTAAGATAGTATGAATTCTTTGATGTTGTGAATTCTTCACAAGGTGCAAGAATGTGTGTGAAGCACATATAGGATGCACATGATTAAAGCAGCCACATCTTTTTCAAAGCTTGTATTTAAAAAGCTGCTTTCAGCTGTTTGTATATGAACGTGCCTGCTAAAAGCTGGATGTGTTTCCTACAAGAGAGATGCACTGTGCTCTTCGTGCTGTATTCTGTACAGAGGGGAAATTTATAGCTGAGAGAAAAGGATTTGGGTGGATTTACTCACATTCATCTCAATTTCTTTGAAACATTAGAATCAGATTGAAAGAGGAGGCTTGATTTACCATGCCTGTATGTAAAATGTATTTTCTAGATAATTAAAAGAGTGAGTAATATCTCAGTCTTTGACCTGTTCAGTTTAAATATTTAATTTGAGACCCAAATCAGGCCATTCAATGGTTAATTCTTCATTCTGTTTTTATTATTTGTACATATTGTTCTATCATTTGATATATGCTACCCAGAGTATATTGGCTTTAAAATGAGTGGTACCTTAAGTATCAGTATTAATATTTTAAATAAATTAATAATTATTGCACACCTCCTGTTTAATAAGTAGCTCTTGTTTTGTTCATCACAGTGGTGTAATGTTGTAATTAGAGTACGTTATTCATACTACTGAGAGTTGCTTTTATTGTAACGATTTTGACTATTCAGCTGGTATAAGATAAAAAGTATAACAGAATATCAGAATTGGAAGGGACCTTGGAGGTCTTCTAGTCCAACCTCCTGTTCTGGCAGGAAACCCTATACCATTTCAGACAAATGGTTGTCCAATCTCTTCTTTACAACTTCCAGTGTTGGAGCATCCACAACTTCTGGAGACAAGTCATTCCACTGATTAATTGTTCTAACCCTGGTATATTGGTATTGCGTAGTTGTCTGATATATATAAACTATCTGCCCCTGTGTTGCTGCACTTGGTTTGACATGCTGGTTTCAATAAGCTGTTTTTTTTACTTTTGTTCATATTAGTCTACTAACAAGTAGAAAGAGGCATCTATTGCTCGATGTATAACCACAACTGAGAACACAATTTCCATTGCTAAGCAAGACGGTTGTTAAGTGGATCCTGCCAGATTTAATGACCTGTTTTGCCATGGCTGTTAAGCAAATCATTGTAGTGGTTAAGTGAATCATGCAGTTGTTAAGCAAATCTGGCTTTCACCGTTGTGGAAAGCTGGTTGGGAGGATTACAAAAGGTGATCACATGATTCTGGATCAACATGGTAAATATGTGTCATTTTCCCAGCATCCAAATTTTGATCAGGTGACCTTGGGGGGAATGCTGCAAGAGTCATAGGTGCAAGGACAAATTATAAGCAACTTTTTTTCATTGCCATTGCAACTTTGAACTGTCACTAATCAAATGGTTGTAAGCCATGGACAGTTTTCTTCAAGAACAGTTGGAAAGACAAATCCTAAAAACGGGGCCTTTTTGGTAGTGGACCCTTGCTTGTAAAATACCCTCTTTGTTGGCCTTCAGGGAAACTCCAGGGTCTGATGTAATATTTGTTGGCTTTTCCAGATATTGTTTGTGTGTGTGTGTGTGATTGCTGGAATTGCTCCTACTCGCTCGCCTGTATTGATTAAAAACAGAGGAAACCACTTTTCTTTGTTTGGCTTCACCAGGCAAAGCTTTAGGCATGTTCCCCCTCTTGCACGGCAGTGGAAAAAAAGTCTTTTAAAGCAAAAGCTACGGGGGTCGGCTGCCAAAACTCCAGGGCAGGCAACAGGAAATGGTGTTGCGTAGAAAGCCAAGGACAACTCTGGGGTGAGGAGGGAGGGAAGCAGGCTGGAGAGAGAGAGAGAGAGAAAGAGAGACAGGATCGGGCTGAGTCGCGCCTGGAGTCTCCAGAGCTTAGGCTTAGCTTCTCAAGAGCAGATGAAATCAAGGGAAGGAGAAAAAAACTTTAAATTGGAAGCAGATTTTTGCAAAAGGGGGGGGGCTAAGCTGGAGGACATGGAGGAAGAGAGAAAGAGGGGAAATTGAACAAATCAGTGTATCCCTCTCTCTCTCCCCCGCCCCTGCCATTTTTTTCATACCCTTCTTATGTTGATCCAAATGTTTGTTTCTTCTAGGAAAATCAATCCCTTTCTCTATTGTGGGTGGTTTTTCTAACCAACTGTTTATACCCAACTTAGAGGCCCCGGGGCTCAATGTGGGCTCTTGGCATAAGGAGATGGCCACAAACCGAAATCTGGGTGACTAATCTCCGAACGAGGCAGCTCAAGTTTTCCTTCCTTCTCTTTGGACTCTTGGCTCTGGAGTCGAGTCAAGGCTGGGATTGCATAGTTGGCATTTCATGCGGCTAGCCTGTGGGTTTGTTTATTTACTACTTAAATTGGTAGCTTCTCCAGGAACACTCTGCTCATTATCATCATCATCATCATCATCATCTCCCTCACGACAACCCTGTGAGTAGTTTGGACTGGCATTGAAATACAGGTAGTCCTTGACTTACCACCACAACTGAGCCCCAAAATTTCTGTTGTTAAGTGAGTCATTTGTTAAGTGAGGTTTGCCCCATTTTACAACCTTTCTTGCCTCCGTTGTCAAGTGAATCACTGCAGCTGATAAGTTAGTAACCCGGTTATTAAGTGAATCTGGCTTCCCCCTTGACTTCCCTTGTCAGAAGTTCGCAGAAGGTGATCACATGAATTTGGGACACGGCAACAATCATAAGCATGAGTTGCCAAGGGCCTGAATTTTGATCACATGACCATGGGGATGCTGCAAAGGTTGTAACTGAAAAATGGTCGTAAGTCTCTCTTCTCCGTACTGTCAGAACTTTGAATGGTCACTAAGGGAACCATTGTAAGTCGAGGACAACCTGCAGAGAGAAAGAAAAAAAGAGTTAGCCTAAAGTCATCTAGTGCAGAGGTCTCCGACCTTTTTGATTTGGCGGCCCGGAAAGGGAGGCAGGCACCACTACGTGTGCGCGCGCAAATGGGTAGCACGTGAGCGCATGCGCACCTGCAAACGGCTGCACGCAAGCACATGCGGACATGCAAATGGGCTTGTGCAGGCCTGAGTGCTGCAAATGGGGCAGCGCTAGTGGTAGTGGGACACAATGGGCAGCACTAGTGCCGGTGGGACATTCTGGGGCGGTGCTAGCATCAGCAGGATGCTTGGGGGCCACTAGTGCCAATGGGACACACAGGGTCAGAGTGGCGCTAGCTCCACCAGGATGCTCAGGGCAGTGCTAGGGCAGTGGGACGCTTGGGATGGGGTGGTACTAGCACCGGCGGGATGCTCGGGGTGGCGCTAACCTGAATGTGGGAGGGTGTGCGCATGCACTGGCCAACCCTTCATGTGGCCCGGTGGCCAAGCGATCGCAGCTCGATAGTGGGCTGTGGCCCACAGGCTGAGGACCCCTGATCTAGTGGATTTTTGTGGTTATGGATGTACTTGGACCAACATCTTAACTATACCACACCCATCCAAGATTGCTTATAGTTTAATTAATCACATTTTTATAAATGGCAGTAGCAATAGCCCTTAGGCTTATATATTGCTTCACAGTGCTTTACAGCCCTCTCTAAGCAGTTTACAGAGTCAGTTTATTGCCCCCAACAATCTGGGTCCTCATTTTACTGACCTTGGAAGGCTGAATCAAGCTTGAAACCTACATGTTTGTTCACATCCACAACAGACAGTAGTTGTGTTCGTTTTGACAGACTCGAGACCTAGAAACCTGAGCTTTTGAAAACAAATAGATCTTCTTTGAAAAAGCTGCACTAGTGCTGTACAGGTAGTCTTTGACTTACAATTGTTCATTTAGTGGCCATTCAAATTTACCACAGAACTGAAAACCGCGACTTATGACCATTTTTCACAATTACGACCTTTACAGCATTCCCATGATCATGTGATCAAAATTCAAATGCTTGGCAGTTGCAGTGTACTGGGGTCGTGTGATTCTCTCTTGTGACCTTCTGGCAAGCAAAGTTAATTTAACAACCGGGTTACTCAATTATCAACTGCACTGATTCACTTAACTGTGGCAAGAAAGGTCATAAAATCAGTCAAAACTCACTTAACCAATGTCTCACTTAGCAACAGAATTTTTGAGCTCAGTTGTGGTCGTAAGTTGAGGACTACCTATATTCAGTTCTGAGGAACCATTTGTGGTTTCTTTATTTTTCTGTGGCTGAGCCTTAACCACTATACCATACTGTTTCTCTTTAGGCCTACTTGGTGTTAGCCATGAATATTGCAGAAATTTACATATATGTGAGCAGGATATACTATTCATATAGGCCACTCACTGTTTGAATGATTTATCTGATGATATAGTTATATCTCCATTAAGGAGTCTACTTCAAAGACCCAGTGAAAGTGAAGAGAACTGAAACTCATTCAAGGGTCTTCTGGAGGCCTGGCCCACCATTTGTAGTCCTTGACTTACAACAGTTCATTTAGTGACGATTTGAAGTTATAATGGTACTGTAAAAAGTGACTTATGACAGTTTTCCACACTTACGACCATTGTAGCATCCCCATGGTCATGTGATCAAAATTCAGAGGCTTGGCAACTGACTCATATTTATGACAGTTGTAGTGTTCCGGAGTCATGTGACCATCTTTTGTAACCTTCTGACAAGCAAAGTTAACGGAGAAATCAGATTCACTTAACAACCGTATTACTCATTTAACAACTGCAGTGATTCACTTAGCAATTGTGGTAAGAAAGGTCGTAAAATGGGGCAAAACTCACTTAACCAATGTCTCACTTTGCAACAGAATGGAAATGTTGGGCTTAATTGCAGTCGTAAATCGAGGACTACCTGTATTCTGGACCAAGAAGAGAAAAAACTGGCAGTGAAAATGTGTAAGGAATTGATGGAATTTATTGCTACAAGATATAAATGGAGCTGATTGTGCAGATATCTTGGGTTTAAATAAGGGAAATGTTCATCTAATTCAGCGTCTCAGCCTTGGAAACTTGAAGATGCATGGACTTCAACTCCCAGAATTCCCCATCCAGCTCAGAAATCCTGGGAGTTGAAGTTCACCTGGAATACTGCAGCCAATTTTGGTCTCCATATCACAGAAAAGACATTGAGAGTTTGGAAAAAAATTCAGAGAAGAGCAACTAAGATGATCCAAGGTCTGGAGACTAAAACACTTTCCACACTTACGACCATTGCAGCATCCCCATGGTCATGTGATCAAAATTCAGATGCTTGGCAATGCTTGGCAACTGACATTTATGATGGTTGCATGGTCCTGGGTACATGTGATCCCCCTTTGCGAACTTCTGACAAGCAAAGTCAATGGAGAAGCCAGAATCATTTAACAACCATGTGACTAACTTAACAACAGCAGTGATTCACTTAACAACTGTGGCAATAAAGGTCATAAAATGAAGCAAAACTTGCTTAACGACAGAAATTTTAGGCTTCATTGTGGTCGTATGTCGAGGACTCTCTGTATATCTTTAATGCTCCAATACAGGTGGGAGCTAGAAGTTAGCAATAATTATTTCCAAATTGCCTTTCTTGGGAATTTCTGTGAAGCAACGTCTTAGACCAGCTGATTCTGCAATTTAATCCAATAGAGCAGAGTTCCCAACCTTTTGGAGTTGGTGGCCCGGAACAGGGGGAGGGGGGAAAAGGAATGGTTTTGGAGGGCAAATGCATGCGCAGACGCATGCATGCATAAGAACACCCATTGCTCATGTGAATGTGGCCATGAATACCTGTGACACTCATGTGAGTGGGGCCGTGAATACTCACAATGCTCATGTGTGTGGGGTTGTGCATGCTTGCGCACATGCATGCATCAGCCAGCCACTCATGCAATAAAGATGATCAGGGAACTGGAGACTAAAACATATGAAGAACAGTTACAAGAACTGGGCATGGCTAGTCTAGTGAAGAGAAGGACCAGGAGTGACATGATAACGGTGTTCCAATATTTGAGTGGCTGTCACAGAGAGGAGGGGGGGGGGTCAACCTATTTTCCAAAGCACCTGAAGGCAGGACAAGGAATAACAGATGGAAACTGATCAAAAAGAGATTCAACCTAGAAATAAGGAGAAATTTTCTGACAGTGAGAACAATCAACTAATAGAACAATTTGCCTTCAGATGTTGTGGGTGCTTCATCACTGGAAGCATTCCAGAAGAGACTGGACTGCCATCTGTCAGAAATGGTGTAGGGCAGGGGTGTCAAACATCCGGCCCATGGGCCAGATGTGGAAGCCACACCCACCCCAGCTCTGGCAAGGGGAAAAAAGTTGTGATATGCCGTGACACATCACGTGACTCAGCAAGTTTGACACCCCTAGTGTAGGGTCTCCTGATTGGACTAGATGACCTACAACAGACATGTCAAACACAAGGCCCGGGGGCTGGATCCGGCCCGCGAAGTGGTTTCATGTGGCCCACGAAGCCATCCTGGAAACAGTGAGGGAACGGCCCCCACTGCCTTGGCCCTGGCCCAGAGACCCTCCTTCTGCCAGAGACCCTCAGATCTGTCCCACTCCTGCCCAGGCCCCCATAGGCACCCTTGATGCGAATGATGTAGAGCTGGCCATGCCCACCCAGTAGGCCATAAGCACTCTAGCTACGCCCACCCATTAGGCCACACCCACCCTGGCCATACCCACCCAGCCCCCTGAGGGCAACCACAATGCTGATGTGGCCCTCAATGAAATTGAGTTTGACACCCCTGACCTACAAGGTCCCTTCCAACTCTGTTACTCTAATTCTAATTCTAATTTTTTCCCCAGACCTGGAAGCAGACACTCTCCCTGGCTATTGTTCGCTCACTCTTGGGGACCTTCCGCCTTATGCCTCTCCTCTGGGCATCCCGTGTCCTATGCATCTTGGAGGGAGCCATGCTGGCATGCACTCTCCTCCACCCCGCCCTGCCAACTTGGATGGTGACACTTTTGAAAGCCAGCCGGCCCGGCGGGTACGACTGGGAGGCTCCCGGGTGCTCGAATGCCCCAGCATCCAGATCACCACCATCTCTCCAAGTCAACGGACGGAGGAAGATGATTGGGACTCTTCTCCTCGGGACTATCTCTTGCTGGAGGCTTTTGGGGGTTACCGGGAAGCGGCTCCTTCTTCCGGATTCTTCACCCCAAGTCCTGCTAGCAGTGGCAGTGTCTCCCCTTGGAGTTTTTTTTCGGACGATGAGGCCCCTGCTGGAGATGATGTGGAACATGAGTTAAATGAGGCTGCAGCTCGTTTTGCTCTTAGTTCTCCCTTGGGCTCGCCCCGAGCATCTCCCAAGCCATGGTCATCTGCTGAAGAATCCTGGCCATCTTACAGTATCAGCTACTCCCCAAGTCGAGGAACGGAGGACACGTGGATGCTTCTTGGACCTCGACCAGCTTCCCCCTGTGGCAAAAGACGCTATTCCAGCTCGGAGACTTCCGTGTCTCCATGCCTCTCCCGAAGGGGTAGCCTGGGTGAGGAGGCTCCAGGGGACCCCTTGGAATTGGCCAATGACGTGGTCCCGTTTAATTGCCCTGCTGCCCGGCTAGCAGAAAGCATCCCTCAAAAAGCTCGCAAGACCTCAACCGAGCAGACGGTGGCACTGACTCGGAAGGAGGAAGGGAGCTGCAATGGAGAAGATGTGGGTGGTGGCCCCATGGGTAGCGGGGGACTTGGGATCGCACGTAAAGAAGGGATGGATTATCTGGCTGTGCCGTCCCCCTTGTCCTGGTCCAAGGCACGTCTTGGAGGCCACAGTCCTCTCTTCAGGTACGTGAGGTTCACGTGAAACAGGAGAACATCCCTTTCCATTTCTTGTCAAGAAATGCAAACTTTGGGAGCTCACCAAAGTTTGTTGAGAGACATTTTTTATGAAGCTGTCAAGCAGATGCCTTGAAGCAAGGCACGATGGGGGATAACGCCTCACTGCCTCTACAACTCCAGAGTGTAGTAAACCAAGACTGGTTGCCCTCCAGTAATCAAATACAGGGAGTCCTTGACTTACAACCATTTGTTTAGTGACCGTTCAAAGTTACAACGGCACTGAAAAAAGTGACATGACCATTTTTCTCATGACCTTTACAATATCCCCATGGTCACATGATCAAAATTTGGACATTTGGCAACTTACGACAGATGCAGTGTCCCAGGGTCATGTGATTCTTTTTTGCGGCCTTCAGACAAGCAAAGTCAGTGGGGATTCCAGATTCACTTAATGACTGTGCTACTAATTTAACAATTGCAGTGTTTCACTTAACAACTGTGGCAAGAAAGGTTGTAAAATCGGGCAACACTCATTTAATAACTGTCTCGCTTAACAAGAGACATTTTGGGCTCAATTGTGGTTGTAAGTTGAGGACCCCTCGTAATCAGATGCTAGTGTTATTGGGTCTCATCATGCCTTGATGACATGATTTGTTCCCTTGGTGTCCAGGCATTTCCTTGCATTTAAAGCCAAGTTGCACACTCCTTTCAGAGAGGATCTGCTACATTCATCTTGCAGCTGCTGGCATCTCACTGTAGCAGCAGGCTGGCATACTTGGGTGAAGAGGCCCACGCAGCTATGGGCATGCCACCATCATGGGCATACCCTACCAATTTAAGTTCTTTTTATTGGGTGCGACCATGAAGTAGTGGAAGAAAAATGTGATTTCCTGGGAAGCAAATAAGCCCTGATTGGCTGACAATTCTTTGCACTCAGGTCTCCTCCAGGAAGGGCAAATGCTGATTGGCTCTCCAGGAATTCTATAGATTTGCAAAACAACCTGTGCTTGATTTACTAGTAACTCTCAAAGCAGCCATGATCAGGGCCATTACTTCCCTTTGCCTCTGATTTACTCCCAAATCCTTAACCAAAAAAAAAGGACTTCTTTTGGTAAACATTTGGCCACCCATGGTTTATAGCAGGGGTCTTCAAACTTGGCCCTTTTACAACTTGTGGACTTCAACTCCCAGAATTCCTCAGCCAGCGTGCCGGGCTGAGGAATTCTGGGAGTTGAAGTCCACAAGTCGTAAAAGGGCCAAGTTTGAAGACCCCTGGTTTATAGGGACAGACTTTGCAAGGAGAAAGTTTTCTATGACTTTTCTTCCTTAACCATGGAAAGTTACAGCTTATTCAATTCAGCCACACAGGTCTGTACACTGGTTTCTTTCTGTATTATTTGTGCTCTTGATTGCAGACTTACAAAAGTTCATTTAGTGACTGTTTGAAGTTACAACGGCACTGAGAAAAGTGACCTATTTCTCACGCTGCATCCCCCGTGATCAAAATTCAAACACTTGACAACTAGCATGTATTTATGACGGATGCAGTGTCCTGGGTTTTGTGATCTTCTGACAAGCAAAGTCAGTGGGGAAGACTTAACAACCATGTTACTGACTTAACAACTGCAGTGATTCAGTTGTGGCAAGAAAGGTCATAAGACAGGGCAAAACTCACTTAACAAATGTCTTGGTTATCAACAGAAATTTTGGGCTCCATTGTGGTCATAAGTTGAGGACTTACATGTACCCACTTTTCATCATCCCGTTCATCATTAGAACACCACAGTAGTCTGGAATCAGCATCTGCCTTTTTATCTTTTATCATCCCTACTCTACCAAGTAGTTAGTTTAGCGTGGATCTTTTTTCCAAAAGCTTTTGCCGGATTGTAGCTCTCATTCCCTTCCCCCAAATTCTAGGTTTTTTTGGCCCAGGGTGATGGGTGATAGGGCACACCAGACCCCCATTCTTTTAGCCATCTTAAAACCTGCTGGCCTGACTTTGCCACTTGAGGCTCTGTCAGCTTTTTGGTCTGACTGCCAGTGGGTCTGTTGTATAAAAACAACTTGTCAAGCCAGCCCAGGCAGAAAGGCTGATGTCTCCTGTTACACATCCCAGATCCCAGCTCCAGGGCTGTTGAGATGGGTTGCTGGCATAAACAGACTGTGGTTTCGTTCCCTGTTAAGGTAAGCAGTTGGATCTGAAGAATTTTGCCTGCGTGGTAGAACAGCCTTTTTACTTTGGTGCATGCCGCCAGTCCCTTTTATAATTCCAGAGTTCAGGGTCAGCTTCATTCTATACTATACCCCATCATTTATTTATTTATTTATTTATTTATTTATTTGTAAAGAAACACCAGTTAGAATTTTCAAAAGTCCTTTTCAAAATTTATCTGCAGCATTTCTAATGAGTGCTTTCCCCCAAAGTCAAATAGAGTGGATGTAAAATGAAAGAATTTAAAATGAAGATCCGAACTATTTGCTAATAGGATAGGTTAAGAATAGAATAGAATAGAATAGAATAGAATGGAATGGAATGGAATGGAATGGAATGGAATGGAATGGAATAGAATAGAATAGAATAGAATAGAATAGAATAGAATAGAATAGAATAGAATAGAATAGAATAGAATAGAATAGAATAGAATAATGGAATGGAATGGAATGGAATGGAACGGAACAGAACTGAATAGTTGGAAGGGACCTTTGAGGTCATCTAGTCCAACCCCCTGCTAAGGCAGGAAATCCTATACCATTTCAGACAAATGGTTGTCCAGTCTCTCCTTAAAAACTTCCAGTGTTGGAGCATTCACAACTTTTGGAGGCTGGTTGTTCCACTGGTTAATTGTTCTAACTGTCAGGAAGTTTCTCCTTAGTTGTAGGTTGCTTCTCTCCTTGATTAGTTTCCATCCGTTGCTTCTTGTCCTGATAATGGACCTATTGGGAGGTCACCAGTCAATCTTTTCAGTTTTCTTAAGAATAATTTTGGCAGTTGAGATTAGGTTCATGAGCGGCTAAATTCAGGATATTTTTCCTTAGAAAGTCTGATGCTTTGAAAGGATTAAGGAAACCTTTGTATAAAGATGGGGGCAGGGGGAAATCACTTGATAGTTTCATTGGCTATAAAGGTCACTTTTTTCGGAAATGTAGGTAGTCTTTGACTTATGACTAGTCATTTAACGACTATTTGGAGTTACAACAGCTTCGGAAAGAGTTCTTTACATATAGCACTTCCGATGGTTGTAAAATGTCACATTACCACATTTCAGGCACTTCACAATCGGCTCACATTTCAACTGGTTGCAACGTCCTGCAGTGATCTGACCCCGATTCGCATCATTTTTAGTTAGTTTGGAAGAATGGGTTTGTACCTATGATCACAAGATTCATTTAACAACCCTATAAAAATGGTCATAACATTGGGTCTGGTAACTTGGGTGCCTCAACTTACAACCATCACGGCATACGACCAAATTTCTGGTCCCAGTTATGATTATAAGTTGAGGACACCTTATACAGTTTCATCCCATTTTTACACAAATTTGCTATTTTTTAATCATACAGCAAGCTGATACTGTTTTACATGCAGTTTTCTTTAATCCTTGTATTTTAAAACTACATTGCAAAAAAAAAAGAAAAGAAAAAAAGAAAAAAGGAAAAGAAATGAAAATTGCATCCTTGCAGTGTGTCAGAAAATGAAAATGGGGACAGTGGTGTAACTATTATTTAAACACACACCAAACAAATGTCATTTCCATCCCCATGGATGATGATCCAGTTTCTTTTGAGAACCCTATTTAAATTTTGAATTGTACTGAAGGAAGTCTGTTGTTGTTGTTGTTGTTATTGTTGTTGTTGTTGTTGTTATTTATTTATTTATTTATTTATTTATTTATTTTTATATACCGCCCTTCTCCCGAAGGACTCAGGGCGGTGAACAGGGCAAATGTATAAAATACAAAAAATACAAAAGTTAAAAGGAATTAAACATAATGCCCAAGGTTTCCAGGTACTGCACCAGCCTCGGGCTCATGGGAGGGGCGGGGGAGTGGCAGTTATCATCAGGGAATCCCTTAGCCCGCGAGAGACCACCGTCCCTCAGATGGTCGGGTGTGAGTCTCTCCTACTGAGATACGGCCCAGGGAAGCAGTTGGGCCTGCTGCTGGCGTACCTACCACCTAATCGTGCAGCGGCGGCCCTACCCGAGCTACTCGATGTCCTCTCAGGGTTGGTGGTTGAATTCCCAAGACTCATGGTCTTGGGTGACTTTAATCTACCGTCCCTGGGAGGATCGTCCAAACTGGCTCGGGAGTTCATGGCTTCCATGGCGGCCATGGACCTGTTGCAAATAATTTCTGGGCCGACTCATGAGAGAGGCCACAACCCAGACTTGGTGTTCTTGTCTGGACGGTGGCGTGATGATATCGGTGGGGGTGCCACAACTGTTACGCCCCTGTCATGGACCGATCACCACCTCCTGCGGCTAGACTTCCCCCTTGCCACCCCCCACCGTGGGTGCACGGTGCCAGTCAGATGGTACCACCCTAGGCGCCTAATGGACCCCGATAAGTTCCAGGCAGCGCTTAGGGACACGCACGCACCCCCTGCCCACAGCTCGGCGGATGCCTTAGTGGAAGCCTGGGAAAAGGCAGCCACGGAGGCTCTGGACCGAGTTGTACCCTTGCGGCCTCTGACCCGGCGCAGATCCCAGTGAGCCCCATGGTTCACCGAGGAGCTCCGGGAGATGAAGCGTCGGAGACGGGGCCTAGAGAGCCGTTGGAGATCCAGTCGATCCGAATCCGACCGATTGCGACTAAGAATCCTCACCAGGTCTTATCTCGCTGCGATAAGGGTGGCAAAATCCAACTACTTTTCCACCCTCATCGCGTCCGCAGATAATCGCCCGGCTGCCTTGTTCAGGGTGACTCGCTCCCTACTAAACCAAGAGGTGAGGGAGGAACCCTTGCAGGGTCGAGCCGAGGAATTTGGTCAATATCTGCTGGATAAAATTGCTCGGATTCGAACTGGCCTGGACTCCAACTGGGCTGAGATGGAAGAACAAGACATGGACAGTCCTGTCGACGTCATCTGGGAAGAATTTGATCCTGTAACTCCTAAGGAAGTGGACAGGATTATGAGAAGGTTGAGCTCCTCCACTTGCTTACTGGACCCGTGCCCTTCCTGGCTGGCCTATGCAGCTCGAGAGGGGACACGAGGCTGGTTCCTAGCGGTCATCTCTGCTTCTCTGAGTGAGGGTCACTTCCCCACCGCCTTGAAGGAGGCGGTGGTGAGACCTCTCCTCAAGAAGCCCACCTTGGACCCATCCTCTTTGAATAACTTTCGTCCAGTCTCCAATCTTCGCTTCCTTGCGAAGGTTGTTAAGAGCGTGGTGGCGCACCAACTTCCTCAGATCCTGGATGAAGCGGTTTATCTAGACCCGTACCAATCGGGTTTCAGGCCGGGCTACAGCACGGAGACGGCATTGGTCGCTCTGATGAATGATCTCTGGAGAGCCCGGGACAGGGGCCATTCCTCTGTCCTAGTCTTATTAGACCTCTCGGCGGCTTTCGATACCATCGACCATGGTATCTTGCTGCGACGCCTCAGGGGACTGGGAGTGGGAGGCACGGTTCTGCGTTGGTTCTCCTCCTTTCTCCAGGGTCGCTCGCAGTCGGTGCTGACAGGGGGACAGAGGTCGACCCCGAGGCCTCTCGCTTGCGGAGTCCCTCAGGGGTCGGTCCTCTCGCCTCTCCTGTTCAACATCTACATGAAACCGCTGGGTGAGATCATTCGCAGTTTTGGAGTAGGGTACCATCAGTATGCTGATGACACCCAGCTTTTTATCTCAACTCCAAACAATATCAGTGATGCCCTAGACGTGATGTCCCGCTGCCTGAAAGCGGTCCGGGAATGGATGGGGAGAAACAGGCTTCAACTGAACCCGGACAAGACTGAATGGCTGTACGTACCGGCAAGCCAGGATATTCAGAACGTCCCACTGCTTAACATTGGGGACAAGTTACTTCCACCTGTTGATAGGGCCCGCAACCTGGGTGTCCTCCTAGACTCGCAGCTCTCCCTGGAAGACCACATAGGAGCTGTGACCAAGGGGGCCTTCTCCCGGGTTCGACTAGTTCGCCAACTACGGCCTTATCTGGACCTGGATTCCTTACGTACAGTCACCCATGCCCTTGTGACCTCTCGCCTAGACTATTGTAACGCTCTCTACATGGGGCTGCCCTTGAGATCCACTCGGAAGCTTCAACTGGTGCAAAGTGCGGCGGCACGGACACTCTTGGGAGCCTCCCGATACTCCCATATCACACCTCTCCTCCGTGCGCTGCACTGGCTTCCGGTTGCCTTCCGTGTGAAGTTCAAGGTGCTAACAATGACATACAAAGCCCTACATGGCATGGGTCCGGACTACCTACGGGAGCACCTTCTGCCAATGTCAGCACCCCACCATCCTGTGCGCTCCCACAGAGAGGGCCTCCTCAGGGTGCCACCGCTCAAGGAATGTCGGCTGGTGGCCCCCAGGGGGAGGGCATTCTCAGTAGGTGCGCCAGCCCTCTGGAACAGCTTACCAACCGAAATCCGGATGGCCCCTGACCTCCGTACCTTCCGTCGCGACTTAAAAACTTTCCTGTTCCAGCAGTCTGGCCTGGCATGATAGCGTTAATTGGGGTCCCAGTTTGTTTTCATTAGTGTTTCTTATTATTTATTGTTCAATCTGTATACATTCCTTCCTCTGTACACCGCCCCGAGTCCCTCGGGAGAAGGGCGGTTTATAAAAACTAATAAATAAATAAATAAATAAATAAAAAAACCCAATAAATACAAGTATTAAGAACAATAAAAAACCCAACCCACCCCCCATCAGGCCAAGCCGGCTTGTTCAAATAAATGCGTTTTCAGATCGCGTCGGAAGGAGCGGCGGTTGGGCGCCATCCAGAGCTCAACCGGTAACCGATTCCATAGCTCCGGGGCGCCCACAGAGAAGGACCTCCCCCTGGGGGCCACCAATCGACATTCTCTGATTGGTGGCACCCTGAGGAGGCCCTCTCTGTGGGAACGCACAGGGCGGAGGGAAGTTGATGCCGGCAGCAGGTGCTCCCTAAGGTACTCCGGACCCATGCCATGTAGGGCCTTGAACACCATTACCAGTACCTTGAATCTTACTCGGAAGACAACTGGGAGCCAATGCAGCTCAAGGAGTAGAGGTGTAACATGGGAGTATCGGGAGACTCCCAACACGACTCTCGCGGCTGCATTCTGTACCAGTTGGAGCCTCCGAGTGGTCCTCAAGGGCAGCCCCATGTAGAGAGCGTTGCAGTAGTCCAAACGAGAGGTCACGAGCGCGTGAGTGACTGTACACAGGGCATCCCGGTCTAGATAGGGCCGCAACTGGCGCACCAGGCGAACCTGGGCGAAGGCCCCCCTAGTCATGGCCACCATGTGATCTTCCAAAGTAAGCCGTGAATCTAGGAGGACTCCCAAGTTATTATTATTATTCAACATTGTAGGATCACTTTTAACTAAATCCATGAACTGAGCATTTTGAGGTCCCACCTTAAAATGGGTACCATAAAACCAAAAACAACATAAGAACAGATTAACTTAAATCATCACAGAGATTAGAAGATCTACTGTTAAATTTAGCAATCTAATAATATCAATATTTTCCACATGAACAAAAAAATGGTGTAAAGCAAGTTCATAAAATTATGAATAATATTCAACAGCACAAAGAGGATTTCCTCCCCTCCTTTCCTCCTTCACTTTCAGATGAAATGATACTGTGAAATTGATTTAAATAAAGAGCCCCAAACTGCCTTTACAAAATTTAAAATAACTGTAAAATGAATACATGGAATTCAGTATGGCATTCTATGATGGCAAGGCTTTGCACAATTGAACAACTTGCTGAGCTACAATAAAGCCTCCATAGCTTGAAGCAGTATATCCTCAGAATGCCAGGTTCTAAGACCAGGATTAAATACAAGTGGTCCTTGACTTAAAATCACAAACTGAGTCAAAAATGTCTGTTATTAAGCAAAACAGTTGCTAAATGAGTTTTGCCACATTTTATGACTTTTCTTGCCACCGTTGTTAAGGGAATCACTATAGGTATGTTAGTAACACGGTTGTTAAGTGAATCTGGCTTCCCCATTGACTTTTCTTATCAGAAGGTCATAAAATGTGATCACATGATTCTGGGACATTGCAACAGTCACAAATATGAGTCAGTTACCAAGAGTCTGAATTTTGATCAAGTGACCATGTGGATGCTGCCATGGTCGTAGGTGTGAAAAAATGGTCATACGCCACTTTTTCCAGTGCTATTCTAACTTCGAACAGTGATTAAACAAATGGTTGTAAATTGAGGACTATCTGTATTTGTTGCCACTGAATAGAAGATGGATAAACTTTAGTTGTAAAGAGCAAAGCTCTTCTTGCACTGAAAATCTGACATAAGGGAAGTTGGAATATGATTGGATCTTCCTTCTACTAAACTGAAAATATCTCTCCAGCTGAACTGGGAGGGCAGTGTTTTAAATGCTTGCAATAGAAGTTTTTCCTGTGTAACCTAGGAAGTAAACTAGGAAGTAGCAGGATTTTGCTTTGGCTAGTCTAGGGAAAAGAAGGACTAGGAGGACATGATAGAAGTATTACAGTATTTGAGGGGCTGCCACAAAGAGGAGGGGGTCCATTTATTTTCCAAAGCACCGGAGGGCAGGATAAGAAACAAAGGATGGAAACTAATCAAGGAGAGAAGCAACCTGGAATTAAGGAGAAACCTCCTAACAGCGAGGACAAGTAGCCAGTGGAACAGCTTGCCTTCAGACGTTGTGGGTGTTTCTCTTTTTAAAAAGAGACTGGAGAGCAACTAGTCTGAAATGGTATAGGACAGGGGTCTTCAAACTTGGCCCTTTTATGACTTGAGGACTTCAACTCCCAGAATTCCTCAGCCAGCGTGTCTGGCTGAGGAATTCTGGCAGTTGAAGTCCACAAGTCATAAAAGGGCCAAGTTTGAAGACCCCTGGTATAGGATCTCCTGCTTGAGCAGGAGGCTGGACTATAAGACCTCCAAGGTTCCTTCCAGCTGATTTTGATTCTAAATGTTCTGAATAGTTATGTCCAGTAGTTATGAACACTAGAGGTGGGAAGAAGTTTAAAGACTTGTAGTGGCAGCCAGATGTGATATTTGGGGGATGGAATATGTTATTTTGCTGGTGTGTTGCTTGGATTTTGATCTGAGCCCTAATTGTGTGGTAAACCCCATATTTTATGCCAAAAAGAGACTGGGTTCAACCCTCAGCAGCTGTCCAAATGACCAAGATTTGGTTAAAAAAATGGTCTGATCTCCAGGATATTCATCTGACTGCAGAGATGGCAGCCTTTCGGCTTCTTGAATTGTCCAATCTTACCATCACATTGACCTGACATCCCTCTGTTCCACCTTGTAGAGATGATCTACCAAGGTCAACCTCAAAGGTCTTTCTGCTTTCGTTCGCTTCTCAACAGATCTTCTGCTCTTCCACCTCTGGACTGGCCTCTCCCCAGTCAGTATGAGCAGTATGAATTGAAGATCGAAGTGCAGCCTCGAACCCATCACCGCGCCCACTATGAGACGGAGGGCAGCAGGGGTGCCGTGAAAGCCACTCCAGGAGGACATCCTGTGGTGAAGGTAACTGAGGGATAACATGCTAGGCATAATTTCTTATTAGCTGCCATGATGGTCCTTTGATCATAATAAGCAGTACATTAAAGAGCCAGTTTGGTCTATTGGTTAAGGCACCAAGCAAGAAAGCTGGAGACCGTGAGTTCAAAGTCCCATCTTAGCCATGAAAGCCAACTGGATGACCTTGGGCAAGTCATTCTCTCTCACCCAACTCACCTCACAAGGTTGGTGTTGTGGGAAAAATAAGAAGAGGAAGGTTTGCCACTTTGAGTTATTTGAAAAAAATAATGTCCCTCTCATTAGGGCTCTCACTAAGCCACGTTTAAGTTAACCACAGTTGAGTTCATTTGCATGATGATTGTCAAACACAGTGGCTGAGTCTGGGCAACATGTTAAGCCAAAAGTCAAGGAATCACAGCATGACTTAAATAGAAAGGGCTCAATTCAGATCTCCTCCAGATATCTTAGTCTTATACAGATGCTTTATCAATCAATCAGTCAACCTTTATTTTCAAAGTACAAC
The DNA here is from genome assembly GCF_964194415.1 of Vipera berus. Lineage (NCBI taxonomy): Eukaryota > Metazoa > Chordata > Lepidosauria > Squamata > Viperidae > Vipera > Vipera berus. The sequence continues at coordinate 65,899,298 of NC_138210.1, forward strand.
AGATATCTTAGTCTTATACAGATGCTTCAGACTGAAAGAAGCTGAATCTTACCAGGAGTTGTCAAATTCCAATTCCCATCACACTCATTGCCATTAATGTACAATGGGCATTGTAGTCCAACTTCTAAAATAATGCGTTTCACTTGAGATTGTATGGGACAGTCTCACTTTTGAATGTTTTACAACTCTGTGTTCAGGATCTGAGTCCATCAGAGACCCTGGTATCTCAGTATAAAAGGGAGAAGAATATGATTTTTCAGCCATCTTTTCCCCTTATGTGCTAGCATAATGTTTCTTAACCTTAGCAACTTTAAGCTGTATGGACTTCAACTCCCAGAATTCCAAAGCTAGCATGCTGTCTGGGGGATTCTGGGACTTGAAATCTACACAGCTTAAAGCTTCCAAGGTTGAGAAACACTGTGCTAGGTTTTTCTTTCTTTCTATTGTTGGTAAGGAGCTTGGAACAAAAATATGTATTTCTCATTTTCCTTCAGAAATGCATTTCTCCAACCATATCCTTCTGTGTCTGTGAGAGAGGCCAAATTCTAACTCTCAGATATGGTAATATAGTCAGAGAGGGATGTTTTATGTACAGAAGTGCTCTATAAAATGCAAAGTGTTTTAAATTGGATTTACATGTTCTTCCTTCCTTCAGACACACATCAAAATAGGACATCAGTGACACAAATTTCCCTGTCAGTTTAAGGAAATTGTTCACATCTCTTCCAGTTTGGGGTGTATTTAGTAGCTGAAAAGAGGCAGACAATTTTCTGTTGGCCTTCATTTAAGTTTGAACTTAAGGCAAGACTTTTTTCTGAGCATATTCTGATGCCTTTCTGAAGTCATCCCATAATTACAATTCCATCTTTTTTTATGTTACAAACTCAGTTGCCTTCAAGAAGAATGATTCCACGGCTTGCTGTCCTGAAGATTATTTTTTGTTGTTGTTGTTGTTTTATATTTTGAATCCCTCTTCATTTCACATCCAATCTCCGGCTGTTATTTTTTTTTTGTTTGTTTGTGTATGCATGTGTCTGTGTGGTATGACATTTTCAGATGTGGAGTAATCTGCAAAGAAAAGTCAGAGCTTTTGAGAGGTTGCGGGAACAGGAATTGGAGGGGATGGAATGTCTAGTTGGAAAAGCTTCATCCAGAAATCCCAAAGACGAAAACTATTCCCACTTCAAAGACTTCCCTTGCTGTGTACAAAGCAACAAAACAAAGCCCAGCACAAATGTCACAGATTTTTTTTTCCTCTTCACAACTTGTGAAATAGATGCCCACTATATTTAGCTTAGCAAAACCTTTTCTTTTAAATATGGGAGTGAGTGGGTGATATTTGGCCAGCTTGAGCTCATAATGATGAAAGAAAGATGGAGATGGAAAATTGGGTTTTCAGCCTGATGTCATTTGGGTGTAAATGTCCTCTCTTTGCATTAGACTACAATCCCCATCGTTCACCAGGATGGGCCAGGATGAGATAGGATGATGAGAAGTGTAGTGTAGAATTGGGTATGTCTAAGTTTAACAAAAAGAAAGACTAGGGGTGATGGGATAGCTCTGTTCCTATATTTGAGGGGCTGCCACAAAGAAGAGGGGGTCAACCTTATTCTCCAAAGCATCTGAAGGCAGGACAAGATGGAAACTTACCAAGGAGAGAACCAATCTAGAACTAAGGAGAAATATCCTGACAGCGAGAACAATTAATGGCTTGCCTGAGTTGATGATTAATGGCTTGCCAGCTCTGGGAGTTTTTAAACAAGAGATTGGACAGCAATTTCTCTGAAATGGTATAGAATTTCCTGCTTGAGCAGGGGGTTGGACTAGAAGACCTCCAAGGTCCCTTCCAACTTTGCTATTCTGTTCTGTTCTGTTCTGTTCCGTTCTGTTCCATTCCGTTCCGTTCCATTCCATTCGCTGATATGACCATCATGAACTCTTCATTGTATTAGATCCCAGTCCTTCTTCCTCACACATAACTTTAATCCTTCAAATTTTCCATTTGTGAGATTTTTCACCCCGGTTAACTGGAGAGAAAGAAAAGAGCGTCTTTCTGGCTTTGATCAATTTATCTCTCCACCCTCCCATTTAGACATTGCGTCCTGGGCCTGCTTCAATCTCCCCTTCCAGGCCACAAGTCAAGTCTGCCCTTTCCCACGCTCCGAATTCCTAAATCACAGCATTGCTTTGCTCCGTCCATCTCTACGTCACGAGATTGTGAGCTGTAGAGAAAGCAAGTGGCGCTGGAAGAGACGGGAAAACCCTGTGCACAAACAAAGACTCCTTACTCCTGTACTTTTCTGACAAATTCCTTGGCTTTCCAGCCTCACTTTTCCTTAAAAGATCAAGTCCTGCCTTGTTGAGGTTTCTGGTTTATTTTTTATTTTTTTAGTTTAGTTTTTTTTTAATCGAAGCTTTTTCTTCTTTCCATTTTTACAGTACTTTTGCAGTTAACTTGCTTCTGATTTTCTTCAAACCCCCCCCCCCCCTCCACTTCCAAAGTTGGCAAGCTGCTTCTCTGAGTTTCCCCTCCAGCCCCCTCCAGTTTTGTGGAATGTTCCATCTGCAGTAAGCTTGGGGGGGGGGGAGAGAAATGTAAAAAGGGAGCATCTCAAATCGGGTGCAGCTGTGACTGCTTGGCTTCTGATGGAAAACATCTGGCCAACCCCTTGAGGCGAGACCACCGAACTGTTGAAGTCACCAGCTGCACTGTTGTGGGTTCCTGAGGAAGGGAGAATGGTAGTGAAGGCAAGGAATGAATGGTATAGAAGAGGAGGTTTAATTTAAGCCAGGGATTTGCCCTGTAGCCTATTTTTAAATTACAGGAATTTAGCCTTCTGGAGAAGCTGAAGGACACAGTCATATCAGCCAGCCCTTCCCCTTCAACTAACTCTTGATAACTATTCAGGTACCCCTTTTCTCCTCCTACTGGTTGGAAGTGGTGATGGGTGCCAACTAAATCTGGGTTTATTTTATTTTATTTTTATTTTTTTGCATCTGGAGATCAATTCTGCTACAGAATTAATTCTGTTACAGAATTAATTCTGCTACAGAATTCTGCTACAGTACATGCATCCCCTGAGCACTTACTCCCCACTGAAAGCATGACATTTTCAAGGATACTTAATCATAATAGAACTGGAAGGGACCTTGGAGGTCTTCTAGTCCAACCTCCAACTCCCCATACCACTTCAGACAGCTGGCGCCCACGATTTCTGGAGGCAAGCTGTTCCACTGGTTAATTGTCCTCACTGTTAGGAAGTTTCTCCTTAACTCCAGGTTGCTTCTCTCCTTGATAAGTTTCCAGACTCCTGGAAGCTTTGAGCTTTGAGATGTCCTTTCTTTTATTTCCTGGTTTTGCAGCACAAACAACCTATCCTGATCCCACCAGATTTAAAAAAAAACACACCATAACATAGCTGGAGAAGGTTGAGAGGAGGGTCACTAAGATGATCAAGGGCTGGAGAGGCTTCTGTATGAGAGAAAGTCATGTCATTTGGAGCTTTTTACTCTACAAAAGAGGAGAATGAGGTGATATGACTGAGGTGTACAGAATTATGCATGGTGGACAAAGTAAAGGAAGATCTGTTTTCCCCTTTTCCAAATGGTTCAGACAACCATTTGTCTGAAATGGTATAGGTTTCCTGCCTGAGTAGAGGGTTGGACTAGAAGATCTCCAAGGTTCTATTCTATTCTATTCTATTCTATTCTATTCTATTCTATTCTATTCTATTCTATTCTATTCTATTCTATTCTATTCTATTCTATTCTATTCTATTCTACTCTACTCTACTCTACTCTACTCTACTCTACTCTACTCTACTCTACTCTATTCCTAATTTCTATTCTATTCTATTCTAAATATTAGAAGCCAAATATTAGAACCAATTTCACCCAATGAAATTGAAACCTGAAATAATCAGGACAAACAAAAGATTTCATTTAAATATAGGTAGTCTTATAATAGGTAGACCTATGATCATAATTGAGCCGAAAATTTAGGTTGCCAAGCGAGACAGTTGTTAAGTGAGTTTTGCCCCATTTTTCCACCATTCTTGCCACGGTTGTTAAGTGAATCATGGCAGTTGTTGAGTTAGTAATACAGTTGTTAAGTGAGTCTGGCTTCCCCATTGACATTGCTTGCCAGAAAAAAAACACCACATAATTGTTTTTCACATTTACAACCGTTGCAACATCCCCATAGTCATGTGATCAAAATCCGGATGCTTAGAAACTAGTTCATATTTATGATGTTTGCAGTGTCCCAGGATCACGTGATCCCCTTTTTGCGACCTTCTGACAAGCAAAGTCAACGGGGAAGCCGGATTCACTTAACAACTCTGTTACTAACTCAGCAACTGCAGTGATTCACTTAATAACTATGGCAAGAAAAGTCATAAAATGGGGCAAAACTCACTTATCACCTGTCTCACTTAGCAACAGAAACTTTAGTCTCACAGGTATTCATAAGTCAAGGATTACCTGTATCAAGAACAAAAGGAAATCTCCCCCCCAAAAAAAAAGAACCCTACCAAATACCCAAGATAGGCATCCACAGCCAATTGGCTAGGAACAAAGTCATATTAAAATTATGTATTTCACAATGCTTGGAATGTTGGATTTAAAAATCTGTTGTCTGAGAATCATTGCCAGGTCTTAATGCATTGTCCTCCCCAATCCCCAAATATTTGACACATGGAAGTATGTGTCGAATAGATAATAGATATTTTCCCCTTATTTCAAGTCATTTGTGCTTTGAGTAAGGAAATGGGTTTATGACATTCTTCTCTTTTCCAATCAAGCTTTTAGGTTACGATGAAAAACCCCTGACATTACAAATGTTCATTGGTACGGCAGATGAGCGAAACCTACGTCCTCATGCTTTCTACCAGGTGCATCGCATCACTGGAAAAATGGTGGCCACCACAAGTTATGAATCTATCATCAGTGGAACCAAAGTTCTTGAGATGTCTCTGCTGCCCGAGAATAACATGGCAGCCAAGTAAGTTGCCTTTAGGACCCAAAAATGAGGAGGTGAGATGAGGATTTGTCCTTCTGGGTGATGGTGATGATGTTGATGTAAAGATGAAGAAAGATCTGATCCTTTCTCAATCTTATGCTTTTCTTTTCCTTCTTCATTTTTGTTTCAAGAAGGAGAAAGAGAAGAACCTAAAAATATCATCTTCAGTTCATTTCAAATTTTAAAAAAACAAGATGATCTCAGCTGGGAAACATGGCGAAATTAATGTATGAAATATAAATGAAAAAAAGGAGGAAAAGAAAAATATTCAATAAAATATCTATGGAGATTCTCAGTCATCCAGGTCATAGTTACCTGAAAGATGCTTTTTCACAAGGCAATAGGACTTTCCTGTCTTTCTTTGAAGACATTTTGCTTCTCGTCTAAGAAACTTCTTCAGTTTCTTTGCTTGTGGGATGAGAAGCGAAATGTCTTCAAAGGAAAACAAGAAAGTCCAGTTGCCTCGGGAAAAAGCATTTTTGGGATTCAATAAAATACATAAGCATAGACTTAATGCTGAAAGGTCATGTGACCAAAGGCCTTGAAAATTCTCTTCTTATCCTTTGTTGGGAAAGAGTCAGTTAAAGCACTGGTAAAATGCATAGATCAATAACCTATTGCTGGCAATCTGTTGTGGGTGTTCCCTCTTGGCTATTCATATCTTCCAAGTATTCACAAACCAGTTGAATGTTAAATTAAATATAATAGGGATATAACCTACAAAAGGCCTGCATTCACAAAGGTACCAGCGTCCCATGGTCACATGATCACTATTTGGCAACCAACTTCCAACAGGCAGTCATTGGGGAAGCTGGTAGGAATTCACAAGTCATGGTGATGTGACATCATGCCTAACAACATGCAGTGATTTGCTAATGGTCACAGTTGGAATTATTGTTAAGTATGGTCACATGATACTTCATTTTATCACCATGTCACTTAGTGACAGAGTTGCCAGTCCCAATTGTGATTGGTAAGTGAAAACTACCTGTATAATACAATAATAGAATAGTCTTGGTTTCAGACATTGATTGATTGACTGAATGAATACATTTATAATCTGATTCAGTCAGATGATTCTAAACGCTTTACAAGAACATTAGCCAGAGTCAATATAACAATAAATTACAGTAGTACCTTATAAAACCTAATACAGTACAGTTATAGTTCCACCTAATGATACCCTCAGTATAATTCATTATTGCATATTATTATGCACCTGAAAAGGTTATGTTATTTATGTTATTTCTAAAAGATAGGGAAGGATAGTTTTGTGTAGTGGTTAAGGTGCTAGTCCAGAAACCAACAGATTGTTAGTTCTAGTCCTGTTTTGGGCATGAAAACTGGCTGAGTTTCTTTGGGCCAATCATTGTCTCTCAGCCCAACCTCAGAGCTGTTATTGTGGGGAAAAGAGGAGGTGAAAATATTGTGCATGTTTGCCATCTTGAGTTATTTGGAATACTTGAGTTACTTGGAATACTGCATCCAGTTTTGGGCACCATGATGTAAAAAAGATGTTGAGACTCCAGAATGAGTGCAGAGAAGAGCAACAAGGATGATTAGGAGACTAGAGGCTAAAACATATATAGGACAGTTTCTGGAATTGGGTATGTCTAATTTAATGACGTGGTGGCTCAGTGGGTTAGGACGCTGAGCTTGTCGATCAGAAAGTCGGCAGTTTGGCGGGTCAAATCCCGAGTGCCACGTAACAGTGAGCGCTTGTTACTTGTCCCAGCTTCTGCCAACCTAGCAGTTCGAAAGCACGTAAAAATGTGAGTAGGAAAATAGGGACCACTATGGTGGGAAGGTAACAGCGTTCCATGCGCCTTTGGCATTTAGTCATGCCGGCCACATGACCACGGAGACGTCCTTGGACAAGCGCTGGCTCTTCGGCTTTGAAACGGAGATGAGCACTGGCCCCTACAGTCGGAAACGACTAGCATGCATGTGCAGGGGAACCTTTACCTTTACCTAATTTAATGAAAAGAAGGACTAGGGGTGACATGATAGCAGTGTTCCAATATCTCAGAGGGTGCCACAAAGAAGAGGGAGTCAAGCTATTCTCCAAAGCACCTGAAGGCAGGACAAGAAGCAATGGATGGAGAGAAACTGCAACTCAGAAGACATTTCCTACCAGTTAGAACAATTAATTAGTGGAACAACCTGCCTCCAGTGGAACAGTGGAACAACCATTTGTCTGAAATAGTATGGGGTTTCCTGCCTGAGCAAGGGATTGGATTAGAAGACCTCCAAGGTCCCTTCCAACTCTGTTATTCTATTCTGTTCTATTCTGTTCTGTCCTGTCCTGTCCTGTCTATAAAAAATAATGAAGGTGAGATAAAAACAAGTAAATTTGTTACTACTTTCCCAGGCTGCACTCCATCTCATCCTCTTTCTTCATCCATGATTGTTTTTGAATTTATTGATTTAAGAGAAGTAAAACTAGAATATTCCAGTTATCCAAAATGTTTCTTGATTAATATCATGGGTGATCAGATTTTAAGTTAAGATACTTCCAATTTCCCTTTGCCATTTTTTCATGGGCTACTTTAGAAAAACTTGTTATGAGCCCTGAAACCAGAGTAAAAAATAATAACAATATGACAGAGTTGGAAGGGACCTTGGAAGTCTTCTAGTCCAACCCCCTGCTCAGGCAGGAAATCCTATACCATTTCAGACAAATGGGTGTCCAATCTCTTCTTAAAAGCCGCCAGTGATGGAGCACCCACAACTTCTGAACAAAAACATTCCATTGATTAATTGTTCTACCTTAACTGTCAAGAAATGTCTCCTTAGTTCCAGGTTGGTTCTCTCCTTGATTAGTTTCCATCCACTGCTTCTTCTCTTGCCTTCAGGTGCTTTGGAAAATAGATTGCCCCCCCCCCTTCTTTGTGGCAACTCCATAGATACTGGAACACTGCGGTCATGTCCTTCTTTTCATTAAACTAGACACACCTAATTCCTGCAACCGTTCTTCATATGGTTTAGACTCCAATCCCAAACACGCCCAATACTTCTTCCTCCTCCTATTTTCGCCACAACAACAATCCTGTGAGATGGGTTGGGCTGAGAGTGAATAATTGGCCCAAAGTCACCTGGTTTTCATGCCTAAGATAGGACTAGAACTCACAAGAAAAGTAATTCATCTCCATCTTCCTTTC
>NC_138210.1:65909978-65944978 GCF_964194415.1 Vipera berus
AATTGACTTCCTTGATTAAAGAAAAGTCAACTTCCATATTCTAAAGTCAACCTGTAGACTTGTTGCATTGAAACAGAGAAAAAAATAATGGGATATTGATGGATATAAAAAAAACTAAAAGTTTTCTTTTTTGTAACCATCGAATAACTTTGCAATTATATTTGTATTTGCTGCAAAACGAATTATAAACTTTTTTCCTACTTCTCTTTATCTTTTCTTTCCACACCTTTGTTCTTTCATTTTCTCCTTTTTTCTTTTTCTTCCCCACCCCCCTTGAATCTGTATTTGTTTCAGTTAGTATTTATATTCTCTTTAAAATTTTCAGTAAATATTTATTCAGAAGAAAATGTGGGATTGTATGAAGGAAGGACACACACACACACACACAGGGAAAGCTCTAATACTGGGGCTAACAAGGTCAGAAAACTGGCACAGCATGAGCTTGTTTTTCTACTCATTCTTTTGGGAAAGAATTGTCTTAAACTCAGGGACATTTTTCTCTGGATTTAATATGATAGTTGTGATCTCTAAAAGCTAAGACTACAATTCCCATTGACAGGTTTAGTAAACCATCAGTCATGGGGCCCACTGGACACAAAGTGTGGGCTGTGATTGTTTTTAGCATCTCCTGCTTCTGATCTTCACAAAGGGGTTGGCTGGATTAAGTGACTCTTTGGCTTAATCCAGAAAACTGTGCCTCCCTCTCTTACACCAATACAGATGTCTGATCCTTTGGCCTCACAGTGAACTAGTTCCTTTGTGGTTTCAGATGGAAAACTCCAGTGGGAAGAGGAAGCAAACGTTAATCGCTTGAAAAGCACAGAGGTGAGAATGAGAATTATAAACTATCATCTATGGGGACAATATTGGAGATAATTTTCCTAGCCATGAGGTAGTATTTTTTTCAGCATAGCAGCAGATGATGGACAGTGATCGAAGTAAAAACATTCTGTTCCTGGGTTCCTTAACTTGGTTGCTTTCAGATATGTGGACTTCATCTCCCAGAATTCCTTACATACCTCAGCATGGTCATTGCTGAAAATTCTGGGGGATTGAAGTCCTTATATCTGAAGAAAAAACAAACAAACCCAGATTGTGGAATTAACGTTCTTTATTGGATTTACTTGCCTTGACATCACTTTCTTCTCCTTCCACAGGCTTTGCTGACCCTCACTGTTCCCGAATACAGCAACAAGAGAGTTTCACGGCCCGTTCAGACATACTTCTATATTTCCAATGGGCGCCGGAAAAGGAGTCCAGCTCAAGGCTTCAAATATTTGCCTGGTAGATAGAACTGGAGATGGGAGATGAGAATGGTTGGGTGCTAAATTGTGCTTGATGATCTCTGCCAACCGTCTCCTCTTCTTCTCTAGTGATCTTCAAAGAAGAGCCACATCCGGATTCCACACCTCATACATTCACACACATCACTCCCAATGTTCCTTTTTCACTACCGCCAGCACAAGGGGCCATGGATTTCTCCCCTTCCAGACCTCCCTTCTCTTATAGTCCTGAGCGCTCCCCACCTTGTTCCCCCTATGGCCCCAATTGGAGCCCTTGCTCATTCTCAACCCCTCCTCATTACAGCCCAGCCTTCCGTTTCCCTCCCAGTGAGACCTATGGGGGCGTTAATCTCTCTGTACCCCACCTTGCTCCTCCAAACCTGCCCCACCTTCACGCTTTAGATTGCCACCATCCACACTTCCAGCTTCCTAGTCCACAACGCAGTCCTCACCCACCAGGACACAGAGAAACCCACAGTGGGGAGAGGTCACCAGAATGGACAGATCCAGACCTTGGATCCCAGGAGTTTAGCCCCAAGGAACTGGAGAAATCGGGGTTCAGCGGTGGCTTCCGGGAAAACTTGCCTATCCATGGGATCACACTGGAAGAAGGTAAAGGTATATTTGTGAAGCTTTCAATAAGATTTGGTTTCAATTTAAGAAGAATGACAGGGTTTTTCCTCTTTTTTTCAGTTTGCAAAATATGGAAACTCAGCCCTGCCAAAATCAGGTCACAATGACAGAATAGCAATAGCAGTAGCACTTCAACTTAGATACTGCTCCATAGTGCTTTATAGCACTCGCTGAGCTGTTTACAATGGCAGCATATTGCCTCCAACAATCTGAGGGGCAATATGCTGACCTCAAAAGGATGGAAGGCTGAGTCAACCTTGAGCCTGTCAGGATCGAACTCCTGGCTGTGGGCAGAGTTCAGCTGCAATATTGCATTCTAACCACTGTGCTACCAGGGCTCCTGGTCTGAATGTTTGCCTGAAGCTTTCAGATCAGAGCTGCAGAGATCAAAATCACCCCAAGATGGCAGGAATGAGACAGAAAATTCTCTTGCTTCCATCTAGTGGTCATATGGAGGTTTGCAGTCCAGATCTGGTAGCCCTGTGAGATAGGGCAGTTGGAAGGTTGGCATAGCTAGCTGGACAGCTTGCCACTCTTGAAAAAGTAACCTTCTTCATCAGCAGGATTCATTTGTGTCAGAGTTGTGTCTTGCTGATAATACTAAATTAGCAAAGAGAGCAGAATGATGCTGGCACTGTCATAGAAAATGACAGTCATAGAAATGATGTCATAGAAAATGACAGGCTGCAGAAGGCAGCTGGCCCAGAATAAATAGCATTTATAGTCTTTCCACTTCCTGTTCAAAGAGATGAACCAACCTAAGCCAACCCTCATATTCTCAAGAGATAGGTCCAATCAGGCTAATTTGAAAATAAGCTACAACCCAAGTGTGTTCATAGGACTAACCTTAAACTTATTTTCAAAGTATTGGACGTTGAGTTAAACTTCCAGCTGAGTCCTACCTACCCTTAAACTTTGAATGATGGAGCAATTGGTAGTGGGCATTGACTGGCTACAATTTCAAAGAATTTTAGTGGAATTATAGAGGAAGAAAGCTGGGATTTCCCTGTGGTCTCTCATTCAAGAATAGACTCAATCCAACCCTGTGTAGTAGTAGTACTACTACTACTACTACTAGTAAAATAATAATAATAATAATAATAATAATAATAATAATAATAATAACAACAACAAAACAACAACAAAACAACAACAACAACAACAACAACAACAATAACAACAACAACAACAACAACAACAATAATAATAATAATAATAATAATAATAATAATAATAATAATAATAATAATAATAATAATAATTGGAAGGTACCTTAGAGGTCATGTAGTCAAACCCCCTCCTCAGGCAGGAAACCCTATACCAGTGATGGCGAACCTTTTAGAGATCGAGTACCCAAACCACAACCCAAAACCCACATTTATTGCAAAGTGCCAGGGGCGCATCAGCATTATGGTGCCCTTGTGGGTGGGGGCAGTGCCGCCTCTGGCACGCAAAAACCAGGGGCACAAAAGTGGGCCACTGTACTTCAAGGTGCTGCACCACGCAAGAACGGGGCAGGGCTAGTGAGTATCACGCAGAACGGGGCAGGGCTAGTGAGTATCACGCAGGCACTAGCCCTGCCCCATTTGCAGCGCGTGCATGCTCGCAGCCTCGTGCGTGCGCGCAGGCATGTAAAATGCTTCCCCCTCCCTTTTCTTCCAGTCCACCAATCGACAATGGTTGCTGACCTGTGCTCTACCTTCTCTACTCAGCCGCTTCACCTCCTTTGTGCTGGGTAGGGCTCCTGCTCCGGGCAGTGGTGGAGGCCTGATGGACTTGCTGCTGATGGTGGTGGTGCGCATGCCAACAGAGAGGGCTCTGAGTGCCACCTCTGGCATGCGTGCCATAGGTTCGCCACCACTGCCCGTTACCGTTTCAGTACTTTAAAGGTTGCTAGCTACTGCCATTGTCTATAGACTTACACAGTGTTAAATCATAAATCATGATTTATAAGCCATGGTGGTTGGGGTTCACAGATCATATACCAACCCGAACTAAAATTGATCATATTATAAATTTGAGGATGTTACATTCCAGCTGCTGATCTAGATTATTGTCTCAATTTTCCAGTGCACATACCTGGAAATACTAGAAGCTAAATCTGAGACTCTGGGCCTCAAAATGAGTACTTGGTTGAATACTTCCTTTAGTCTCCCCCTTCAAATCCCTGCAGATCTCATGAGCGTGAAAAATAAATTACTGCCCACTGTTTCTGCCCAATCTTCTTGCCTTTTCCTCCTTTGCTCATGAGATGATTAACTTAAGCCACCAATGGAGCAGCCAACTAGCAGATGAAAATTAGAAGGTCTTTATCCACCCACTGGGGCCTGGTAGGCTGTTAACACACTACCCTTGCTTGAAACAGATCCTAGGAATTATAATTCCAGCACTGTTGTTCATAATAATTTCCCACAATGACAAGGGTTGCAGACTAAGCCTTAGAAATTTCAGTGGCTTGGTTAAGGCCACCTAGTGAGTTCACAAGCTGCTGTGTGGTGAGCTTTCCTTCACATTGGCTCTCTCTCTCCCTTTCTTTTTTTCTGACTACTGTCCCCAGTTACTGAGATCATTGGCAGGGACTTAAGTGACTTTCCAGAGCCATCCTGTGAAGGAGGACAGAGCTGAGAAACGACCAGAATCCTGGGGTTCATAAAGCTTCAAGAAGACTGGAGGTCAACCCAGCAAAAGTGAAGATGTCCAGGACCACGCAAGAAACTGCTGGACCAGCTTCTGAGGACTTTGACATTGATGGATTTCCTTTTTTAAAAAAAAATCTTCTGCCTGTTTTTTTATTTCAGTCTTCGATTAGGGGCCTCCTATAATTCAAGGCAGAGTCACGCCATCATCACTCCAAGACTGGAGCATCTGTAGTCCTGAAGAAGTTGCTAAACTGCAATTCCCAGGCTCTAACATTGACTGTGTTGGGAGACTGGATATCAGTTGCTTCACCATCTTTCTTCTACTTGGTGGCCATCCTCTATCGGTCCATTTATTTATCTGGTACTCCAAGATAAAGAGTTTGGGCAAAGAGTGAGACTACCTATTGAGTTACAATGCCCTCTGTAAGGTTTAGTCCTTTCTTTATTTATCCACTCCACATTTACATATTGGGGAGCTGTATGTCCTATGATAATTGATTCCATGAACTAATCTATTTTATATGGCTATCTGAGAAAGAACCTCAGTTTCCCAAGATATTGGGTCTATCCTGCACATCTGTCCAGAGTTCTCTGTTGTGTTTCCTGAAAACCAGCAAGAGGGTTGCCATGCTATCCACTTTGCCTTCTATCTAAACTACCTCTCATCCTTTCTTTAATTGAGAAGGCTTCAGACGTAGTCTCTGCCCAAACCCATCCCACTGTGGAGGGAGGATGGTATTATAGGAGATCTTTCTCAAACCATAACGTTCAAACAATGTTTGGTGATCATGAAACCCTCACAGATCTTTGTGCGTTCTCATTGTAGGATCCCACAATGAAATGATCAATAAAGAAAGATAAGTGTTCCTAAAATTCTTGATCTTTGTATATCCTCTGGAAAACACATCTGGTTGATACAGAGAAAAAAACCCACAGAGGATGGATATATGTAGATCTTTTTCATCCCATTTCTTCATGTTCCACAACCTCTGTCCTACTCCTTTGCAGATGTTTAGGAAATAAGACCAGGAATTAAATAAAGAAATAAAAGTTTCAAAAAGTACTTGGTAACAAACAGCTAAATTAATTGTGTTTGTCAAAGGAAGCATTAATCCTGCATGTATCATAGGTATTCTGGATCCAAGCCATTGTACTTTAATTAATCTCTTGATAAGACTTCTATGGTCTAGAATAAGCAGATGTCCTTAACATTAACAGCTCTCTCCAGATAGTTGAACTCATGGAAAACACCTTTTATCATATAGAAATACCTTTATTGCATGTAGAGTCGAATACAGTAGGTGTGGTGCATTAAGATGACGTTTGTACAGCATTTCCAAGATATTTCCAAGGTATCTCCAAGGTCGGAAAATGGTAATACTTCCAGCGTCTGCACATGTCTGCTGTTATCACATGTTAGCTGGTTAATGGAGGATGAGAAATCTCCAGGGACAAAGGAGGAGGAAGTCCATCCCAGAAAGGGGAGGGAATAGGAAATACATCATGGAGTAGGAGGGTCTGACTGCCCACATTGTAATTTCTCCAAAACAGCCACGTGGTGGCAGCACAATAGGGTTCTGCCAGCTGTGTTTGTTGATATCACTGAAAAGCAACTTATGTTGTAAAATTCTCAGTGTCTCCTCACATCACAAGATGAGCGGTATATAAATTTGATAAATATAAATAAATAAATATGGCCCAAGAGATCCATAAGGAGCACTGGTGACATCATAGCATGTGTAATGTCATTTCACATGGCTGGAATTTTGGTTTGAGTCCTCAGGGAATAGGGCGGTATATAAATATAACTAAATAAATAAAAATAAATAAATTTCCTCTTCTTCCCTGTAGATGTTAGTGACTGATTTTTGGGGCTTGTTTCTGAGGGGCAAAGATAAAAGCCATTGTGGCAAACTCCTACTATTCATACTAAAAGCAACCCCAAATTTCATCAAAATTTTGCTACAAATTTCCATTTTTAGAAGAACTTTATGGCATGAAATGTAACAGAAAGGCAAAGCAAATGGTTGAATATTGTAAAAAAATTATGCAAGTATTTCCCAGCGATGAAACTGGGATATTTCTGTGTGACAGAAAAAATTCATGAATTTGAATACATTAAAAAAAATGCAAGTCCTCATAAATTCATCTTATCTCGTAGGAACAAATACAAAGGAGGAACGTTTTTTTGGCGATCTCTATAATTATTTCAAGATGCTTATAATGAGACAAAATGCAACCTTTTTACTATCAGTACCTTTGTGTTTAGTTCAGCCATATGCCTGCACGGGTCTTGTTCCATATTTGCCTGCCATTAATGTTAAAATCTCATGCCCAAGATGTTTTTGCCTACCGTAGGCATAATTGATTGGTGCAATATCTTTGTTATGATTATGCTGCAGGTACATATCTTCACAAATCAATCAACAATTCTTAACCCCAAACCATTTTGCAGGACAAAATTAGCTAAATGGCCAAAATAAACAGTCTTAACCTATTAGTGATAGAGAAAGGAATAAGACTGACCCACCTTTCTGAAGCTCAGCAGGAAACACAAAATTAGTGATTATGCACAATCATTATTTCAGCTTTCATTTTATATTGCGTATGTTCCTACCATGGTCATCTCAGCCTTGGCTTTCAAAAAATCAAAATCTAATCCCAGTAGACGTAGCTGGATTAAAATTAAAGCTTGGAGGAAGGGGATGCAGAGATTTCTCCTCATTCTTCGGTCCCTACTGTCTCTGCCTTCCCTTGTAACAAAACATTAATATAATTTAATAAAATAAGTCGAAAGCTGAAGCCTGTCTCACTAATGTTATCCATATTCCAGAATATAGATCAGATGAAACAGTTTGGATTTGTGGAATAGATTCCAAATGATTTGAACTAACTCATCATTTAGTTAAAATGGAAGATCACTTTAACAGTATAAGGGATATATTAGCGTGTTAAGTTCCCAAATTATGCTCCCTTATGTGCTTATTGAGGAAACATTAAGTATGAGAATACTAATATTTTGCTTCATGGAAGGAGCATTTGGTGCTTTTATATATATTTGGAGGATCACTGGAGTGTTTTTGTAATTATATGTGTTTTTTAGAAAAAAAAATACACAAAGGAAATAGTTGCATTTCTTGTGCAACTGCCTCTCTATCCTTTCTGGTCAGGAGAGAGCTCAAAAGAAAAGGAAGTTGTCGCACGCTCCAAAGAAGCTAGGAGAAAATGTGGAAGTTATTTAAGAGTCGGTCAGCCTTATACACAAATCAAAACACCCATCTGTAGAAAAGGGAGATGGTGGTAGATTTCTGAAATACTTTCTGAAAAACCTTTCTCAACTGAATGCAAAGAGGACAAGGAGTAAGGTTGACAATGTATGGATGAGGGAAAGGAGAGTCATGAAGAAGGACTTGGATGGATAAGCAAGTAGCTCACTTTGGATTGGACTTTCTGGCAAGTCCCAATCTACTTTGTTCCCTTTAACTCAGAGGTCCCCAACCTTTTGAGCACCAGGGACCAGTTCCATGGAGAGAGGTTATTCCACTGACCGGAGGGGGTGTAGGTTTGCATGCTGCTTGCATCCCACAGATGGGGCTTCATTGGTTTGCACGGACTGGTTTCTGGCATGCCACGGACCCATACCGGTCCACGAATTGGGGGTTGGGGACCCCTGCTTTAATTTGCTTAACCTTTGCCTTGTCTCTTAATTTTCCTCTGATTGGATATTTGTCTTTTTCCAGTTTCAAAATTGTGAGCTATGGGTGAGGATAGAAGGCTAGTGACAGAGTGAGAGCTTGGGTATCCTTATGTCAGGTTTCTCCAACTTTGTGGAAAATGGAAAAGGAATTTGTGAGACCTCTCTGTTTAAAACTTCATCAAAATTTTGCTACAAAGCTGGGTGAGCTTTAAGAATGATTTCTCTGTGTGAGCCTGATATTTTTTTGTTATTTTTTTTTTAAAAAATGGATTCCCCAAATTGCAATGCCCCAAGAAGTCTCCACCTACAGTTTGAGAACTTCTGTCTTCTTTATATAAAAATCTGTCACCCTTTAGAGTTCTTCCCTTTTTTCCAGCAATATTCAGTCAATCATGCTATGGGTTTATCTGCTACTGCAACATGGAATATTCAAAAGTATTCTAACTTCTAGGACAGCAAGACTTCATCAAGTATTGTAAAGCAAGATACATTTTGTCTTGGCTTTCATTACTAGAATGAATGTGTTTACTATCAGTTGACCCTAACAGGTATAGAATTTATTCCCCAATTCATGGTATGTGCATTGTTCATGCTCATTCTTCATACAAATTGGAATATGGTCCCACAAAAATTGAGGCAACCTCTAATCTCCTGGTCTTTTAGAAAGGTTTGCAAACATGGCTGTACTGCACTTAGAAAGGAGCACACAGCCATAGGGCTGGTTGATGCCTTGATGGTCCTTCCCTTGCCTTTTAATTAACTTTTAATGCTAAATTTTAACTATCACTGTCTCTTACTTAAATTTTATATACAGTTTTAGTGTTTCAATATTTTATCTGTATACCACCCAGAGTCCCTTCCAACTCTGTTATTCTGTTATCCCTGTCTGGGCAGTTTGTAATTTGATAACTAACAAGCTAATAGAGAGAGATGAGAAAGGAAGGGAATGGTGGAATATAATATCAGGGTTAGAATGGGATTCAAATCCTTATAAAATCCACTTTGCTTTTTTCCGCATTATTTTTTTGTAAGAAAGAAAGAAACTGTCTTCTGTCTTTTTAAATAAGTTATTTCCCCTCTTTAACTAAGAAATACAGACAAGTAAGGCTCATCAAAAACATATTTGGAAGAAAGCTTTTAGATGCCTTGATAATTTATTTAGAATATTTATCAGCTAAGGCATGCCCTTCCACTTTGCATGTGAGCAGGTATGAACTCAGATGAGTTGATCAAACCCAAGCCTTCATTATTAGGAAGATAAGTCGATCCTTCATGGCTTATTGCACCTATGCATTTGAAAAAAAGTTTTCCTTGGTGAGATAAAAGAACTGCCACTGTCAACTATACATCGATGTTCCTTTCTTGGTCCAAAAATGAACACTAGCTTTAAATCAGACATGTCAAACACAAGGCCCGGGGGCCAGATCCGGCCCGCGAAGTGGTTTCATGTGGCCCACGAAGCCATCCTGGAAACAGTGAGGGAACGGTCCCCACTGCCTTGGCCCTGGCCCAGAGACCCTCCTCCTGCCAGAGACCCTCAGATCCGTCCCACTCCTGCCCAGGCCCCCATAGGCACCCTTGATGCGAACAATGTAGAGCTGGCCACGCCCACCCAGTAGGCCATACGCACTCTAGCCACGCCCACCCAGTAGGCCACACCCACCCAGGCCACAACCACCTGGCCCCTTGAGGGCAACCGCAATGCTGATGCGGCCCTCAATGAAATTGAGTTTGACACCCCTGCTTTAAATTAATCCATCTTCCACTTCTCTGTTTTTGAACAACCTGGGAGCAGATTTGGTTCAGAACTGTTCCAAAGCTGTATTCCAAACTTCCAGTTCCACTCATCCCCTGTTGAGTGTGTTCCAAAAGTGTTGGTCTACAGCACAGGTCTGCAACCTGCGGCTCCGGAGCCGCATGCGGCTCTTTCAGCCATCTCCTGCGGCTCCTAATCCTCTGCCATGTGCAGTCCCAAAAAAAAAAAAGTGGGACTAAAAATTTCAACCAATCAATTCAAATATGCAGGGTAGGTGTATATCTCACCTTGGCTCCACTCTTCAGTCAAACCCTGTTCTGCGCATGCACGCATGTACGCGCATGTGCACACATTTTTTGCGGCTCCCAGTTTTTCCTTTTGTGAGGGAACCAGTTCTGAGTGACTCTTTCACTGTTTCAGGTTGCTGACCCCTGGTCTACAACATGTTCCCAATCACTATGGCTATTGGCTATACTCATGTGTTTCTTATAAGAGATGCATGGGCATTGTTCTTCAATCTTCTTTTTCTTACCTCTAAGTCATCCCATACAAGCTTTTGCTTCCTCAAGTTAGGAAGCTTCCAATCTCATTCATCAGGCCGAGGTTGAAGTCATCTGCTCTACCGTCATCATCACTGGTGAAATGAGTTATATTTGGGACTTTTGAAAGGGATGCACTCTATGGTTCTGTGGAGGTCTGCGAAGGGAAGGAACTCAGAAAACAGAAAGGTTGTGAAAGAGAAAGTATGTGTGGAGGGAGGAGGGGGAGGAAGAAAGCCTTGAGAAGGAGGCCTTTCTTGACAGGAAGAAAAGAGGAATTAAGCCAGAGATGTCGGTGAAGGCCTGAAGTTAGATCTCTCCAGCCAGAAAGAAGTCGACAAGGACAGAAAAAGGTACACAAGTTTAGGGAGTGTTCTGGGTGGGCAGTCCAAAAAAAGAAAGAGAAGTCAACCTTCTCCACGCATTGTGTCTCTTATCCCAGATTGGCTGTGACTGCAGCCAAAAGGTCCATTCTGTCCACGGTGTTGAAGAGTATCAAAATGAGTGACTTTTGGACCACCTTAGCTAGTCTACTCAGTGCCTTGGGGTTCAAGTCAATCTACAGCAGGGGTCTTCAAACTTGGCCCTTTTATGACTTGTGGACTTCAACTCCCAGAATTCCTCAGCCAGGCACGCTGGCCGAGGAATTTTGGGAGTTGAAGTCCACAAGTCATAAAAGGGCCAAGTTTGAAGACCCCTGATCTACAGTTTCCCATAGTGGGAGGAAGTCAGCTGGGGGAATCTCCTGCCCTCTCACTCCTGTCCTCTTGTCTGCCCCACCCCACCCCAATTGCATTTCACTGGCCCATTGGGCCAGTAGGAAGTAAAGGAGGACAAGTGGGTGGTGTCTTGTACACCATGCAGGGAGTCTAAAAGGTGTGCAGTGAACATTCCACCGAAACTATCAGCAGGAGGGATTGAGGAGGCAAGGAGTAACACACTAATATCTCTGATCCCAACGATGGCTTTTCCAAAATGTAAAGGTTTGTTGCCTGCAAAACCAGCTTTATTTCTATCAAATTTGCCCTGGGTTAGGTGAGTTCTCTGAAAAGTTCTCAAGATCTTTAATAAGATGGACTTCTTAATTCAGATGATACTTATCTTCCACTTTGTGTGCCTGTATTAATCCTATTAATATTTGTAGTAATTGAACTTGGCTTCTTTACAGAGTTGGGCCTATTTAAAATAAGAATCTATCCACTCCAGAATCATGTTTCCCGTGCAAAGTTCAGCAGCTTCTTCAGGTAGAGATAACAATTGTGCAATTTTGTGTGATAGAATGGATGCACCAATTTTTTTTCTCTCTCTCTCCCTCTCCCTCTCTCCCTCTCTTCCCCCCCCCTCTCTCTCTGTGTGCTTGTGTGTGTTTAAAGGCTGAATTATTATTAGGGAACCCTAAAATCTTACAAGATTTTTATTTGGTTTTAAGCTGTTAGTTTAGGAATGCCTGGGTTAACCATGTTGCTGATCCCTGATTTACTAAATGACCCACAATTATTTAGCATGAATAATATGCTAAGCCATAAGCAAATCACATTCTGTTTTATCACTAGGCAAAACAAGGCTTGTTATTGCAGAAGTAACTCCAAATTCCAGGGCAGCAATAAACAACATTTTGTAGATACCTGGGGAACCAAATCATATTATTTAATATTTTGTGATAAAATTAAAATAATGAGATTCTGTTTTAGCACACAAGAAATCTTCTCCCTTAGGTAACTGTTTCTGAGTGGTAGATCTTTATATTCCCAATAGCAGGACAAGAAAGTATGATCTGTGCCA
This sequence comes from Vipera berus, assembly GCF_964194415.1. Taxonomy (NCBI): domain Eukaryota; kingdom Metazoa; phylum Chordata; class Lepidosauria; order Squamata; family Viperidae; genus Vipera; species Vipera berus. The sequence goes on from NC_138210.1 coordinate 65,922,308, forward strand.
GGCACCCCGGAGGTGCCATTTTAACTTGACCAGCAAGCCCTGGGAATAGCTCTATTATGGGGGCACAACTTAGCTATAGTGCAAATATAGCCCCCAGTTCCAATAACCTCCCAGAAGTTCCAAATGCTGATGCTATGATGGAAATGGGGTTTCCCTTTTATTGGTACCTCTTAAAATTGAGAATCGGTTTGGTCTAGAGGGTAAGGCACCAGGCTAGAAAGCAGGAGACATGAGTTCAAGTCCCACCTTATTCAGCTGGGTGATCATGGGCCAGTCATTGTGTCTCAGACCAACTGACCTCACAATGTTGTTGCGGGGAAAATAGGAGAAGAAAGATATTGTGGGAGATGACCAGCCTGAGCCTGAGGGAAGGGTCAAATGTGTCATCAGTCATGAATCCCTTCGTACCCATAAGAGATCTAAATCTAGCCTACCTTGAATTCCTTTTATCTACTGCCAATTTGCTTTGGCCTTTGGTAGTTCAGATTTTTGCAGAGAGATTAAGCTTGCAATAAATCTTTAGGCCCGTTTGAACTGCCTGGATCTTCTGATTTCTCTGGTGCTTGACAGGCATGGTGGATATGTTCACCACCTTCAATTATTTGTGAAACTAATAAAAGTGGCATATAAATGAATGAATGAAAATGCTGAGCTTCTCTTATCATTCCCATCTAGAAGGGCCAATTTGGGGGACACTAGGTTAGAAGAAGTAAAAGTAATGCTTTGAACAATGGAAAGTCTATTATTTAGTGGCAAGATTGGCAAGGTTCTTCCATTGGAATAACAACAACAAGCAGAATCATAATCATAATAAAATTGGAAGATACCTTGGAGGTCATCTAGTCCAACCCCCTGCTCAGGCAGGAAACCCTATACCATTTCAGACAAATGGCTGTCCAGTCTCTTCTTAAAAACTTCCAGTGTTGGAGCATTCAACTGTCAGGAAATGTCTCCTTAGTTCTAGGTTGCTTCTCTCTTTGTTTAGTTTCCATCTGTTACTTCTTGTTCTTCCTTCAGGTGCTTTGGAGAATAGAATGACTCCCTCTTCTTTATGGCAATCCCTGAGATATTGGAACACTGCTATCATGTCACCCTTAGTCTGTCTTTTCATTAAACTAGACATACCCAGTTCTAACCACCATTCTTTATATGAAAGTTGCTTAGCTTTATAGCAGTCTGCCTCAATCTGCCATCTTCTAGATACGCTAAAACTTAACTTCCAGAATTCCCCAGCGAGCAGAGTGACTAGGAATTCATAAAGTTCCAATCCCAGCATTTTTGGACAACATTAGGCTGGGAAATGGCCAAAACCATCATGTCCTCCTTGCTCTCCTGAGTTTTGCACCTACATCAGAGATGTTCAACTGGGAACATCTGGTCTTGGTGTAGGCCCCAATAGCCTCAGGTGTGATCCCCATATCCCTTCCAACATAAATTGTGTGGTTTGGAGAAGGGGGAGAACATATGATGAAAAATCACAGCTATTCTTTACTTTGATTTTAACTGAATGTAAAAATGCATTCCATTAAATCTGAGGTTATGTTTGCCCTGGCCCTGACCACATTCTTCTCCTGGCCCAGTTGGGGTGTGATCCCCAGCATAGCACTCCAAAGCCAATCATGGTCTTATTCAGTTCCAAAGAAGCTATATTTTTATCTTCCTGTCTCTTGAAAACAGCTTTTAACGTGCGGGACTACTGAGGCACAAACATTGCTGGCTGATGAAGGTTTAAGAAGAATGGCTGTTACCAATGATTTCTGTGAGCATATCAGTGAGGAGCACCTGAAGAACTTCTCCTTCATTGGTCGAGGATCTTTTGGGGACATTTTCCGAGCTCGGCACCAAGAGTGGGGGACCGATGTTGCAGTCAAGTTTCTGAACCGGTAATAGTGGTTGTTTGGAAGTTGTTTGAGTGCAAAGTGAAAGGTAGATCTCTTCTTTTTCTTGCCTGACAAAAATATATAATCTGTAGCTCCCACAATCATATATGGACTTCAGAACCTTTGATATGGCCCTAAAGATCTTCAAACATTGTTCCCGTATCGTAAATTTGAAAGGGTCAGTGGGGGAAGTGATTAAATATAGGACATGAGGGCAATTTGATAATTGTAGAGTACCCCTTGACTTGGATGCCTCCTCAAGAGGCATCCAAAAAGGACAGTTTCCAATAGATCCTATCAGGGATCAGAACAATCAGAACCCCAAGTTTCCCATGCCAATTCAGGATTTTGATTATTACTTCTTTATGAACCTCATCTCATGTAAAAGAATACAGTATAGGGATGAGTAAGCCACTAAGGGGATAAGGAAGGACCAAACTTTTACAGGAGGCCTTACAGAAAAGATGTAAGGCCTGGGAATGAAGGGAGTGTGAGAGGGGAAAAAGCTCAAAATAACCCCAATTTGATTTTGATTACTACTAAAATGGGACACAGAAAAACTTGGAGAGTTTTCAAGATTCTGTTATACTACTGAGCTACAACAAATAGCATTATTGGAATCCCTAATGCACTTGCTTCTTGACCTGGCTTATACTGGGGGGTACTTTCAATCTTGAAAATTTTTCTGCAAGTCCTCAATTAATAACAAGCTCCTCCCTTCCCCCAGATCAACTCTGCTGTTCCTTAACATCACCTTTCTTTCATTGCACCCACAATAATCCTCCAACAGAATTGAAATCAGAACTGAAATTCCTATACTTCCTGCAGGAATACTTCCTTCACGCGAGAGGAACTCTTGAATGAAGCCCGTGCCATGGACAAAGCCCGCTTCACCTACATCCTACGACTCTTTGGCCTCTTCGTAGGCAAAATACAGACAGATGCTCCCTTGGTGTCAGCCATAGTGCCCAGCTTGGGCTTGGTGATGGAATACATGGAGAATGGCAACTTGTCCCACTTAATGTGTCAGGTCCCCACCATGCCTTGGGCCCTGCGTTTCCGCATTCTGTATGAGGTAGCCCTGGGGATGAATTTCTTGCACAATCTCAGTCCTCCATTGTTACATCTGGATCTTAAGCCTAGCAACATCTTACTTGATGGGGAACTGCATGTCCGGGTGAGTTTTCCCACTTCTAAAGTTCTTGGCTCCCCCAGAATTTCACAGTATTAGGATTTGAGGAGTATTTGGAATTCCTCTGGTCCAGCCCACTTCCTAGTTCAGGGGTCCCCAGTCCCTTGGCCATGGAAGTGTGCCTGCCTCTCACACAAATGGAGCACTTGCTGGCCATTCACGTAGAACATCTAGGGAGATTCTCATTCACCCAGATCACAGTTGTCCCAAAGATGCTTTTGCAGGATACAACTGGACTCTTGTTTTTTTTTGAAGACATTTCACTTCTCATCCAAGAAGCTTCTTCAGCTCTTCAGCTTCATGGATGAGAAGTGAAACATCTTCAAAGGAAAATAAGAAAGTCCAATTGCCTCATGAAAAAAAGATCTTTGATACTTATGTGGAACCATCCACTCTTCCCTCCACCCACCAGACTGCAAAACCGGACAGGCTGGAGATCTCTGTCCTGCTTTAAGAATCTATTACTACAACATTCCAGAGAGATGACTATCAAGTAGAGCTGTCCACAGGATGGTATGCTTTCATTGAAATGACAAAAGCAGCATTCCACCATTGTGAAGCAACCACCATTTGCTTTGTACATACATGTGACATCCCAATGCATGTAGAGATGTTCAGAGCTTGTGTCATGATGATACACCATCATCCTTTTGTCATTTTCACCCTCCCCCCCCCCCCCCCCCCCGCTTTGATACTCTGGTTCAAGTCTACCCTCAGCTATGGATGCTTGTGATGGAATGTAGTCTGGATTCCCAGTAAGGAGGGGCTGCATTCCAGAGGACCAAAAACCCAGCAAAATGTAGATAGTTTGGTTGGGAGAAAATGGGTCCTTTAAGGATGCAAGGAGTTGCAGAAGGAATCTTTCCAAAGTAAAGCAACTGAGGAACAATAAGGAAAACTGCTTAAAAGTAACTTGTTCTTGGTGTTTGGAGCCTGACAATGTTCCACTGAGCCACTTCTCTCAGATGACCCTATTTAAATGTCTATGGAGATTCTCAGTGATCCAAGTCATAGTTGTCCCAAACATGCTTTTTCACAAGGCAAATGGACTTTCTTGTTTTTCTTTGAAGATGTTTCTCTTCTCATCTAAGAAGCTTCCTCAGCTCTGACTGGATGGTGAGGAATGGAAGGATTTATAATATCTGCAGACAGCTGGTCTTTTGCATTCTTCTAAGAGAGTAATTGAGGCCACCTGGAGCTTTATTGGGTTCCTCAGGGTCACCTGTGCAGTGCAAATGGGTGTGGAGACTTCTTGGAACTGCTGGAAGAACTGTGTTGTAGACTGGAGATAGATGATGTCATATCCCTCCCCCTCTTTTGAGAGACGGGTGTTCAGTTTTGACATAGATGGCCTCTTTGACCCCTCTTTCAAACCAGTGGTCCTCTCTGTCCAAAATGTGGACTTTGCTGTCTTTGAAAGAGTGAGTAAAAGACAAAGGCTACTCTTTGGGACATCAGCCTACCTTTTAGGGGTGTAATTTGCAAGTCTACAGGAAAAAGGTACCATTTCTGCCTTGGACTCTTGAAGAAAAAGGCAGAATATAAATTCAGTAAATATGTACCAGCATTCTTCATTTAGTCACTTGCTAGTATTATGTTGATTGAAAATGTACATCTGTAGCTTTTAAATCAGCAGAAGGATGGAGACAAAGAGAAGACTGTTCTATTTGCTAACCTGTGTAATTATGATTTAACTTTGTTTGTAACCCATGTGCATGGCATTTGTTAGCCACTGCTTATGTTCCATCCTCATTTCTGGCTCAGGTGTCGGATTTTGGTTTATCCAAGTTCAGGCGAGGAACTACTCAGCAATATAACCTCAGTTCTGGGGAAGAGGGCACCTGTGGTGGGACCCTGGAGTTTATGCCTCCTGAATCCTTTGTTGATTTCAATTACAAGCCAGCCCGCAGCACGGATGTCTACAGGTGAGCTGAGTTGCCTCTAGGTTCCAATAAGGGATGCTAAATCCATGCACATACCTTGGAGTTAAAGTTGGTTTGGAACTGATTTTCATTTGGAAGCAGAAGATCTAGCTGGGGAATCTGAGATCTATTCATGAGTCTCCCTTTCATTTGCCTAAAACTGGCTTTCCATAACAAGGAGTTTTTCATTTTATGATCAGCCCACTATTCTTTTTCTTTCTATCCTTTTGGCTGAATTTGAAGTTCGCCTAATAGAGAAAAGAACACCTAGGCAACCTGAATGGGCTACATGGGGTCAAATGTAATTCTTGGATGGGAGACCACCAGGAAATCTGATCTACTTCCTTTTACTTTCAGTTATGGCATCTTGATGTGGTCAGTGTTAAGCAATCAAGAACCTTACCACAGTAAGTCATTCTTTGCTTTGCTTTCTGCTTGTCCAAGATTTCACATGTATTCTTTCCCAGGTAGACCAGACAGGAAAGAGACCAGATGGCTATTTCTGCTTTATTGTAAGACTACACTAAACACATCTTGCCAATCTGATAGTACGTTATGCAGCGAGGGCTCATCCTCCTCTTATCTGATTGTTCTCTTTGTAGCATCTCTTCCCTGTCTCCCAAAGTCATTCTCACATGCCATTAAAACATGATTATTAGAAGTAGCATTCATGTTACCCAATTTGTCCAACAATGAAAGGAAAAAAGCAGATACTCTTGACTTGGCCGAACAGGGTTACTTAGGATTGAGATCCACAAAAATATAGCATCTCAGGAATGGCAACCAAAGCCCTTTTGAAAATTGCTGATATATTTGAATATTTAATGTGACAGAAGGGAAAAGCTATTGGATGTGGGAAGCAACCACGTTTTCTTTAATTCAAATTTTTTAAAATGGGTTTTCAATAGAATAGAATAGAATAGAATAGAATAGAATAGAATAGAATAGAATAGAATAGAATAGAATAGAATAGAATAGAATAGAATAGAATAGAATTAGAGCAGAGCAAAGTAGAGTAGAGTGGGATGGAACAGAATGGAACAGAACAGAATAGAAGTTTTTATTGGCCAAGGGTGGTTGGACACACAAGGAATTTATCTCCAGTTCATAAGCTCTCAGTGTACATACAAACAACAAGGTGATAGGTCATAAATCATAAATCATAGTTACAACCATAAATTATCAGATACAAACAATATATGATAAATCATAAGATACCAATAGGAGAAGGTACAAGGAAAGATGAGAAGATGAGAAGGATAATAGCAATATTGCCTACTACATGGTAAATATCTTTAGGCCTAAGACAGTGCTGTGGGAATTAGGTGTTCATCAGAGGTGATGGTATGGGGAGGGGGAAACTATCTGTGTGTCTAGTTGTTTTGGTGTGCAATGCCCTTTAGCCTCACCCACTGGTAATTCTTGTCTGAAAGGAAAGGACAGCAAAGCATATTCATGATCTGCAAATTTATGTTTGCTTAATTTCACTTAAGCTCCCTTATAATCCTCAAAAGAATATTCAGAGTAATAATTTCTTGGGAGTGTTTTTTGATTTCCTGGTTTTCCTCACCAAAAACTACAATTCTGTGACATAAAGGAAGGAATAATGATTAGATTGGTTTATGTTGGTAGCATGACATACACTGTTTTAAATTTTCTGAGGAGCATTGCATGTTTATGGCTACCTTCTTGAGTTTTTTGACCCTCCCTGCAGAAATATCACCCCCAGACTGCCCAGATAAAAAGTTAGAGAGAGAATTGACAGAGGGAAGGGTGACGCTCAACAAGAAATATTTCTTTTCCTTTCATCTCCACTCTTCCATTTCTTTTGTCCATATTTCTTGTTTGTTCCTGTTGTTTAATGAGTTTGTATGGATGCCTAATCACCAGGGCTTATGTGATTCCCCTTAAAAAAAATACCATTAACAGTTTCCATTTCCATTCTCTGCCCAGATCTCCACCATGCCAACATGAGTGCCATGATCAAGATGCATATTCCCCGAGGTCAAAGGCCACTGACGGAAGATCTGGAGAAGCAGGTTGATCAAGTGTTTAAGCTGGGAGACTTGATTGATCTCATGAGAAGATGTTGGTCTAATGAGATGAGGCAAAGGCCGAGCTTCCGGGGTAAGTGAGATGCATGGTGGTTGCCATCCCACATAATCCCACATAATTATGAAGGGACAGGACACTCAATAGGAGACATATGCCCACCATCTTTCCATTTGTTGGACTTTGGCTTGGGTTCATCATTAAAGTAGACTGTCTCTCGGTAGCTGTAATGAATAACAGAATAAGAGAATAGCCAAATAGCTGAATAGCTGAATAACCAAATAGCCAAATAGTAGAATAGCAGAATAGCAGAATAACACAGTTGGAAGGGACCTCAGAGGTCTTCTAGTCATGAGGGTTCCTTGGTGCTCTCTGAGATTAGTTGATTTCTTGCATACGTCTCATTAATCAAACTAGGCAACATCATCAATGCTAGTGGGGAGTGGGGTTTGCTCTGACTTTATATTCTAGTGGCTTGCTCTGTCAAGGTTGGTGGGGGTAGTCTTAGAGGTTATTTAGTTGGGATGTTTACTGTTGGCTTGTTTGGTGGTTCCTTGATTGGGGTATTGTTTACTTCTTGATTGTTGGTCTGATGTTAATCTTAGTTTTAATCTATGCTCATCTGGGTGTTGATTGCATGCAGGTGGGGAGGTGTTTTCATACGTTTGGGTTTGGGCCATATCAAAAATTCTGTGGCTAAACAAGACAGTTGTTAAGTGAGTTTTGGCCCATTTTACAATCTTTCTTGCCACAATTGTTAAGTGAATCACTGCAGCTGTTAAGTTAGTAACAGAGTTGTTAAATGAATCAGGCTTCCCCATTGACTTTGCTAGTCAGAAGTTCACAAAGCTGATCACATGACCCCGGGACACTGCAACCATCATAAATATGAGTCGGTTGCCAAGCATCTGAATTTTGATCATGTGACCATGGGGATGCAGCGACGGTCGTAAGTGTGAAAAATGGTCCTAAGTCCCTTTCCTCAGTGCTGTTGTAACTTTGAACAGTCACTAAATGAACTAATTATTTTTTTTTTATTGAAAAGTTTTAAAATACAGTTTTCCTTTAAAAAACCCCCCTCCCCCCTCCCTCCTCCCCTCCCTACCTCCCCCTATCCCCCCCTCCCCCTCTCCCTCCTCCCTCCCCTGCCTCCCCCCCCTACTTCCCCTCCTCCCCCCCTCCCCCCCCCGACTTCCCAGAGCAAAATACAAGGTATATATCTAAAAAGCAATCATAAACAATCATATACTAACAATTATAAACTCTAAAATCCATCACTCTCTAGCTTATATAGAGTAAACCAATCCTTAACTGCTAAGCTTGTAAGCCGCCCTGAGTCTTCGGAGAAGGGCGGGATATAAATGGAATTAAAATAAAATAAATAAATAAATAAATAATAATACTAAATATGTATAAAGAACTAAAATAAAAGAAAACTAGCGTCATTCCCATCTATGTTCTTCCACAATTCACTATTTCCTAAACATATTCTCATTTACACATCACAAGCACCTATCCCTATTAACCTCTCTAGCCAAAATATGCTATAATAGATAGTTCTTACACAAATTAACCCACATTAACCCACAAAACTTTCTTCCTCTTCCTCTGTAGTAAATTGTCCATTAATTCCAAATTTGACTATCAGTATGTTGTGGAAGTTCCATAGATTTCTACTGGTCCTATTTTCTTATCTTTTTTGAGCGTTTTAAGGCAGCACGCGTCACCCTCTGTTCTCTAGGATGTTCTCTAGTTGCAGCTTGATCTCCTCCTGTACCATTCTCGTCTATCTGTCCATCTTCATCCTCTTGATGTTCTCCTTCTCCAGATCCCTCTGCAGCTTCCAAAAGTGTTGATGGGGTTGCTTTTAAGACATTGTTGTAAAAATCATGCGCTTGCTTCACAGTACCCAAACAGTACCTTTTGCCTTCATACATGAAGCTCAACCCAGCTGGGATCTCCCATCTGAACCTTATATCTCTTTGCTTGAGCTCTTGCACAAGAAATATAAAGTCCTTCCTTCTCTTTAAAATCTTTGGAGGAATTTCTTTTAGAACCAAAACTTCTTGACCAGCAATCACAACTTTAGTATCATAGGCAGCTTGTATAACTTCATCTCTAATTTCCCTTTTTACAAAATAAACCACCACATCTCTAGGCAACTTTCTCTGTTTAGCAATCCACGAGTTCACACGAAACACTTTGTCCATGCCTTGTTTTATTTCAGATGCTGGATGGTTCAATACCACCTCAAAAGCCTCAGAAACCAGCTGCTTTAAATCTTCCTTAATATTCTCTTTTAGGCCTCTAATTCTAACAGCAAACTGCATCTGGTAAAATTGAGCCAGACTCAGTTCGCTATCCATTTTGTCTTTTAAATCTTCAATTTCCAATACTTTTGCTTCTAATATAGCATTTTTTTGAGTCAGTTCTTCCACTTTGTCATCCAGCACCTCCACACATTTAGCTACTTTATGCACTGAGGACAAAATGTCTACCTTCATCTCTCTGAGTTTCTGTTCCATCCTTTCTTCCATTCTCTGCTCCAATTTCTCCAATTTCTCCTCCATCTGTGCAAATTTAACACCCATTGACTCCAAAATTAACTGGGTATGTTTTTCAAGATCCTTCGATGTCAATACATCTGGAGAATGCAACGCCTGCAGTAATGATTGTTGTTGCACCGGAGAATTTCCAGCACTCCGAAAAGTTCTAGGGGGAGGTTTAGACGCCATCTTTTACTTACAATTGTGATGCACTTTCACTTTAAATTTTAAGCAAAGTCCATCAAGCTCGAGAGTAAAATAAAATAATCCTCTTCATCTCTTCATCTTTCCCTCTTGTACTGCTCTGCCTGCTCTTTTCCTTTCATAGTCTCTCCTTCAAGCAGGGATGGTCGCAGACGCCTGGCTCTGCTCCATGAAGTCCGGAGCAGAGACGCTAGCCAGCTGGGAGCAGCCCAGGCTGCGGGGGAGTTCAATCCTTCAGCCGCCCAAGCTCCAAGCTCAGGCGGCCCCGGAGAACTCAACCCCTACCTGGGGGCTCACCCCCTCCTCTTCTCCCGAGGAGGGGGCTTCAAATTCGCCGGAACAGCTGATCGGCGCTGTTTCGGGCGAAAAATCACACAGCTGAGCCGCGGGCAGCCCGGGAAGGCTGCCTCCGTCGCCGCGGAGCCACCGGAAGTCCTAAATGAACTAATTATTGTATTATTCTTTGAAGCCATTTCCGATCTGAACATAGATTGAGGGAGGTGAAGAAAGGCATTAATGTCTCCCTTGGTCCTTTACTCGTTCTTGTTTTTTTGTCCCTGTTTTTCAGACTGCAGCAAAGAAATGGAAGACGTGCATTCCTGTTACAAGTGGAAAATTTGGCCTGCTGTTCGTGAAGTCCAAGATATTTTGGTAAAGAATAAATTTTACAAAATGCATTCTTATGATAAGCCTCCAGAGGACAGCAGCACTCCAGTTTTGCCGTTCAAAGTATTTCTATGCAAACCTGGTCCTATTTTTTTTTCTTTTCTTTTTTTTCTAATGCCATTATATTTCCTGAATGGCAATTTTGCTACAAAAGCAATAGTGCTGTCAAGTCATGGGGTTCAAGTATGTGAACAACCGGTTCTCTGTGTGGATGCTGCTTCCGGAAGTCCATTCTGGGCCTACCGGTTCTGCCGAAGTGGTGCGAACTGGCTGAATCCCACCACTAGTTCTGTCTCATGTGAACGAAATACAGCTGGTCCTCAATTTACGACCACAATTAACCCCAAAATTTCCGTGGCTAAGCCAGACATTTGTTAAGGGAGGTTTTGCCCTGTTTTACCACCTTTCGTGCTAAAATTGTTAAGTGAATCCTTGCAGTTGTTAAGTCGGTAATACCGTTGTTTAAGTGAAGGTGGCTCCCCCACTGATTTTGCTGGTCAGAAGGTCGCAAAAGGGGATCTCCTCAGGATCTTTCCAGGCATCAAATAGGAGCCTGAGAAGCCAGGGAGACAGCCAGCCTATCATAAAACGAAAGGCAGGTGTATCCTCTGTATACCCTCTGTCCATGACAATTTCATGGAAATAGAGGACTCCTTTTAAACATTCTCTTTCCTTAGATTACGCACTTGAGGACCATCTTAACCTGGAGGTCTACAGAGATTCTCAACCATCCAGCTCATGGTTGGTTGTTTTTCCAAAGGTGTTTTTCCAAAAGGCAACTGTTCCCCCCCCCAAAAAAAAAGAGCCCATTTGTCTTTTAGCAAAGCACTTCTGGGGCCTAATCTGGGGGGATTTTACCTCTGGCCTCCATTCAGGATCGCTTTAGCTGGGTGTTCTTCCTGCCTTGCCAAATTGTCTTTTTTTTTCACTTCTGAAAGATGCAGAAGGAGAATTCTTCTAGAACAGAAGCCAAGGTCCCCCCCGGTCTGAGTTCCAAGGGAGCCAGTCTTACCCCTTTGAGATCCGAAGAACACCGAACATTCTCTCCTACCTATGGTTTGGAAGAAAATTTTAAAACTTTCCACCTAGAAGAAATGTCACCTGTGCAAAATGGCAAGTGTAATGTAAAAAGGGTGGGGTGGGGGATCATGTAGCCTTTCTGCTTTTCTGGAGTTAATTCACTGGAAATTGATCTGAAGACTGAAAAGCCTCTTTTCGTAATCGTTGCATGAGTGATCAAAACTGAGTGCTTAGCTTTTAGCAATAGCAGTAGCACTTATATTTTTATACCGCTTCATAATGCTTTAGAGCACTCTCTAAGAAGTTTACAGAATCAGCATATTGACCCCAACAATCTGAGTCTTCATTTTTACCAGCCTCGGGAGGATGGAAGGCTGAGTCAACTTTCAGTCAGTCAGGATCAAACTGCTGACAGTCAGCAGAGTTAGCCTGCAATACTGCATTCTAACCACTGTGCCACAGTTAGGCTTATATACCACCCCATGGCACTTTGCAGCACTGGGCAGTTTACAATGTCAAAACATTATTTGCATATTGTCCCTAACAATCTGGGTCCTCGTTTTACCAAACCTTGGAAAGATGGAAGGCTAAGTCAACCTTGAGCCCCATCAGGATCCAACGCCAGACTATGGGCAGAGTTTGCCGGCAATACTGCACTTTAATCACTGCACCAGCAGGGCTCTTAAAGAAGTTCCCCCTTTGTTTTCTCCATTTTTGGTCCCACCTCTTTCTGTTTCACTAGCTAGACCCAGATTTAGCAACCCACCACATGTATTATTCCAAGTTTTCTCCCCAAAACCTAGATTGCATGGCCAACATTTGGCCTCCAAATGGATTTTACCCCAAACCCTTCCTACAAATGCCCCAAGATAGACCAATAATTTTGGTCTGAGCTCTGAAGACATCAATACATCATTCACCCCCACCCCATACATTGCAATTCCTACAGGTTAATGCTGTTTTTGGCTTCTGACCCCAAAAAAGGATCCAACTTGACTATAAGCCAGTCTCGGAAATTTCCACATCAGCCTTCCTGAACACTATCCCTTCCAATCTCTTGAATTTAAATTATTCACAGGCCTTCCTGAATTGGAATGACAAGAAGTGATGTCCAACTGAAGTGAAAAGCTCTCATTATAGAAGACAGATCTGGAATCCAAGCATGCATTCTAATTCATATTTCATTGGACAATGGGAAGATGTTTCCCAAAAGATTTCCTCTGCTCAGCATTTCCAACAACTTTGCCCAAATGGCCTCTTCATTTCACATCTGAATATTAATGAACCATAGTGATTGCTCAGTTACTGCTGGCTCTTGTGGCACAATAGACATCTTGTTTCCAGAATGGTCTGTCAGTAACTAATCGAGGTTCTGTAAGCAACTGCTTATGTCATCACTGATAGCATCCAGCCAGTTGCCCCATTAGTAAAGCAGATTTGGGCTGCAAAAATTAGTAGAACCTCTAGATGGTAGCAAACAGCTAGAGATTCTCATGCATCTTGCTGCCAGCTAGTGGACATTTATATTTTTGTAGCCTAGTATGGTTGCTTTGGACTAGACCCCCATTTGATTGTGTCTTTTGTTTTGTTTGTGTGAGAGAGCTAGAGAGACTGCCCATCAGCACTTTCTTCTTGGAGCTCTTGCAAGCTTTTGCCTATGTCATTGGAGACCATGACTAGCCAGCTTGTCTGCTGCTTTCAGTTTTTCAACGTAGCAATGCAATATTGTTCTTCTCTTGATGGACTAAATCAAGAAGGGGCTATAAAGTCCAGAACTCTTTGAGCTGATGTCAAGAGATCCACTGGAATTATTTCTCCTTCTCTTCCTCTTTTTAGTACAATTTTTTTTCCTGTAATAAAGAAAAAAAAATGAAGTACTAGTGAAAAAAGGATTACTTATGAATAAAGAACAGGGATATTTGGACCCCAGAACAAAACTGTGTGGAGAATAAAGGGCATTTGTTCAATGAAAACCCTATGTGGAAGAACCAAGGATCATTTCAGTGGTGTAATTTCCTGAAAATTAGTTGTACAATGGATCAAATTTATGCAGCCTGTAAAGTAGAGTGAAACTCTTGCTTATCTTGACACATGAATCCAGTCGTTGTGACTAGCATTTTGATTCAAAGCACTTTGCTTCTTAAATAAAAATTGAAGTGGAAGCTGCCAGCTTAGAAAACCATGAAGACGATCCAGTGAATATGAAGAAATTTTACTAAGCCAGTTACATTTTATCTTTAATATTTCAAAATCAAGACTATCTAAAAATCTTTTGATTAGGCCTGCAAGATACTCAGGTACCTCTCACATATCGCCCAAAATCATAATGAGTGTCAGAATCCATTTATATCATATTCATAAATGTATGTTAAAAACATTGTTCCTGGACTCTGCCATCTCCTGAGGAGGAAGGAACAAATGTGTATTGAGCCTGTATTAGGCATTTCAAAGGAAAAGAGAAGCCTTTTGAACTGGGGGAACAAAAGGGAGGGTTAGGGTAGGTAGCATCTGGCTTGTGTCAAGGAAGAGAGCAATAAACATAAAAGGTCCTAAGTTCCTTTTTCCCACGAGAGGGATGATACGAGGTAAATGATGGGGGGCTGACCAAATGGGGTTAAGGGGGGGGGTTGAACTGGGAACTCTTTATAAGGTTTTGGTTTGTAGAACAATATTAAGTCCTGTCTTGTATTCCTACAACCAAGCATGTCATAGTAAAGATTCCTTTTGGACTAGATTTGGCTCCAAGAGTTTTGTCCCCCTAAGACGTGGTTTGGGGTGGGTCCTGACAATGAGTTTCCTCTGGTTTGGCTTAGGAAAATGTGTGAATCAAACCATCATGGTTAATTTGAGTCATCTTGTGTGAATTCTACCACTGTGGTTTACAAATCACATATAATTGCTGTAGCCAGTTTGTGGTATTATTTTAATTGATTGTGGCACCAAGTCAAACATTTTATCAGTGATAGTACCTGGAATCATGACCAAAACATTCTATAGTTAAGTGTGCGGAGCCAAAGGCTGTAATTTATAGATTAACATATTGTGTGATTTTAACTATTGTGGTTTCTAAGCCATGATTTTGTCTTAAGGTGATATATAGAGAGCCAACCAATGTGATTAATTCAAGAATCCATGGCTACAACAAATAAAGGATAAGTAGGGTGTATAATCATTGCTTTTTTCCCATTTCAGAAGCTATACCACCAAAAGTCGTTTTAAGGAACAAAGTGTCTGGGACCCTTCACCGAAGTAAAAGCATGTGTAACAGGAATGTAAGAATATAATTATTAATTTAATCTTTCATGCCAAGTAGAATAGAATGAGCTAGTCATTCATAAGAAAAGAGAGAGACAGACAGACAGACAGAGAGCCAGACATACAGAGAGCCAGAAGACAGACAGACAGATAGACAGAGAGAGAGAAAAAAAAAGAGAGAGAGAGACAAAGAGACACACAGAGACAGATATTCAAACTAGTGACAAACGTAGCTGGAAACCCTCCAATTCTGATCAAACCCATGATCAGAATTGGTATGGAAAACAGTGAGTGACTAATGTCCCATGAACCACTACCAAGAGAGCCTATGTGTAAACTAATATGCTGAAGCTCTTGTTCAATCATATACAATAATCAAACTTTGCTCAATATGCCGGGGGCTGTCTCAAGCCTATTTAATTTAATCTAAAATGGTGGCTATGATTACAGAACACCTTTGAAGACTACAGCTCTCACAGCAAGCCTGTAAGAGTAATGGTCATTGGCTGGGAACCAGGAAAGGAAGCTGAGGCTGTTTCTTCTATTGAAGGAAGAAGCATAAATGTGAACAGGTTTTCTCTAGGGGGCTGACATGGGCAGGGGATCACCTTTTAATTAGTCTGATGGTTTGTTTTTCAAGAAAGCTGAAGGGACAGAGCAGGAAAACCCTCATGTGTCAGAGGTCCAGACTCCACAAAGGACCACACTCAGAGGTATTCTTTTTCTGTCTTGTTTGGGAAGATCTACTCATCTTTGCTCACTGGAGCTCAGAATGAAACCAGGCATGCTACCCCTGCACAGTGAGACCATCATGGAACTATTATCACCTCTGGCCTTGCTTGCAGATTCTTTGTATAACAGAACTTGTTCCATAGCAGGAAGAATGAACAAATGACTATATGCACACAACCATGTGTTTGTGGGTGTGGATGCATATACAAACAGACATCTGCTCTATCAGCAAAGGATAGCTGTTAGCATCTTTGCTTTGGTTGACTCTCTGTTACCATGATTGTAATGGCCATGGCCGTTGCCAGAATATCTCTACTGAAATTAAGTGTATCTGTGGCCTCATTCAAACTACACCTCAGTTGTAGTTTGCCACCTAATACCTGAATCAAAGTTTTTTGAGGATGTGGAGGAAGATGGAGAGTTATGATAAATTTTCAAAAGTAGTTAGATTCAGAATAACAGAGTTGTAAGAGACCTAGGAGGTGTTTCAATCCCATGCTCAAGCAGGAGACCCTATACCATTTCAGACCAATGGCCTGTCCAGTGTCATCTTAAAAGTCTCCAGTGATGGAGCAACCACAACTTATGAAGGCAAGCCATTCCACTGGTTAATTGTTCTCACTGTCAGGAAATTTCTCTTTAGTTCCAGATTGATTCTCTCCTTGACTAGTTTCCATCCATTGCTTCTTGTCCTGCCTTCAGGTGCTTTGGAGAATAGGTTGACCCCCTCTTCTTTATGGCAGGCTCTTAAATATTGGAACACTGCTACCATTTCACCCCTAGTCCTTCTTTTCTTTAGATTAGCCATACCCAATTCCTGCAACCATTCTTCATACATTTTAGCCTTCAGGGCCCTAATTATCTCTGTTACTCTTCTCTGCACTCTTTCCAGAGTTTAACATCTTATTTTATAATATTGTGACCAAAACTGGATGCAGTATTCCAAGTGTGGTCTTACTAAGGCTTTATAAAGTGGTACTAATACTGCTTTATAAATATTAATACTAAGGATCCTGACCTTTAGATGGTATTCTTGGCCATGCTGGCAGGGAGGATTAGGGATGTTGAAGTCAACACATGTGGGAAAAGAGCGAGAAATTTCACTTCTCCAAACAATTTGGGAGAACTTCTCAAAAGGGTTGTATTAATTCCTTTTCTCTTCCCCCACTCCCTTTTTAAACAGGTAATAAGCAACGGCCCCGTTCAGATACATTTGCTTCTCCAATATATCCAAATTATCCTGCATACCATCATTATCCACCGGTAAGTAAATGAGAAATACCAGGAAGAAGATTAGGAAATATGGAGAGAAGCATCCTTAACAGATCTTCTCTGAATCTCTCTTGCTTACTTTCTCCAGGGTTCTATGAATTTGATTCCCCAACATTTTCTTTCCAAAATAGCGACACAGAATATTAACACTAAGATTCTAAGAGTCCTTGTTGGATCAAAGCATCATAGTTCAGTGTCCTGCTTCTACGGTGGCCAAACTGAAGCTTCGTGGAACTTTCTCTCATTAGGGAAAACAGTCCATAGCTTTGTTCAATCAGAAACACTGGACCAATTTTGTGCTCCCAAAGGTCCACAAACAAATACACACAAATGCAGCCTGCACAATTACCTCATTCTTTAGCCAAAGGAATTTCCCTGCAGAACTTGCAGTTCATTTTTTTTTAAAGTTAATCTTTGCTCTCTGGTTTACACATGACACAAAAGGAGATATGAACATGGAGGGCAAAGAAAACAAAAATCAGTTTACATTATTTACAAGGACCACCTGGCATAGAAACAGTTCAGGTTGCTAGATGGATTGACATATTAATTACTGGAAATGGGTCCAGTGAGAATATATGGGTTTAAGATTTTTTAATTTTTAGTGATCCAAATCAGATCCCTAGTGATTAACAGCTTCTTTTGTCAAGAAACTAGATCATTCATTCATTCATCCATCCAATTTGCTCCTATTCAAAATGTCTTTGGGTGGGTACAAAACGATAAAAGAAAACCAGAGTATGAAAAAGTGCACTCAGTTTTTAAAATCAATGAAGCTTTAACAGGTTATGTACTGTTATGGTGCTTTTTTTGTAAAAGAAAAAGGTGCCGGAATTCACACATGTCATACAATCCGCCTTGTCTACCCTACAAGATTCCATCCAAAAAAGGTGCCGGAACTCCGTTCTGAGCATTCTATGAGGAAAAAAAAGCCCTGGGTAGAATCATCTGAAGGAGGGGAACCCTCTAGGGTGAGGCTTGGAGTCAATTTGGAGAGGGGAAACATCTGAGGTCAAACCCTTAGGTCTATATCTGCCATTTCCCAAAGGATAGTCTGGTGAGATTCTTGTAATATAGATGATCAGCAATAAAGTATGTACTTGGGCCATTCACAGAATAGTTCTGGCTGTTTGTGCCTGGCAGCTATTTAATTAAACAAACCAAAGGGCCAAGCACCTCCTGGAACAATCTTGCTTTGGCTAGATTTCAAAATACCTCTAGACTCAGCGGCCATCTGTACATTTGGAGAACGGATGGGTCAGAAAGTTGCATTAAATGGCATTAGGTGATAAACAATAGATCCCATAATTCAGTTTTCTTTGTTTATAAGTGGTGCATATTATATGTGCCCAAGCTCAGATTTCATTGTTAAACTGAATGATTCCAATGGTCCAATTCTCTCTCATCGTTCTACACTGTGCACATTACATGGGGCCAGAATATTGAGGATTTCTTTAATGTTGCATCGAAGGCACTATCATCTGTGACAGTTAACAGTTTGGGAACTCTGTGAGATCAGTGGCTGGTGGTGAGAAGGATGCTGTGTTACTTGAAAGATCAGCTTTAAAAATAATATTGTTTGCTACCCTTTCTGGTCTCCCAAAGATACAGAAGAAATCAGTTTTATTAGAGTGTATTTCAACAGAATTCATTTAGATGAAACACAGTTCTATGCAGCAGCAATCCTTTCTGATGGAAATGCAATCCTCTGTAAAAAGGAAATTTAAAAAGGGCTGAAATCACATATAAGGTTATCTGAGTTCATGGGATCCCTGGGTCTCCACATGAGATCTCAAGAGGTTTTAAATGAGAACATCCACCATTTGAAACAGAGCGTGCAAGATCTTGAAAAGGTGGAATGGTGAGATTACTTAGCATGTTGCATGAACTCAATCCTTTGTGGTTTATCAAATAAACCATAATTAAGTGGCACTCCTTAGTAGCCCTGATGCTGTTACCTAATTTGGGTAATGAAGTGTCTGCAAGAAAACAAGCAAGCTCAGAGAGCACCAGCGACCCCTCCTTTCAACCCTGAGCTACGAATATTCTCCTTTATTGAATCAGTTTTGAACTGATTTCTTTTTTTAAAAAAAAAATCCATTTCAAATTGGGTCATCAAGATGATATAAGTGTGTAGGTGATCTTGGTCAATGGTCAGCTTTTCAGTTCCCATTCACACTCATCCATTTCTTTTCTTTCTTTTTTTTAATCTGAACATTTTCCCCCCAGCAATATTATGGCTCCCACCAAGGTGATATTGGATTTCCCAGGCAGAATCAGTCATTCCTGTGGCATTCTACACCTACAGTTTCCTGTGAGTAAAAGCAATTCTTCCCAAAATATAATCAGCCAACCCCTGTAAGATGTTTCTCTACTTAACCTGATTTTTAACAAAGGTGATTCTTTTCTTGACTTCCAGATGGTGGAGTTCAAATCAGTGGCAACAGCATCACAGGAGTTCAGATCGGAGGTCTGAACCACATGCATCTTGAACAAGCTTCTAGGACAAGACAAAACAGTAACCAATGAATGCTGATAGAAAATAGACAATTTCATTCTTGTCCTTGGGAGCATTCCAGCCAACTCCACTTGCCTTCTCTGTTGTCCCTGATTTTTCTGTGCAATCCCTATAACTCAATCTAATCTAGCTATTTCCTAGAAAGATAGAATCACAGAATAAAAAGGGTGAAAGTGACTTAGGAGACCATCTATTCCAGGCATCTTTAAACTTGGCAACTTTAAGACTGGCGGACTTCAACTGCCAGAGTTCCCCAGCTAGCTTGGCTGGCTTGGGAATTCTGGGAGTTGAAGTCCACCAGTCTTAAAGTTGGTA
The DNA here is from genome assembly GCF_964194415.1 of Vipera berus. Taxonomy (NCBI): domain Eukaryota; kingdom Metazoa; phylum Chordata; class Lepidosauria; order Squamata; family Viperidae; genus Vipera; species Vipera berus. Next base: position 65,941,882 of record NC_138210.1, read on the forward strand.
AATTTGGAGATGCCTGATCTAATCCAACTCCCTGCCCAGTGCAAGAATCTACTACTTAAGCATCCTACATGGATGGCCATCCAGCGTCTCTTGAAACATCTTCAAAGAAGGAGAGCTCACTGCCTCCCCACTGTCTGTTTTTGTTCTTGAACAGCTTTTGCTGCTAAGAAACATCTCTTTTTGTCTAACAAAATTCGCTTCCTTTTAATTTCAACCTGTTGTTTTTGGTCCCGCCCTTAGAACCACACTGAATAATCCTGTCCCTTCTTGTACAGGATGACCATTTGGATACCTGAGGAGAGCTACTACATCTCTTCATAGTCTTCTCCTCGCTGGTCTTCCTATGAAGGTGCATGACTAATCCTCAACTGGGATGGGAAGCTGTATTAAGTCATGCACTTGATTCCTCCCTTCCCACCCTGACCCGTTGAATTCAGACATGGTGCTTTGCCTTTCTTTCTGTCAAATACTGGGATGGATTGAACTGAACTTTTGGGAATAAATGTTTTCTTCTTGTAACTACAATTGATTGGAGCCATTCCAACAATCTCTGTCAATGGTCAGGACTGAGGCTTCAAAGTGAAACAGGTGAAAGCTTAAATGAGAAATAATAATAAATTTTGGGAAAGAAAGGAGCGTCATCAAAACATTCAGTGATAAACTGAACTCCTTAACAGTTTATGGCAACATTTTTCTGAATAAATCTCTAACACGTTGCTGAAAATAAATGGCCACAGTCCTCGCTGTTTTGCAGAAAATCATTCTATTTAAGAAATGGGTGCTCATTCTGGGTATATGCAAAGCATGTGGGGTCCTCGGTGCTCTCTGAGCTTGGCTGTTTTCTTGTGGATGTTTCATTATCAAACTATGTAACATCATCAGTCCAGAGCAAACTGGATTTGTGTATGTGTGTGTCTGTGTTACTCAGGTAGGCTTTCAGCCTCCAAGTTGTGAGTTTTCAGAGATTCTTCTCCAGTCAAAGGTTATAGTGATATTAAATATTCAAAATGGCGGGTCCACTCACATACTATCTCATTAAAGCACCTGATTAAACTTTTGCCATGGATGTTAAGAAAATCATGCAATTGTTAAGTGAATCGTGCAGTTGTTTTCTGCTGGTTAATCACCGCAATAAAATTATTTGAATTTGAATTCATGAAGTTATTAAATGAATCCCACTTCTCCCATTGACTTTGCTTGCTGAAAGCTGGCTAGGAAGGTCACAAAGGATGACCACATGAGGAAATTATAGTTAGAGGGTTGGATTTTAGGCAGAAAAGTACCTTTCCCATTGTAGTTTATTTCCAGTCCAAGTCTATCCCTTTGTCCACCCTGCACCTGATCCAAGTTGGGACAGATCCTCATTTTTATGAACTTGTCAAACTGGGTTTCTCTATTTCTAATTTGTATGTTCGGTTTTCTCCAAAGCTCCATGTCTGTTCATAGTTTCATGAAGTATTCTTCACTCTACAAGGTGTTGTTATTGTTTAATTGGCAATTAAATATTATATAATTCAGATAGTGCCAGCAAGATTTACTGAAATTTACTTCAGTTAGGTTTGAAAATGTGATATAAGATTAACTGAAATTTACTTGAGAATTGGGTTTGAAAGTATAAGATTCACTGAAATTTACTTGAGAATTGGGTTTGAAAGTATAAGATTCACTGAAATTTACTTCAGAGCTGGGTTTGAAAATATAAGTTTCACTGAAATTTACTTCGGTTTGAAAATATGATGTAAGATTCACTGAAATTTATTTCAGAGTTGGGTTTGAAAATATGATATGAGTCCCTATTCAATTGTGAAGTAAATATTAAAAACTGGGTGTGATTGCTGAGAACAGTGAGCAACAAATATGCTTGTTAAATCACCGGTGACAATGTGGCATTCAGTAATACTCAGTGTCCTTAGAACTCCCCAATTAACTAAAAATAATGTTTTTTTAATGGGTAAAATATAAATGTAAGACATTAGGGAGTAAGACTACCAAAACCATATGACAGTGAATTCAATCCTTTTTTAAAATGGATTTTCATTGTCTGGTGTTGCGGCTTCCCAGAAGATCACATCATATTACTGTTAGCATACTGTGATATTGTGTAACTGTAGCAAACCTTTTTTTAATCAAGAGAGAATTTCCTGTCAGCATGACATATAATGGGTGGAAAACCTGGATTTGCAAAACAGAATCTCTGCAAGGGGATTTGTGTATTTATTTTTTTAGTCCTTAGTTCCATTTGTATGGCTGCCTATCTAACTCTGGGTGGTGCCTTATCTGTTTGAACTGCAACTGAAAACATCTTGCATTTCTGCAGTTAAATTTCAAGTGGGTCAAAAAGACAGCTTTGCAAATACCCCCTCTACACACACACACACACACACACACACACACACACACACAGACACACACACACACACACACACATGAATTTAGAAGTGCACCTTTTATTCTTTAGGTATGCGTTATTGTAAGGCTTTGTCACACAGTCAGCTAGATATTCAGACTGGATGTGGTATTTTTATCCAACTACTGAGTCTTACCCAAAGACCTGGGATAGTCAGGTATGGATGCTTGATGGTGATATTATGGTTTGTTGCATAACCAGGCAGATGTTCAGACTGAATTTGGAATTTTTATAGGCAGATGTTGATGTTTGATAATGTAAGAAGCATCTTTGAAGGATATAAACTGTTCCGATTAAAGCTGCCTTTTGAAATTGACTCATGGTGAATTTGTCACTCAGTCAATTGCAAAAGGTAGCTTTATTGAGTGAGGAAGGGCAGAGATTCTCAAAGTATTCAGCACATGCATTTAATCAGAACCAGTTTGGAATTCAGGAAGGAAGTGAATCTTCGGTAAATCTTATTTTCTTTCTAAACAAAGGCTGCTGCTGCTATTACTATTACTACTACTACTACTACTACTACTACTACTACTACTACTACTACTATTATTATTATTATTATTATTATTATTATTATTATTATTATTATTATTATTATTATTTTAAATTAACTGCTAATGTGAAGAATCACCAAACAATTTTTGCAAGAGTGCAATGAGACACAAATGCCTGTACAACTGAGGGGATGTG
>NC_138210.1:65949978-65982478 GCF_964194415.1 Vipera berus
TCTGTCTGAAATGTGCTTTCATGTGAACTGCTTTCATTTCAAGGGGAATTCACAAGAAGGAGGTCAAAACAAAGAGCGGCTTCCTGCAATCTTGCTAAATTACTTCTAAGAAAAATGTATGAACTGCAGATTAGGCATTTAACTTTCTTCTTCCTGAGCTCTTACCTTTCCTTCCTTTTTTTTTGAACAAACATCAAAAAAAGGAAGAAGAAAAATAAACCACACTTAAAAGCAAAAAGGAAAAGAGAGATTTATTTCCTCATAATTTTGCTAAAGATAATATTACACAAATAAAACTAATATAACTACATTAAAAAAATATTTTGTGTGTTTGCATATGTGTGGGCTTGTTACACGTAACTCACACACACACATTGAGTCAAGAATAAATGCAAATATTTTAAACATCCAAATTCAATATTTCTAATCACAACGTATGTACAGAAGGGGACAAATATTTAAGATAAGAGATAACCATTGTCATTTTTTTTATTGTGGGTACTCTGGTACACATTAAATGTGTACACATACATAATACACATATAGACATGCTATATACACACATATGTATATACCTACACCCTTACATATAAATACATACTAGATAGGGGGACCAGATTTGCATACATGTACCTTGATTGCAAGGGTGCTCAAAGTGGGTAGTAGTAGTAGTAGTAGTAGTAGTAGTAGTAACAACAACAACAACATTGGAAGGGACCTTAAAGGTCATCTAGTCCAACCCCCTGCTCAGGTAAGAAACACTATACCATTTCAGACAAATGGCTGTCCAGTCTCTTCTTAAAAACTTCCAGTGTTGGAGCCTTCACAGCTTCTGGAGGCAGGTTGTTCCACGGATTATTTGTTCTAACTGTTGGAACATTTCTCCTTAGTTCTAGGTTGCTTCTCTGTTTGGTTAGTTTCCATCTGTTGCTTCTTGTCCTGCCTTCAGATGCTTTGGAGAATAGGTTGACTCCCTCTCCTTTGTGGCAGCCCCTGAGATATTGGAACATTGCTATCATGTCATCCCTCGTCCTTCTCTTCATTAGACTAGACCACAGGTCTGCAACCCGCGGCTCCGGAGCCGCATGCGGCTCTTTCAGCCATCTCCTGCGGTTCCCGGTCTTCTGCCATGTGCAGTAAAAAAAAAGTGGGACTAAAAAGGTTCAACCAATCAATTCAAATATGCAGGGTAGGTGCATATCTCGCCTTGGCTCCACTCTTCAGTCAAACCCTGTTCTGCGCTTGCGCGCATGTACACACATGCACACATATTTTTTGTGGCTCCCAGTTTTTCCTTTTGTGAGGGAACCGGTTCCGAGTGGCTCTTTCACTGTTTCAGGTTGCTGACCCCTGGACTAGACATACTCAATTCCAACAACTGTTCTCTGATGCTATGCTATATTTCATTCCAGCCAGAGAAATTTCCAACATTTTGAGTACTGTTGATCCAGTATAAGATGCATTTTAATTTTTGATTGTCTTGCAATAGGAAACCTGGTTGCTAGCAACAGTAGTTCAATTGGTTTCTTTTTTTTAATTGAAAATTTTTACAAAATTTAATAAATGATGGGTGTAAATATAAAAAAAATTAGCTGGATCTAGGCAAAAGTCATTCTATTTTTTTAAAAAAATATATATTTTATTGTTTTTTTAACATAATCACCTTAATATTTAGTAAACAGCATGTTGTCTGGGTTTATATTTGCAAAACAATCACTAACAATTAGTTTCTATAATTTATAATCCACATAGTAGCTTTGCTTGATATTCTCTTCTTCAATAATATTTGCTTTACCAACCTTGAATTAATACAATTCTTATTATTTTGACAAGTAACAATTAAGTATAAAGATGTTTCCAACATTTTTACAAATAATAATCACATCCCTCTTTTCTATCTAGACATCTTGTTTGCCCATCATAGATCCTGTTTATAATTCTTATTTAAATTTGTTTTCTCCACAGTGTTCAAAACATTCTTACTAGTTAAGATTTTCTGAGTTAATTGCAATTAAATGTTTAAGTCTATTTTCTTCATACAAGCCATCCCACCACTTTTACATTTCTCATGTCTTAAAAAATAAAAAATAAAAAAGGAAAAGAAAGAGAAAAAAAGGAAGAAGAAAGAATAAGAAAATAGTATTATGTAAAATACATATCCCTCTTAAACTAATATACATTTATCTCCAAAATTTTTCTGTTCTTTTTAACCATCATTAAACATATGTTTAATCTTTAGATGTCCTTTATATTAACCATCCCAAACATTTTTATGTTTCTCATATAAAAAAAATGGAAATAAAAAAATGAAGTGAAAAAAGAAAGAAAAAATACTATATTACTTGTGGGATTCATCCCTCTTAAACTAAAATTCATTTATATTCTATTTCTTTAACCATATTCAAACATACAGGTGAAACTCGAAAAATTAGAATATCGTGCAAAAGTTCATTTATTTCAGTAATGCAACTTAAAGGGGAAACTAATATATGAGATAGACTCATTACATACAAAGCAGTTCAAGCTGTGATTTGTCATAATTGTGATGATTATGGCTTACAGCTCATGAAAACCCCAAATCCACAATCTCAGAAAATTAGAATATTGTGAAAAGGTGCAATATTCTAGGCTCAAAGTGTAATCAGCTAATTAAGCCATAACACCTGCAAAGGGTTCCTGAGCCTTTAAATGGTCTCTCAGTCTGGTTCAGTAGGAATCACAATCATGGGGAAGACTGCTGACCTGACAGTTGTGCAGAAAACCATCATTGACACCCTCCATAAGGAGGGAAAGCCTCAAAAGGTAATTGCAAAAGAAGTTGGATGTTCCCAAAGTGCTGTATCAAAGCACATTAATAGAAAGTTATGTGGAAGGGAAAAGTGTGGAAGAAAAAGGTGCACAAGCAGCAGGGATGACCGCAGCCTGGAGAGGATTGTCAGGAAAAGGAGGAGATTTTGGAGCACTTCATGCTTCCTTCCGCAGACGAGCTTTATGGGGATGCTGACTTCATTTTCCAGCAGGACTTGGCACCTGCCCACACTGCCAAAAGCACCAAAAACTGGTTCAATGACTGTGGGATTATTGTGCTTGATTGGCCAGCAAACTCGCCTGACCTGAACCCCATAGAGAATCCATGGGACATTGCCAAGAGAAAGATGAGAGACATGAGACCAAACAATGCAGAAGAGCTGAAGGCCGCTATTGAAGCATCCTGGTCTTCCATAACACCTCAGCAGTGCCACAGGCTGATAGCTTCCATGCCACGCTGCACTGAGGCAGTAATTGCTGCAAAAGGGGCCCAAACCAAGTACTGAGTACATATGCATGCTTATACTTTTCAGAGGTCCGATATTGTTCTATGTACACTCCTTGTTTTATTGATTGCATGTAATATTCTAATTTTCTGAGATTGTGGATTTGGGGTTTTCATGAGCTGTAAGCCATAATCATCACAATTATGACAAATCACAGCTTGAACTATCTTGCTTTGCATGTAATGAGTCTATCTCATATATTACTTTCCCCTTTTAAGTTGCATTACTGAAATAAATGAACTTTTGCACGTTATACTAATTTTTCAAGTTTCACCTGTATGTTTAATTTTTAAATATTCCCTCTGATACATCTCATCATCTAATTTCTTAATTCTCACTTTAGCCTTTTTCTTTTTAGGCAAAAGTCATTCTAATTCATTCTTGTTTTCAATGCACATTTTTGCTGGACATGTCTCCTGCACTCCAGAAAATGAATGAGCTTCCATGTTATAATCTCCTACTCCTGAGATATATTGCTCTTGAAATGTAATTTAATTTAGTTGTCACTAGGCTTTTTTGGAAGTGAGTTTCAAAATTTACTGCTTCTGCAGCTTCAGGTACCATTTGCTTGCCCTATGTTAGAGCAACCTAAGATATGCAGATGATACCACTCTAATGGCAGAAAGTGAAGAAGAACTAAAGAGCCTCTTGTTGCGGGTGAAGAAGGAGAGTGCAAAACTTGGGTTGAAACTTAACATTAAGAAAACCAAGATCATGGCATCCGGTCCTCTCAATTCCTGGCAAATAGATGGGGAAGAAATGGAGGTAGTGACATATTTTATTTTCCTGGGCTCCAAGATCACTGCAGATGGGGACTGCAGCCAAGAAATTAAAAAACGCTTGCTCCTTGGGAGGAAAGCCATGGCAAATCTAGACAGCACACTAAAAAGCAGAGACATCACCCTGTCAACAAAAGTGTGTATAGTCAAGGCTATGGTCTTCCCAGTTGCAATGTATGGCAGTGACAGTTGGACCATAAAAAAGGCTGAGCGCCAAAGAATTGAGGCCTTTGAGCTATGGTGCTGGAGAAGACTCCTGCGAGTCCCTTGGACTGCAAGGCGATCAAACCGGTCAGTCCTAGAGGAGATCAACCCTGACTGCTCTTTAGAAGGCCAGATCCTGAAGCTAAAACTCAAATACTTTGGCCACCTAATGAGAAGGAAGGACTCACTGGAGAAGAGCCTAATACTGGGAAATATTGAGGGCAATGGAAGAAGGGGACGACAGAGAATGAGGTGGCTGGATGGAGTCACTGAAGCAGTAGGCGTGAGCTTAAAGGGACTCCAGAAGATGGTAGAGGACAGGAAGGCCTGGAGGAACGTTGTCCATAGGGTCGCGATGGGTCAGACACGACTTCACAGCTAACAACAACAACAATGTTAGAGCAGGCTAGAAAACAGGTTCTGCGGATGGTTCTGTTGTTGGACTAAAATTCCATTTTAAGACCAACCTGGAAAACCTTTCAGAAGCTTATTATGATACCAATTTTCATTTAGGGGACTAATGACACCTGGGAAGCTGCATACTTGGCCTTTTAGGAAGCACTTCATGATAGAGAAAGAAACCTCTTTCTCCAATCAACCTCTAGGTCAGGGGTGTCAAACTCAATTTCATTGAGGGCCGCATCAGCATTGCAGTTGCCCTCAGGGGGCCGGGTGGGTATGGCCTGGGTGGGTGTGGCCTACTGGGTGGGCGTGGCTAGAGTGCGTATGGCCTACTGGGTGGGCATGGCCAGCTCTACATCATTCGCATCAAGGGTGCTTATGGGGGCCTGGGCAGGAGTGGGACAGATCTGAGGGTCTCTGGCAGAAGGAGGGTCTCTGGGCCAGGGCCAAGGCAGTGGCGGCCATTCCGTCACTGTTTCCAGGATGGCTTCACGGGCCGCATGAAACCACTTCGCGGGCCGGATCTGGCCCCCGGGCCTTGTGTTTGACATGTCTGCTCTAGGTTGATTAGAGAAAAAGAGAGCAGATGCTAAGAGTTTGCACTGCACTTTCCTTTCAGGAGAGCACCAATTCCACTTTTACTGAAGCTGATGCTTTCCAGATATGTTATTTTATTTTTATTTTATTTTAATTCCATTTATATCTTGCCCTTCTTCGAAGACTCAGGGCGGCTTACAAGCTTAGCAGTAGCCTTCATATATGCCTGCTTATTAGGGCTTTCACACACCCCCCCCAAGCAGCATTATTACAAAGTCAGCTTAATTGCCCCCAACAATCTGGGTCCTCATTTTATCTACCTCGGAAGGATGGAAGGCTGAGTCAACCTTGAGCCTGGTGGGATGCGAACCTGCACTAATTGCAGGCAGCTGGTGTTACTTAAGGAGGCATTAGCCCACTGCTCCACCAAGGCTCTTGTTAGAAATATCATTGTAATAATTCCTATCCTGTATATCCCATGACCTAATAGAATTTGTTGTTCAATTGCTAAGTCATGTCCAACTCTTTATGACCTGCATAAACTGTAGCATGCCAGCCCCTGTGTCCTGCACTGTCTTCCAGAGTTTGCCCAAATACATGTTCATTGCATCAATGACACTCATCTCATCCTCTGCTGTCCCCTTCAATCTTTCCCAACATCAGGTCTTTTCCATTGACTCCTCTTTTCTCATTTGGTGGCCTTTCAAAGGGCAGTCAGGTTTGATTTCCATTAGGATGGACTTCATTTAGGATCTCCTTGCAGACCCAGAGTCTTCTCTAACACCACAAAATACACTTGACAAAATATACCAACATACACTGGTTAATGAAATAGCTGCTCTAATTTAATTTCCTCTTCCCTTCCCATTCCCTTTTCCTTTTCTGTGTGTAGCTGAGCATGTACTTGCTTTCAATAAAGTGCTTAGAAACTCCAGACATTTCTAAGTGGACAACAGTGGTGATGATGATGATGATGATGATGATGGTGATAATCACACAACATCCGGATAATCACGATGTCACCAAAATATTCAAGGAGGGGAAAAAAAGATCAACATCATCTTAAACATAATCTTGGCTTGGAAATTGACTAAGCTATGGTTTGATTTACTATGGCTTGTTGAATAAAGCACAACTAGCTGGGGTTTCACAATGCAGTACTAAACAATAAATTATGATTTGTGAGACACAATGACTGGAATCATACTGCTGTCTGAACCCAAATCAAATCATTGATGACTTTGACAAGTTATTTGTTAAGGTTCCAACTGATGAACCCAACCAAGTAAACACCTTTGAGGCTTTTCGACTGCTTAATGTAAAACTTTATTGAGTATATCATTTCAGCACGCATGCGAGCCAAACCAGCTCTGGCAAAATCTTACCCAATCCCACATAGTAAAAGTATAGAATTCCCCCTACCCCTTCTTGATCAGGTCACATTGCCCAATTAGGTGGAAAAATATTGTTCTGAGAAAGTGTCTCTGGGTCTGGTCAGACACCTGGTGAACTGTCCTTGGTTCTCACAGTCTGCTTTCTTGATCTTTTGAAGTCTGCATTCCAATCCCTTTCCCTCCCCCCAAGTTCATTCACAAGCTGAGAAGCAATAATTGATGGACCAGCAAAAGTGTGCTTGGAACTTGGCATTATTCTTGAAAGAAATTACAAAAGAAGGGATTCAATCTGAAATCAAGACGTGTGGTAGAAACCACTTCTGGAACTCCAGCTTCAGTGTCAGAAGGTGAAACAAAGTATAGCAATTTCTTGAAAGATTGTTGTTAGTTGTGAAGTCGTGTCTGACCCCTCACAACCCCATGGACAACGTTCTTCCAGGCCTTCCTGTCCTCTATCATCTTCTGGAGTCCATTTAGGCTCATGCCTACTGCTTCAGTGACTCCATCCAGCCACCTCATTCTCTGTCCCCTTCTTCTCTTGCCCTCAACCTTTCCCAGCATTAGGCTCTTCTCCAGTGAGTCCTTCCTTCTCGTTAGGTGGCCAAAGTATTTGAGTTTCAACTTCAGGATCTGGCCTTCTAAAGAGCAGTCAGGGTTGATCTCCTCTAGGACTGACCGGTTTGATCGCCTTGCAGTCCAAGGGACTCGCAGGAGTCTTCTCCAGCACCATAGTTCAAAGGCCTCAATTCTTTGGTGTTCAGCCTTTCTTATGGTCCAACTTTCACATACATTGCAACTGGGAAGACCATAGCCTTGACTATATGCACTTTTCTTGAAAGTTGGTATGCAACAACTAAACAAAACCCAATTTCTAGGCATGAATCTTACCATCCATTGATGCTGAACCCAGATTTATCCTGTTCTTAAACCTCAGCTCACCTTTCCCCACTTTTCCTTTTAAGGAGCTTAAGAGTAATATCAGCCTGGACTTCCCACAATAGAAATCAGGTCCAGACCTGCTGAGCCTCAGCAGAGCAGCTGAATCACATGCCTTTCATACATTGCCCTGGGACTAAATCACCCAACTGCATAACCTGGTGGGTGAGTAGTTGTCATTGTTTCTCACTAAAAGAGTCTTCTAGCCTTCTGACATCATGCTTTGAACTAGTCAAACCAGTTCTCCAGAACATCTTTAGATGATAGCTATTTCCTACCGCTGGGGGCAAAAATACCATAGGAGTGCAGGTTATGAAAGAGACAAGTCTACCTCTGCTTTTTTACTCCTCCTTTGTCTACATCTGTTTGTACTATCTAGGAAGGATGACTCCAGGGCAAGAATCAAGAAAGCAAGGGACGGAAGGTTCAGAGAAGAGTCAAGAATGTTGCACTGAACGTTGCACGGAAGGTTCCCTTATAATATCCAGATGAGATCTGCCCTGCAATGGGATGAGGAAACAGGAAGAGAGTGATATTCAAAGGAAACAAGTTTTAACACAAAGGAGTCAATGACCCATTTAACGAAGAGAAAGAGGCTCTCTGTGCATGCTCAGGATCCTTTCTTCTTTTCCATTGCTGCAGGCACTTCAAGCTGAATTTGTATAGGGTGCTTCAAGGGAAAACTGGCAGCAGTTAATTCTCACAATGCACTGCTTTGGGAACAAGCCAGGCTCCCTGTTTCATGTGTGTGTCCCCAAAAATAATACAATAAAGTGGGTGTTCGTCCCAGCTTCTGCCAACCTAGCAGTTCAAAAGCACGTAGAAATGCAAGTAGAAAAATAGGGACCACTCCGGTGGGAAGGTAACAGTGTTCCGTGTGCCTTTGGCGTCTAGTCATGCCAGCCACATGACCACAGAGACGTCCTCGGACAAGCGCTGGCTCTTCGGCTTTGAAATGGAGATGAGCACCAGCCCCTAGAGTCGGAAACAACTAGCACGCATGTGCGGGGGAAACTTTACCTTTACCTTTAAGTGCAGAGAATGGAAATCATGTTCAATGAATTAAAGGCAGAGAAAATGATTCTCCCATTTCAATTAAAAAAGGCTTCCCATTTGACCTAGAGGCCCACATCAAGCTTGCAGGAGTTGGATGGCTGCTCGTTGTGATTCTCAACCTTAGGAGAAATGAAGCTGGGAAAATGGAAAATGAAAATTTTAAAATTAAAGTACAAAATCTGAATTAAACAGGAATGAAGAAAAGTAATAGAAAGTGAAAGAAAAAAATATAAATAAAGGAGAGGAAAGGAAAGGAAAAGAAGTTTCTAATCTTCTTGACAATGATTATAGTTGCCTCAAAGGTTACACCATATTTTTCTTCTTTCCATAAACTACTTTTTAATCTTCAAACCTATATGTCACAAGTTTATTTTTCTCATTTCCAGGCACAATGTAGTTATTGATCTTTATCTAATCAAACAAGTTAATTTTGCCATTTCCTTTGTGGGATGTCAAAGTCTTTCCATTTTTTTATGCATATCGTAGCTTCTTAGGGGTAATCATATATAAAAGTAATGTTCTGTGGCTCTTTTCTAATTGACTGCCCCTTAATCCCAGCAAAAAAAAATCTGATTTTATTGATCATTGAATATTGATCATTATATGTATTTGAACCCAAAATTTTCTGGCTTTTTTAGAAGTCCACCAGGTGAGATAAAAATGTTCTCCACATTTCCAACATAAATTTGACAATATCCTTATACATTCTAGACAGGTTTTCTGGAGTCAAATACTTCATTTTATAAAATTTCTCTTTTAAATTGTAACATGATGTCAATTTTATCCACATATTTTCCCCACTTTTCCATCAGTACATTGTGTCCAAACTTCTAAGCCCATTTTGTCATGCAGTTCTTCACTTGTTCTTCTTTCATTTCAAATGTCAATAAAATTTATACACTTTAGCAATCATAGGTTCAATAGTTGTATATAGTTAAATTTCAAATTCTGTCTCAATTCCAAATGCTCTTCTATCTACCTTAAAACTTTGCCTTCACTGTGCATACAACATCACTGAAAACTAAATCTCTCTGTAGCCGAGTTGCTGTCTTGATTTCATCTTATATTCTCGATTGTTCTTGTTCTAACAGTTCTCAGTAGGTTAACCATTTCTCTTTACCTGCTGTTTCTTTCTTATAAAATGCTTCTTGTGCTAAGAACCATAAAAGCATTTTTAAACATAGTCTGGGAAGCATATCAATTGTTTTTTCCTGAAGGTTGGTGAAGTCTGAGAAATACACTTCCCCAGTCTGAGGCTCTTCAGATATGTTAGAACTGCTGTCTCCTCAAAACCTAGCCAACAAAGGCCTGTAAAGTGCCAGTCTCTAACGCTATATTTATAAAGACCTGAATCATGCAAGTCACTGTACTCCCTGTGATTCTCTATGGAAGTGAAAGTTGGAATTTAAAGAACCAGGGTGGGTAGAATATTCATGCCTTTGAACTTTAGTGTTGAAGAAGACTCCAGAGAAGGATCTATGGCAATTTGTCACAGCCAAATCTCCATAGCCAACCCACCATGGCCAACTTGCCATGGGGCACCTTTCTGGGGGACAAGAGTTACACTAATATAAAAGAAATGGTAGAGTAGAGTAGAGTAGAGTAGGGTAGGGTAGGGTAGGATAGCATAGCATAGCATAGCATAGCATAGCATAGCATAGCATTGTACCCCTGCGGCCCCTGACCCGGCGCAGATCCCAGCGAGCCCCATGGTACACCGCGGAGCTCCGGGAGATGAAGCGTCGGAGACGGGGCCTAGAGAGCCGTTGGAGATCCAGTCGATCCGAATCCGACCGGTTGCGACTAAGAATCCTCACCAGGTCTTATCTCGCAGCGATAAGGGTGGCGAGATCCAATTATTTTTCCACCCTCATCGCGTCCGCAGATAATCGCCCGGCTGCCCTGTTCAGAGTGACTCGCTCCCTTCTGAACCAAGAGGTGAGGGAGGAACCCTTACAGGGTCGAGCCGAGGAATTCGGTCAATATCTGTTGGACAAAATCGCTCGGATTCGAACCGGCCTGGACTCCAACTGGGCAGAGTCTGAGGAACAGGACATGGACAGTCTTGTCGACGTCATCTGGGAGGAATTCGATCCTGTGACTCCAAAGGAAGTGGACAGGATTATGAGGAGGTTGAGCTCCTCCACATGCTTACTGGACCCGTGCCCTTCCTGGCTGGCTTATGCAGCTCGAGAGGGGACACGAGGCTGGTTTCAGGCGGTCATCTCTGCTTCTCTGAGTGAGGGTCACTTCCCCACCTCCTTGAAGGAGGCGGTGGTGAGACCTCTCCTCAAGAAGCCCACCTTAGACCCAGCTTCATTGAATAACTTTCGTCCAGTCTCCAACCTTCGCTTCCTTGCGAAGGTTGTTGAGAGTGTGGTGGCGCATCAGCTTCCTCAGGTCCTGGAGGAAGCGGATTATCTAGACCCGTGCCAATCGGGCTTCAGGCCGGGCTACAGCACGGAGACGGCATTGGTCGCTCTGATGAATGATCTCTGGAGGGCCCGGGACAGGGGCCATTCCTCTGTCCTAGTCTTATTAGACCTTTTGGCGGCTTTCGATACCATCGACCATGGTATCTTGCTGCGGCGCCTCAGGGGATTGGGAGTGGGAGGCACGGTTCTGCGGTGGTTCTCCTCCTTTCTCCTGGGACGCTCGCAGTCGGTGTTGGCAGGAGGACAGAGGTCGACTCCGAGGCCTCTTGTTTGTGGAGTCCCTCAGGGGTCGGTTCTCTCGCCTCTCCTGTTCAACATCTACATGAAACCGCTAGGTGAGATCATTCACGGTTTTGGAGTAGGGTACCATCAGTATGCTGATGACACCCAGCTCTTCATCTCAACTCCAAACAGCATCAGTGATGCCTTCGACGTGATGTCCCGTTGCCTGGAAGCAGTCCGGGAATGGATGGGGAGGAACAGGCTTCAACTCAACCCGGACAAGACTGAATAGCTGTACATACCGGCATGCCAGGATACTCAGAACATTCCATCCCTTAACATCGGGGATGAGTTATTACCCCCTGTTGATAGGGCCCACAACCTGGGTGTCCTCCTAGACTCACAGCTATCCTTGGAAGATCACATAGGAGCTGTGACCAAGGGGGCCTTTACTCGGGTTCGACTGGTGCGCCAACTACGACCTTATCTGGACCTGGATGCCTTACGTACAGTCACCCATGCACTTGTGACCTCCCGCCTTGACTACTGTAATGCTCTCTACATGGGGCTGCCCTTGAGAGCCACTCGGAAGCTTCAACTGGTGCAGAGTGCAGCTGCACGAACACTTTTGGGGGCCTCCCGATACTCCCATATCACACCTCTCCTCCGTGAGCTGCACTGGCTTCCGGTTGCCTTCCGAGTGAAATTCAAGGTGCTAACAATGACATACAAAGCCCTACATAGCATGGGTCCGGATTACCTACGGGAGCACCTTCTGCCAACGTCAACACCCCTCCGTCCTGTACGCTCCCACAGAGAGGGCCTCCTCAGGGTGCCACCACTCAAAGAATGCCGGCTGGTGGCCCCCAGGGGGAGGGCATTCTCAGTGGGTGCACCAACCCTCTGGAACTGCTTGCCTACTGAAATCCGGATGGCCCCCGACCTTCGCACCTTCTGGCGCGACTTAAAAACTTACCTGTTCCAGCAGTCCGGCCTGGCCTGATAGCTCTTGGGGTTTCATTTGTTTTTACTATTGTTTTTACTATTGTTTAACTGTATACCTACCTTACTCTGTACACCGCCTCGAGTCCCTCGGGAGAAGGGCGGTATATAAAAACAAATAAATAAAATAAATAAATAAATAAATAAAAATAGCATAGCATAGCATAGCATAGCATAGCATAGCATAGCATAGCATAGCATAGCATAGCATAGCATAGCATAGCATAGCATAGCCTAGACTAGACTAGACTAGACTAGACTAGACTAGACTAGACTAGACTAGAGTAGACTAGACTAGACTAGAATACTGGACTAGACTAGACTAGACTAGACTAGACTAGACTAGACTAGACTAGACCAGACCAGACCAGACCAGACCAGAATAGAATAGAATAGAATAGAATAGAATAGAATAGAATAGAATAGAATAGAATAGAATAGAATAGAATAGAATAGAATAGAATAGAATAGAATAGAATAGAATATCAGAGTTGGAAGGAACCTTGGAGGTCTTCTAATCCAACCCTCTGCTCAGGAAGAAAAACCTATACTATTTCAGACAAATAGTTGCCCAGTCTCTTCTTAAAAACTTCCAGTGTTGGAGTATTCACATCTTCTGGAGGCAAGTTCTTCCACTGATTAATTGTTCTAACTAATTGTTCAGGAAATTTCTTCTTAGTTCTAGGTTGCTTCTCTCCTTGATTATTATAACAACAACTGCCATCGTTCCGATAGATGAAACCCTTCAAAAGAACTTTGAGGCATAGTTTTCCTTAAAAAAATCTTTTATCTGGGAAAAAAAGTATCGGCACTACATAGTTGAACCCAAAAACTAAATTCCTGTCCCCCGATACAAAGTAACAAAGTGCAATTCCCACCCCCCAATAAACTGTCATAAATCACATTCCCCAATTAGCTTAAAACACAGCCCGCCAATTATCAGCTTGTCCTTGGGTTCCCAACCACACGTTATGTTATGGCTAGCTGAGCTTACATTCCAAACACCCCCCCCACACACACACTGCACCTAATTTCTAAAGCAAGGAAAATCATGTTAAAGGAATAGAGAAAATGGCTTCCTTTTAATCAGTTGTCAAAGCGGGAGCATCCAATGTTAGCAGCACTGACAACAACAACAATAATTATAATAATTATAATAATGTTGGAAAGGACCTTGGAGGTTATCTAGCCCAACCCCCTGCTCAGGCATTTCAGACAAATGGCTGTCCAGTCTCTCCTTAAAAACTCCCACTGTCGGAGCATTCATAGCTTTTGGAGGCAAGTTGTTCCACTGATTAATTGTTCTAACTATCAGGAAATTTCTCCTTAGTTCTAGGTTATTTCTCTCTTTGGTTAGTTTCTATCCATTGCTTCTTGTCCTACCTTCAGGTGCTTTGGAGAATAGCTTGACTCCCTCTTCTTTGTGGCAACCCTTGAGATATTGGAGCACTCCTATCATGTCACCCCTAGTCCTTCTTTTCATTAAACTAGACATACCCAATTCCAGCAACCATTCTTTGTTGCTCTTCTCTGCACTCTTTCTAGAGTCCCAACATCTTTTTTACATTGTGATGACCAAAACTGGATGCAGTATTCGAAGTTTGGGCTTACGAAGGCATTATAAAGTGGTATTAACACTTCATGCGATAGAATTCACTGGTAGAATAGAAACATTAAAGACAGGATGCAAAAGGATGGACAGAATGACATGTGAACGACAAAAATATTTATTTATTTTAAATATGTATTTGTTTATTTTATTTATTTATTTAAATTTTAAATAAATAAATCAAATGGTTAAATTGTCCCACAGCGACTTGTCCTGTGGCAAATTGGCCATGGTGAGTTGGTTGTGGTGGGTTGGCTGCAGAGATTTGACTGCAGAGAATTAGCTGTGGTGAGTTTTCCCTATTCCACCTGAGAATACCGTGGGAAGTCATGAAAACCAACCAATAGGTTATTGAAAAAAAATCAACCCAGAGTTCTCACTCTAGGCAAAAATGACCAGGCTCAAATTCTCCTACTTCAAATGTATGATGTGAAGTTCCAGCTCTCTGGAGAGGGCAATAGTGTGTTGTGATTCAGGGTCAGCCTGTGGGTTCGGCAGTTGGGTCGGATGACTCAGAGGAGGAGGAGGGGGGTGTTGAAGACCTTGCTGAGGGGGTTGAAGATCTTGCTGATGAGAGTCCTCAGCCAGGCCCCTCCCACTTGGTCACCACGGAGACCCAGTTGTGTGAGCCTGACAGCGTGGATGAAGATGACCCACAGCTGGCCCTGTTCAAGGACGCCCGACGCAGGAGGCAGTCAATTAGGAGTAAACAGAGGAAGGCAATGGGGCTTCTCGGAAGGAGGCAGAGAGAAGCCACGCCCTGAACTCTATATAAGGGGAATGTGTGGGGAGGGCTGGTTTGCTGAAGGCAACCGCTCGGATAGTTCGTGTTTCTTAAAGTTCCTGTTTCTTGGTTCATGTCTTGTTTGTTTTTGTAGTAATACATTTGGCAGGCGTAATTCCAGCCTCTTGCCGTTTGTAAAGGGGTTGCCTTTTCTGTAGGGCCGGTAGCAGGCTGGTACAGAACATAGTGCTAGGAAAAGTGGTAAGAAAAGAAGAAGAGGACAACCAGAAACATGATTAATGGACTCATTTATAGTTGTGACCACTGAGAGACTTGAAATAACATGCCAGGGATAGATTGTAATAGAAAAAATCTACAGTATCCATGTGGTCACTAGGAGTTGGAAACAACAATATCACATAATAAATTATATCAACATCTCCAACACAATCAAAGGAGGATAGGTTAAGTGAAGATTGAATTAATTTGGAGGGAGGGGGAGGCTATCATTAGTCTAAACAGGAAAACAGAGTAGAAGTAAACATAACAGAGAGGAGGAGACGGGACAGGAGGTAAACAGAATAGAACTTGTAGCAATTGAGCCACATTCCTTACAATTTTTTTTTAATCCCATTTATATCCCGCCCTTCTCCGAAG
Source organism: Vipera berus (assembly GCF_964194415.1). Lineage (NCBI taxonomy): Eukaryota > Metazoa > Chordata > Lepidosauria > Squamata > Viperidae > Vipera > Vipera berus. The sequence goes on from NC_138210.1 coordinate 65,965,250, forward strand.
ACTCAGGGTGGCTTACAATCTAAAGCACAAATCAAATTTCTGCTCATCTATTCTCTCCACATTAAAGCTTTTTGGATCAAAATTTGGTGGAACATGCAAAAGATTTTTAAGAGAAAGATAAAGTTTACCCCACAATTATTTTTACTGGGTGTTATTACAGATGGTGACATTAAAGAAATCAATTTGATGTTGAACCTCATAACAGCAGTGAGGTTATTGGTAGGGCAATATTGGAGGGAAGGACAGCCTGCCGACTATAGAAGAATGGACGCTTAAGGTGTCCAACTTAGCAGAAATGGCTAAGATCTCGGCTTACTTGAAGGATCACTCACAATAACGATACATTTCGGTTTGGAGAAGATGGATAGACTATATTCAGAAAATGTATGAGACCAAAAAGTTCCATTTAGCCTATGAATAAGATTGCTATAATTTAAGTCTTTTTTAATATTATTATTAGTTACAATAATGTATATATCATATGGTATTGTTATTGTATTAGTATAAATTGGATACTTGTAGTTTGTTTGTAATGATGTTATAGATGGGTTAAAGTGCATTGTGTATTTGGTTATTTACATAGTTGGTTAATGTTAGATAGATTATGGTTATTTTGTATTTGTAACCCTGTATTCAGCTTTGGGAAGTGGGGGAGGGGGAGGGGCTCTGGGGCGGGTTGGGAAGGGGATAATATTGTAACCTCAATAATTTTTTCCAATATTCTCTCCACTTGTACCTTTTCCACCATTTTCCACCAAAAGTAGTGTTTAAAATTAGCTTCTGTAATTATCTCTTGGAGCATGAGCAATTGACCTTAGGGAGGGTTTATCTGGTTTACCCAGTTGATCCAAACTACAGTGCACTAACAGGTGAAAGGACTCTGTGTGTTTATGCACAGAGGAATGAAGGAGAATCTTTGTAGAATCTTTGTAGCTCAGGGTTGAAATGAGAGGTCCCTGGTGCTCTCTGAGCTTGGTTGTTTTCTTGCAGATGTTTCATTACCCAAACTAAGTAACGTCATCAGTGCTGATAATAATGATAATATCTACTTTGAGCAATGAAATGTCTGCAGAAAAGCCGAGCACCAAGGACCACTCATGATCAGGAATGTTTCAACCCTCCAGGTCCATTGGAAGGAGAGCAAGGGAAAATGACACATCCTAATCCAGAACTTCCTGGATGAGGAGATTCCCATCATCTGCTCAACTTTGACTCCCACCTAGCCCATGTCTCGACAGGCTCAGAATGGCTCCATGCCGACAGTGTAATGAGTCTTTTGGACCTTGGCCAAACTCTTAATACAATTTGTTCAATGTTGTGTTTATTGACCAGGCTGAGTGTTGACGTATATGTATAGGCATGGCAGTGGAGAAAGGCAACATGCTGAATGTGGGAAAGGACTTTAAGAAAGGAAGAGTAAGTTGGGAAATAGAAAGGAAACGAGCAAAACTCAACCTAGAAATATAGTTCCTTCCATAGGCAATGAAGCCGTTCCCCATTTCATCCTGGGGCTGCCTTAACATTTTGCTTTTTGCTAAACCATGGTGACCATAAGGGCATCATGTTAAATTTTGCAGCTCAAGCAACATCTTTTAGAAAATATTGGAGAAAACACAGCTGGTGGACTGCATATGGTGCTGTTGTACAACGTGGTTTGCAAGACTGTGATTATTTTTAAATTGAAGAATCCAAATAAAGGATGAAGAATGCCCTAAAGGTCAAAGACAGAATGGAAAACATAGATCTCTGCTATGTCTCTACAGTCCCTGGAGGTTGATTTGCTAGGTCCAAAATCAAGAATGACACGTGGTGATTCTTCCAACCTGAGTATAGGAGATGACCAGGCTGAGCCTGAGGGAGGGGTGAAATGTGTCATCAGTCATGAGTCCCTTTGCACCTACAAGTGATCTAAATCCAGCCCACCATGAATTCCTTTTGATTCTTATCTATCACCAAGTTGCTTTGACCTGTTATATCTGTCATTTCTGCTATTTTTTAGTCCTTAAAAGGACTGTGGACTGTGGGTTGTGTGTGAAGCCAGGAGGTCCTCACGGATGTCTGGCTGCCAGTCCGTCTGTTACTCATTTAGCACCACCCAGGAGGCACGTGTGGCTTAAGGATTGCCACAGATGTGAGTAACTTTGCTGGCCGAACATCAGAGCACCACACAAAAGTGGATGGAAGCATGGAGTAGCTATACCTCCCAAGATATTTTTGAGCATATTAATCCTAATAATATACCTCCAGGGTTCAACTTACCCCGACACATATGGGTGACATACAATAGAATTAGAACGACTCATGGGGTGTGTGCTGATTCTTTGTATAAATGGGGGAAGACATCTTCAGCACAATGTGATTGCGGCTCTTCCCAACAGACTATCCAACATAAAGTGAGGGAATGCATTAATAGAAAATACCCAGGAGATTTTAAGGACTTCCTCTGCATAACAACGGTAGCTACTGACTGGATTTCCAAACTCGACATTGAATTCTGAAATGTTACTTCTGGTTTCCTCTTAGGTTTCCTTACTGTTTCTTTTTAATTGTTTTAACTGTTTTAACTTGTAAATATGAAACATTTTTAATATTGTGTGTGATCAGCCATACGCTAAATAAATTTGACCTGTTAGTAGTTCAGATTCTTGTAGAGAGTTTAACCTTGCCATAAAACTTTATACTCATATGAACTGCCTGGATCTTCTGATTTCCCTGGTGCTTAACACTGAGTTCTTTATTGTTTCACACCTATAGGCAAAATTTTGCCAGACTGAACATTCTACTATCTGCATTTACAATATACTCTATTAGGGAAAGGGTATCTTGACCATCTTTCTCTAACACATAATATCTGGGTGAGTTGCCTCTTACTCCTCTAGAATGTACCCCCTTTCTCCTGAGAATCTACCTCCCCTCTGCATTCCAAAACAGATTTTTTTTAATTAAACAGTAATTCCCCAGTTATCCAAATATATATATTTGGATTGGGAGGCACGTTCTTATAGTTTCTGTGAAGCCAATAGTTTAGCTAATAAACGTGTTATGGGTCTGTTCGTCCCCCATCCTCCCACAATCAATTGCATCAATCCTATTTTCATTGGGCTGGCTGGGGTCTGTTTAAACTTTGGTGCTCTGCCTCTCTCCCCTCTCCCCACCCACCAGGAGTGTTTGTCTTGCTGTGCGTAATCGTCTCACCGTTCGAGTAGCACTTCTTCCTGTGTTGCTGCCGTCTCAGCTGATCACTCCTCCATCATGCTAGCATCGCTATCCCTGTTGGTCAAATGCTCTCTCCTGATGTCCATGGGTCTCCTCATCACTTCCTGCTGCGCCGATGTATCAGCCAGTGAGAGGTTATGATCCTCTGCCTACCTGTTTGTGCCGGGAGGAAGTGTTCGTTGGTTGATTCATTTGGTCCTCCTGCTTGACAATACATGTTGGCACAGCATCTGGTAGGCTGGCAATAGCTCAATATGCCACTTAATGGAATGTTGATTGGATAACCAAGCGTCTTTTAACGTATATATATATATATATATATATATATATATATATATATATATATATATATATATATATATATATATATATATATATATATATATATATATATATATATATATATATATATATATATATATATATATATATATATATATATATATATATGAATGCACTGCCTTTATACCAAAGTGGGAGAATCTGTGGCTGTTCACTCAACTACAACTTCTAGCAATCTGGTGGTGAAAGACATTGGGAATTGTAGTTTGGAAAGGTCTGGGGGCTCAGAAAGATCTGGAAGCAAAGGCAGATGTTTCCAAAGTCTGCCTTCATTGACATTATGTCATGTCTCAGAGGGAAGGGATCCTCATCCATTTTTGTGTGTGCTGGCTTTGGAACTTCAGAACTGGGTTGTAGGTACCTTGAGGGGCTGTCCATCATAACTTCAAAGTGACCAGTCATTAAGCAAGGACTACTTATAGAAGTGGGAAGAAGACCAAGAAGTAATTCAGCATGACAGATACTGAAGTTGAAGCTCAAATACTTTGGCCACCGAATGAGAAGAGAGGATTCATTGGAAAAGACCCTGATGTTGGTGTTATGTTGTGGGTTCTGGAGCGCAGGAAGGACGCTGAGACAATGAGTACAGCATGGCAGATCTTTATTTGGTGGAAGTGACTGTACTTGGGAATAGGGGTTACCTGCCCTCCTTTTATACCTGGCCAGGTGAGCAGCCGGCCAATCGGTTTGAACCACTGTTTCCCGCCGAAACCTGGGTTCCCGCCAAAACAGTTATAGTTCAACGCCCCCTGGTGGTGACTGATATGTAAGTGTTTTATGTGTTCTCCTCACCTGGATACATAACAGTTGGGAAAGATTGAAGGCAAAAGGAGAAGGCCACAGAGAGGATGAGATGCAATGGGCATGAATTTGGGCAAAGTCCAGAATACAGTGGAGGACAGGAGGGTGTGGCATATTATGGTTCATGGGGTTGGGAAGAGTTGGACATGACTTAGTGACCAACAACAAATTCCAGCATGAACTGGGCCTTCAGTTGCAGCATCTGAAACAGCTTCCCTCCTGTCATCCTGGTGTCCCCTAGATATATTCAGATTACAACCTCCACAATTGCATACCAATTGCAATTGGTACTAGGTTAGGGATGGATAACCTAAAGGGCATAATTAATTAAATAACAAGATCAGATCTGGCAGAGCAATGGGCTCTCTGTATTAATGAGGTATCTCCCTGGACAGAATATAGGATGATTTTTATTTATAAAGGATGCAAAATAAAATGCTTTTGTCAAGCTGCTGAGAAGGTTTGGCTATTGGAACTCCTGGATTTCTTGATAAAATGAAAGGATAATTAAATTCTTTTAAAATATAGCAATGTGTCTGCGAATAGCTTCATATGCCTCTTCTTCAGCCTGTGTAGCTCTTTGACAGACAGTAAGGGTGACTGATGGAGGTTTCCACTTTTTCACATCCAGCCCAAACTTTTTTTTCTTGATTCTTTCCTAACAAAGCTAAGGCTGAGACCCCATTCACCACCATCCCACCAAGGATGCTTTCTATAGAACATAGAATCATGGGGCTGAAAGGGACCTCGGAGGTCTTCTAATCCAACCCACTTCTCAAAGCAGGAAGCCTCATACCATTCCTGTCCAATGGTTGTCCAATCTGTTTTTGAAAACCTCCAGTTTTACCAAATTTATTTACTTATTTATTTATCCCATTTCTGTACTCCCCTCATTTTACCTAGGTGATTCTCGGTTTGGTTTGCAATGAAAATAATATTTTTTTGTAAAAAGTTGGGTGAAGCAGAAGTCTCCAAAATCACTTTAGAACTGGAGGAGAGATCTGTGCAGTATCTCTGAGAATGGCCAGAATACTTTTCTCCCATTGCTCGGGAATCACAAGGGAGGTTAGGAGCAGAGAAAGGAATTTAGGAGCCCAGGACAAGCAAGAGCATCCTCTTCCTCTTTCGCTTGGTCCTTTATAGATTGGCACTTTCAGTTTTCACAACCCAGAAGGATCAGCCAGAAGATAGCCAAAGTGGAAGAAAGGGCTGCTGTTTTTTTTTTTATTGTGATTGAACTGGGAAAGGGAGGGGCAGGAAACACACCACTTCCTTCTTTTTAATCTGGCAGTTTTGCAATGAGAGCGGGTGGGGTAGGAAATTAGACTAGCAAACCATGGTGGTGGGGGGAATAGCTAGGAGAGTTCATCCCTTTATCACAACCGGCCACACAAAGTCAAAGGTCCAGATGCAAATAAGATTGACCAGATGCAAAAGCAGGTGGGGCGCCTGTGTTTGGTTCCTTATTAAGGAGAAAAATTTCCTTCAGGCTCAGTCTGGAGGCTGCTACAGCCTATTAGTGTAAGGGTGGACAACAGTGCTAGTAAGATTGGTAGGCTGATTCTCTGGATGTTTTGAAAGAGAGCTTCAAGTTTCTTGTCCTCAAGGTTGAAAAACAAAATAAGGCAAGAAAATGCCTTCCGTTTCTAAATTTAATTTGCACGTAGGTATAGTTGCTTTTTCTGGACAAAGGTCAGGAAACATGAATATATGGGAGATTGAAATTACAGACCAAGTTCTCTTTGTGCCAAAGATTTTAATGCCAGATCTCCATAATCCAAGTCTAACATTCTTGTGTGTGTGTGTGTGTGTGTGTGTGTGTGTGTGTGTGTGACTTCAAGTTAGTTTTTTGACTCTTGGCAACTGCCTGGACAAGTCCCTGCAGTTTTCTTGGCAAGATTTTTCAGACATGGTTTGCCATTGACTCCTTTCTAGAAAGGAGAGTGAATGACTGGCCTTGAGTCACCCAGCTGATTTTGTGCCTAAAGCAGGACTAGAACTCAGGATCTCCCAGTTTCCAGCCTGGTGCCTTAACTGCTACACCAAACCAATTCATTCTTCTTAACATGTCTAATTTTTCTGCAGCTTTATTTCCCCCTTCCTCGTAGGACTCCTGGCTACTGAATGTGGGTAGGAAAAACATGTCTTGGATGTGTGCTTAATGTTGGAGAACAGAAATTCTGGATCTTGACTGAACTTCTGGATCCAGAAATGCAGGCAAAGCTCTCAAATTCCTCCAGCCCTTTTTACAAAGCAAACCCTGGGGCAAATCCAGCATTTTCTTGGAAAGCTGAGAAAGTGCAAAAATCACTGCGCTCATCCAACTGCAGTAAAAAAAAATTGGCAATGGCTTTGGTGCATTGGAGAGCTGCTGTTGTTTGTACTAGAAATTAAATTGGGGGACAATTTAAGCAAACTTTGCTGTGAAGAAGGGATGACAAGCGTGAAATGACTTTAGCTCTCCAGCTCATTAGAGCCTCTAAATTTTTCAAGAAGTTGCTGTCTCCTTTTGGTCTCATTAGTTGCTTCTTCTTTAATGACTTCTAGCTGCTGACACTCGTGTTACCTTCTCTGGACTGACCTTTTTCCTGCCAATGGATTCTCGGTGGAATTGCAGCCCATAATGATCCAGTAGCTGGTCTAGGCCAGGATTGCATTTAAATTTTGTTGACTGGAAAGAAGAAAGGCAGGAAAAGGAACTGCTGGCTTTGACATTTTGCCTAAAAATGAACCAAAGTCCAAATAGATCAAGAGGATTAGAATTCTTCTTCTTAAAAATGTCCAGTGTTGGAGCACCCACAACTTCTGGAGGCAAGTCATTCCACTGATTAATTATCTAACTCTCAGGAAATTTGTCCTTAGTTCCATGTTGCATCTCTCCTTGGTTAGTTTCCATCCATTGAATGCAAGATACTTGAACACTGCTATCATGTCACCCCTAGTCAATGGTGGGATTCAAATATGTGAACAACTGGTTCTCTGTGTAGATGCTGCTTCCAGAAGTCCATTCTGGGCTTGCACAACAAAAAAATTAGCTACCGGTTCTGCCAAAGTTGTGTGAACTGGCTGAATCCTACCACTGCCCCTCGTTCTTCTTTTCATTAAACTAGTCATACCCAGTTCCCACAACCATTCTTCATTTGTTTTCTCCTCCAGCCCCCTAATCATCTTTGTTAAAGCACCTTTCACCAATAAGATATTAAAAATGACACACTCATTCAAACAACTGTGATTTGCGTCATCGTGGTGCTTGAAGGGTGACTTCACTGCAGGCATGTTGTCATTTTGACATCACTCCTCCTGGCTGCAGACACCCCTGGCAACAATCTTGTTTAGAAAAATAAACACCAAACTCTCTTTATTTCTGTGTGCACTTATCTCATCCTGTACAGCCCTGGAAAAGAAAAAAAAAACAACAAATAGAACTGACAGACAAATAGACTTTAAATCGGAACAATGTTTTCCTAAAGTTATAATACTTCCATTTTTAAATTTGTTTATTTATTAAATTTTGATCCTGTCATTCTTTCAGCAGTTCAAGGCAATGTATGTGGTACTGTTTCCACTTTTTTTCCACAACAACCCTGTGAAGGAGGTTTAGCTGAAGGGGAAAAAAAATAATCAGAGAACAAATCTGTGTGGCTGGCAGCGAGAGTTGACAGCTGACTGTGAACCAGTACCTGGCTCCCTCTATTTTATAGTTCGACATTTAACTTGAATCCATTATTCTGTCTCTTGCTGTCTGGAATGATGGCAAACTGGTCTTGATCTTCTTCTGGAAGTCTTGCTTCTAGGACATTGCCCCTCTTTCTTCTCAAGGCTCAACATTCCAGCTTCTTTAGTCTCATCTTTTCCAGTCCTATTTCTAGCTCTGCTTTATTATCCTTCTTTGGACAGTGTAGGAATCTGCATTAAAATATTCTGTCCATATTGTTTGAGATTCAAGGTGCTGGTGATGACCTACAAAGCCCTTCATGGCATGGGTCCGGAGTACCTTAGGGAGCACCTGCGGCCGGCGTCAACTTCCCTCCGCCCAGTACGCTCCCACAGAGAGGGCCTCCTCAGGGTGCCACCGGTCAAAGAATGTCGACTGGTGACCCCCAGGGGGAGGGCGTTCTCTGTGGGCACGCCGGATTTATGGAACCATCTTCCGGTTGAGCTCCGGATGGCGCCTGACCTCCGCTCCTTCTGGCGCGATCTCAAAACCTACCTTTTCGAACAAGCTGGCCTGGCCTGATGGGATGGGGTTGGGTTTTATTAATCTGTTTTAATCTATTTTAATGTATGTTAACTTATTCATGGGCATTTGTTTAATTGTTTTTAATTTTTGTATCTTGTTTTTTAATATGTATTGCCCTGTTCACCGCCCTGAGTCCTTCGGGAGAAGGGCGGTATACAAATAAAATTAATAATAATAATAATAATAATAATAATAATAATAATAATAACAACAACAACAACAACAACAACAACAACAACAACAACAACAACATATGAAAGGAACCTCACCACTGCTCTGATTTTTTGGTTCCACTGTTGAACCGCTCCTATGGTTAGGCAATTGTTTCCACTAGTCAATGTCATCTTGCTCTCTACAGAAAGAGAAGGAGGAACAGGAGGATGGGGTATACAAGGAGAAGGGGAAGGAGAAAGAAAGAGATAGTGAACAAGGAGGAGGAGAAAGGATACAAGGAGAAAGAAAAGAAGAAAGATAAGGTGTACTAGGAGAAGGAGAAGCAAATGGAGACAGTTTATGAGGAGGAGGAGAAGAAGGAGAAGAAAAAAAGGAGAAGGAGAAGGTTTATTAGGAGGAGAAGGGGAAGAAAATATACAAAGAGAAAGAGAAGGTGTACAAGGAGAAGGAGAAAGTACATGAGGAAAAGAACAAAAAGGAGGAGATACTCCAAGGTGAAAGCAGTTTTCACCAATCACATATTAAAAATGACATTCTCATGGCAATATTTTGAAGAAGTTTTAAATTGAAGTCTTTGGGAGAAACACATTCATTAGCTTCAGAAGTTCATTGGGTGACTTTGGATCGCTTACACCCTTTTCATATGAAGATCCCCGGAGATGAACTTGGAGAAGAAATATGGCAAATAGCAACAGATGATTTAAGTCCAAGAAAAGAAAAGAAATTTAGAGCAATTCTGCCTTTGCTCCAAGGCTAAGTTTTTGTTCTTAACAATCTATTTCAGTAAGTTCCACTACTTCTTGTGGAGTCTGTTTCCTGACAAGGTCTACTTTGCAGGGCTGATGCTCCCCTCAACCTACCTCACAAGGTTATTGTTCTTGAGAAAAATTGGGAGGAGAGACCACTATGGAAGAAGGGGAACAACACTATCTGAAGTCTGGTATGGCCAAAGAAACTGTCAGGACATGTTTATGGAAAAGGACTTTATTGGCTTATTTCTGTATATTCTTGTAAAATGCATGCAGAGACATTTCCAAAAACAACAAAATATTTCTTTGGGCCATTTTGGGGGCTTTTTCTATCGCTTAGTAAGTGTTCTTTATTGTCCATTTTATAAATTGTCAACGACATTTACACTGTGTAGAAGTAAGAACGTATGAGAAAGACAAAATAGGTCAGACGAGACTTTAATTAGAATTTTCATGAACTTTTCTCTTACTTTGCAGGGCTGTGGGAGGCTACAGCCCTGAAGGAAATTGGCTGTGATTAAAAACATAATTAAAAATATGTGCTTATTTACAACACAATTAAATTTACCAAAGCAGTCTTTTAAATCTTTCTGTTTATCTTACACCCACACTTCCTCACTCAGGATGCTTCTGGGAATGGTTCCTTCCTTCCTTCCTTCCTTCCTTCCTTCCTTCCTTCCTTCCTTCCTTCCTTCCCCTTCCCCTTCCCTTCCCTTCCATTCCCTTCCCTTCCTCCCCCTCCCTCCCTCTTAATTTAATGGTGGGGAAATAATGGAAAATAGACTTTGGATATGATTTGTTTTGCTCAAAATTATTTCCTTCCTTCCTTCCTTCCTTCCTTCCTTCCTTCCTTCCTTCCTTCCTTCCTTCCTTCCTTCCCCTTCCCCTTCCCTTCCCTTCCATTCCCTTCCCTTCCTCCCCCTCCCTCCCTCTTAATTTAATGGTGGGGAAATAATGGAAAATAGACTTTGGATATGATTTGTTTTGCTCAAAATTATTTCCTTCCTTCCTTCCTTCCTTCCTTCCTTCCCTTCCTCCCCCTCCCTACCTCTTAATTTAATGGTGGGGAGATAATGGAAAATAGACTTTGGATATGATTTGTTTTGCTCAAAATTATTTCCTTCCTTCCTTCCTTCCTTCCTTCCTTCCTTCCTTCCTTCCTTCCTTCCTTCCTTCCTTCCTTCCTTCCCCTTCCCTTCCCTTCCCCTTCCCTTCCCTTCCCTTCCCTTCCTTTCCCTCCCTCTAAATTTAATGATGGGGAAATAATGAAAAATTGACTTTGAATATGATTTTTTTTTGCTCAAAATTATTTCCTTCCTTCTCTCCCTCCCTCCCTGCCTGCTTTGGAAGAGTAGAGACTCGTGCTAAAAGGTTTGTGTTGGAGTCCCTCCCTTTCTCCCACGCCAGCTGTGGTTGGAGAGGAAAAGGTTAACATCGGCAGGCACTGTTTCGTCTCAGATTCAGGGACTGGGCTGGGCTTTGGGGAAGGCAGAGTTCCTGCCAGGGCAGAAAGAGAGAAGAACTTAATGCTGAGTCAAAGAAGGATTCTGGCAGGCAGGCAGATGTGAGCATACCGTGAGATCAGGTGAGGCACTGAGAAATAGGTTTGGGCTTGTGAGGCCTTCATTGTGGCAAGGAAGAGAGGAGAAGACTTTGCCTGTTTCATTCTGGTGGTGAACAGCCAGAGAATCCAATGGTAAGGTAAGAACATACAGTCTATGCGATAAGGGGCACAGGGCTGCCGCTGATATCTATGTTTGAGAGAGGGAGAACTCACCCAGGATTTTGTGATCAATATTTGCTTACCAGAATGACAAAACACTGAATCTGGCTGAGTTTGCTTTGACTTAGCAAGGAGCTTTGATCTTTAAGGGAATGAGAGGGACGAAGGAGTGTCACAGTATTTTACATTTGGTTAGTCCAGCTAAATGTGGGGATGTCTGAATTCCGGTCCTCATTCAGATATAAAGGTCCCTTTAACAGTCTACCTACCACATTGGGTTGTAAGAAGTTTTAAAAAGTTGTCTATTGTGGGAACATCTCAGAAGAAGGTAGGACAGAAATTCTGAAGTCTGAAATTTGAGAGGTGGGGAAGGAATAAATATAGAACATTCCTACTTTTGGGGGTGTCGATTTATTTCACCTATGCAATATTTATTTCCTTGATATTTTTTTCCCCTCTCTTTTCTGGACTCTTTCTGCTTCTCTGATTTCCCTGACCATCTGTGATTCTCTCCCAACAATTTTTGTGTCTGGTTTAAAACCTACTTTCTGCCCATTCCAGTCTGAGCAGACTTTCCTCCAGAGATTGATCACGTTGGTGAGAAAGCAGGAGACAATCCCTTTGTCATCTTCTTCATTCATGAAGTTTTCAGAGATGAATTCACTAAGGAATATTTTACACCCTTAATCAATTCTAAAAATGAAAGAAGTTCTGTCAGAAGTACTCATTGAGGTTTTCTTAATCTTGGGGCATTGTAGTGTAGTTTCTAAAATGAGGGAAGGGGGGAACCTGTAGGGTATTTAACCTATTTTTTCCTTGATACCAGAAAAACAGAAGTGGAGACTTATTAGAAAGCTAGCTAGACCTACCTGCCTGCTAAGGTCATATGTGTTTTATTGCTCCTAAAAAAAAAAGAGGAAAACAAATATTTCTAAAACTGTTTTTCTGGTGAAGGCAGCTGTAGCCCACAAAAACTTTATGCTTTCTAATAAAGCTGTTAGTTGGAAAAGGCCTGCCAGGCTCCACCATAGATTAAAACATCTGTTTCACAATGTTCAAGGTGTCTTCCCACCCCCAAAGAATTAAGGCCAAATCCCAGGAAAAAATCTTAAGACTTGGGATGGAGAGAGAGAGAGAGAGAGAGAGAGAGAGAGAGAGAGAGAGAGAGAGAGAGAGAGAGAGAATAAGAGACAGAGAATGAGACAAAATGAAAGAGAGAAGGAGAAAGAGAACGAAAGAGATAGAAAAACAGAGACAGACAGACAGACAGAATGGGGGGGGGAGAGAAAGTTATTGGATGCATCTGATACATCTCCCCTGAAACATCACTTAGTGATGTTCAGGTGTGCTATGACTACAGCCGTTGTGGTTTGTTCAATAATCCACACTTAAGCAATATGTAAAGCCTAAACTTCCTCCTATTACAGCTACTTTGTCTGCATGAAGCTTCATCTTGAGTTGGCAGAAAGGCTTTGGGGTGGTAGCAATGGTAAGCAATACAGGCAAAAACAAAACCAAACTTCAGACGTACAGATTGTGCTGCTTAAGACAGCAAAAATATGCTAAACGCCTACAAGGCAAACACTTTGGACCCCTTAAGTAAATGATGAGATAGAAACTGTAAGATTCATTCAAGTTTTTATTAAATATTTCTTTTAGAAAAGAAAGATTAAAAACTAACAAAAGAAAAGTAAAAGAAAGAAATTAAACAGAAAGACGAAAATGCAAAGGGGGGGGGAGAAAAATAGAAAAGAAAGGAATAAAATAGGACAAAAGTTTTGTAAAGAAGATCTGATCCTTATAGCAATCATAAATAAATTACAGGTAGTCCTTGACTTAAAACAGAACATTTAGTGACCATTCAAAGTTATAACAACACTGAAAAAAGTGACTTACTGTATGACCATTTTTCATACTTATGACTATTGCAGCATCCCCATGGTCATGTGATCAAAATTCCGATGCTTGGTAGCTGACTCCCATTTATGATGGTTGCAGCATCCTGGGGTCATGTGATCCCCTTTTGCGACCTTCTGACCTGCAAAATCAATGGGGAAACCAGATTCACTTCACAACCGTGTTACTAACTTAACAACTGCAGCAATTCACTTACCATCCTTGACGAGAAAGGTCGTAAAGTGTGGCAAAACTCACTTAACACTCAGCGACAGAAATTTGGGGCTCCATTACGGTCATAAGTCAAGGACTGCCTGTATAAATTTAACCTTTTATACTATGGTTACAACACAACTCTCTTCTTTCCATAATCAACCCTATCTAATCATCGAAATTAAAAATCTTTTTTCTTTTCTCTCTCAGGCAAAAGTCTGTAAAGGGGTAGAATAGGAGAGAACTTCAAAGGCAGCCTCAATCTTTAATCACAGTCTCTCCGTCTGTTGTTTTCTTATCTACTTCTTTCTGTTTTACATTTCCAGCACTGAAGCTACCAGCATGTTTTCTCACGTTGGATTTTGCTGAAACTACTGCTGAAATTACTGCTACTTCGGGTGTTTTGACTGCCTTCTTATCGTCTGGTTGAACTCCTCCTACCCTTCTGCTCAGTTGTGACTTTTCTCCTTCTTTGAGAGCTTCGGTTTCCCAGTTACTGGACACCATGGCCTCTAAGGGATGTAAGAATTTTTCATATCTAATGGGTCAAGAAGAGGATGCTTGCTCACCATGCTGACTCCTGTGGTTGAAGAGTAAGTAAGACCTTCTCCAAAGTGGGACTTCACAGGAGCCAGTGAGCCATGCCCTGCCAGCGTCGTCCACGGGCAGCCAGTGACACCCCCAGAGAAGACCTCTTCTATCAAACCTATTATTGCTTGAGCCAGCAGTACCCTCTGATTCTTCTTCTCTTGGTCATCGTACTGAGCATCTGTGTGGCTCTCATTGCTACCACCTTTAGCAGTGGTAGGGTAAGTTTGCAATTAAGAGAGCGAAGGAGGGTCTGGTATCTTTGGAAAGAAGGACTGTAAGATCCAGTGTTTTAGGAACAGAAAGAACAAAGAGAAGACCTTTCTGGAGGTGCAGTCATGTAGAAAGTCTGCATTTCCCTTCGATTCTTGGGAATCTCCACTGAAATGAGCAGGAAGCGAGTGATGATAAAAAAAAATGTTTCCCTGCCTAGGAAATGGCTGTAAATTTTTTCCAGGCACTTGTGGTGCTGGAAAAATAAATGAATAATGAATGAATAAATAGGTCCAAGTCACTTTTCCCAGCTTTCTCACCTTCTTCCACAGCAAAGAGATAAAAATAGAGGAAAAGAATAGAGACAGTTGAGATGACCATGAAAAAACTGCCCATCCAGGGAAATGCAGATATTTGGGTCTTTTAAAAGAACTGCAGAATTGAATTGTGGCATGATGGAATTGTAGAGTTAGAGGGAACATAAAGATTATCTATTCGAGGTTCCTCTGCAATATGCTGGAAAACTACTTAAGTCATCAATGAAAGATGGTTGTCCACCTTCTTCTTAAAAACCTTCAGATATAGAGAGCCTACAGTCTCCATGAGTAAACTGTTCCACCCATTCTACAGAACTTAATGTCAGGTTTTTTTCCTTATATTCAAATGAAATTTAGGTGGCTGTAAGTTTTATCTTTAAATCCCTTAGCTTCTCTTTATGTACCTGAACATGGGTATCATGTCTCTTCTTAGTCTTATTTTCTCCAGCTTCAACATCTCCTTCAGCCTGTCCTTTTAGAGGTTGTCTAAAGACCCTGTAATATACTTGCTGTCCTCCTCTAAACCCTTTGGAAAGATGGCCCTCCAGGTGTGCGCTTCACAGGTGCTAGAGAGGAATAATGACTTCACATCTCTTTAATACAATGCAGCCCAGAAGTATGATAACTCTTTTAGCAGCTCTTGATAAACATGGCAGTGAGAGATGTTTGGAAAATTATGAATGGCTAAGAGCCAGATATCCAGTAGAATGGGGGGAAAAAATTACAGGAGTCTGATCACACATTTTCAGACTTTGTTAATCAGAAAAGGTGCTACCAGACTCCTTCTGATATTTTTGTCACTGTAAACTAATTTGACTCTTCTACAATACCTTTAATGGAATGGCGTCATCATTTATTTAAGGATGATGTTTCTTGAGAGTTTCAGAATGGACAAAGAAAATCTAAAAGTGTCACTATTCCCCATCCAAGCCTCATGTATATAATGTCATTCCAGTCTTTGGCCTGAATTCAGACTAAACAGACCTAGATAATGGTTTCTTCCAGAACTCTTGGAGTGTTCTCCCATCAGTTTCTTGATAACTTTCCACCCAAAGAAGAGATTAGAGATCAGGTTGACGAAAAGGGATAGTCTCCTAGAAGAACTGGGTGAAAGAATGACTTATTGGGGAAGAAGGTGCACTGAGGCCTTCAAAATGTATGCCATCGTCTGCTCCTTCAGAGAAGCATCCATCACAGCTCAAAGCAGCCCCTGCTGACTGAATTAATGAAATTGTTTTTTAAATCTAATTTAA
Organism: Vipera berus; assembly: GCF_964194415.1. NCBI lineage: Eukaryota > Metazoa > Chordata > Lepidosauria > Squamata > Viperidae > Vipera > Vipera berus. The sequence goes on from NC_138210.1 coordinate 65,980,975, forward strand.
ATTTAACCAAGTTGAATTTTTTTGTCCTAAAACTTTCTATTTTGAGAAGATCTACACCAGTTGGCACCCCTATTGGAGAGATTTGGTCTTCAGCTTTTATAAAAACTTGCTGGGGTAAGCCCCCTGGAGATTGATGGTTCCAATTGGAGACCTGAAGAAAGATTGTCAGTTGCTGGTTGCTGGGTTGCCATCTGGAAATTTAAAGAGCCACTGTCCTAATTTCATTGCTCTGTGAAATATCATTTTGTTGAACTAAAAAAAAAACAATCCAACCCACCTGTCTTCATTGGACCACTAGTTCTTGGGTTGCTATAATCCATATATGTTCTTTGCAATCCCTGGTGAGGATTTTCTCTGCCTTTTTAATTTCCACAACACTGTCCTATGCCCTAGGATATCAAACCATGAAGTAGGGCTGTGTTATATTATCCTTCTCATCTTTCCTATTACCCATTCCTTTAGGATCTTATGACTATCATTGAATGTTGTATCTTACAATTTATGATGATTGTAGTTTATGCTTATGATCATGATTTATCACTTGTTGGTTGTATGTACACTGACAGCTTATACACCAGGGACAAATTCCTTGTGTGTCTAATCACACTGGGCCAATAAAGAATATTCTATACTATACTATATGCTTCTCCCACCAGTGTTCCAGTGTTCCAGTGACAGTCATTTCTCTGAAATGATATAGGATCTCCTGCTTGACTAGAAGACCTCCAAGGTCCCTTCCAACACTGTTATTCTGTTATACATGATGGTTGGGGGTTGCAACCAGATTAACTGAGGCTGTTTTTTCTCTCTTCTCCAGGATTTCTCCTCCAACTTGGCTTTCCTGATTACATTATTCATCGCTCTGCTTATCTTCAGCCTCATCTTGGTCTTTGTGTGCATGGAAAACATCTTCCAGAGATGCACCCGCCTCTTCTCAGCTGTCATTTGGACTTGCCTGATTACAATGGGTTATGTATTCATCTTTGTTAGTGGAGTGGTTTGTGCTTGGGACCAGGTGAGGCACCAAGATTGGTTCATCTGCTGCATGAATATAAAAATGGGGAATCAGCATTTACAGAAGAAAGCTTTTCATAATCTTTTTTTTAGGATCAAAGCCAATATACTGGATGATCCCAGGGAAAGGATTTGTGAAATTTGTGTCATGAAATAAGATATCATGATATCATGACATAAGATCTCCCCTTTTCTGTTTGGATCACAGTGAATACAGGAAGTCCTCAACTTAAAACAGTTTGCTTAGTGATCATTCGAAGATACAACAGCACTGAAAAAAGTGATTTGTGACCATTTTTCACACTTATGACCATTGCAGCATTCCTCATGGTCACACGATTTGCATTTGGATGCTTGACAACTGACTCATATTTCTGACAGCTGCAATGTCCTGGGGAATTTGATCCCCTTTTGCGACCTTTTGACAAGCAAAGTCAATGAGGAAGTCAGATTCACTTAACAACCGTGTTACTAATTTAACAACTGCAAT